>NW_026865113.1:0-573652 GCF_026571515.1 Ruditapes philippinarum
AATTTTTGTAAAAAACAGTTGGTGGTATATTATGTCCGAAATTTTCTAGTCTCACTAGAATACTGATAAATGCCGTAACAGAAGTGGATAAAATAATGTTATTTTCGTGACAATAAAAGTATGTCAATTATTCGTCAGTGACTAATATTAAGTTTGTAAAATAAGTTAACTAATCTCAAATAATGCAATTTGTCGCCGGTAACCGGCTTTGCAATAAAATATATACTTATTACTAATTTCATGATGAGATCCTAATTCATCTCAATTAAAAAGATAAATGTTGCAAACAAATAAAGCTCTCACTGCTATAATCGTTTGTTCTAAACTTTCGGAGACCTATACGTTACAGCGCAATGGATACAGCTTCCAAGAGAGCTTAAAGTAGCACGCCTCCAGATTCCTGCTAATTTCCATGAAAATTTTGAAAATGTATTAAAAAAAGTAAAATATTGTGAAGCTGACAATAAAAATGATAAACACATTGCAAACGGCACTTACAACCCATGTTAATTACCAAATAGTGCAAAATTAGCCCTTACTGTGTTAGTAACGCAGTAGAAAGATGTTGAAAATTATTGAAAAATCGGCATTTTTTATCGCAAATAGCATGGAAATTATTACTTTTATCTTCAGTCTTTTTACTTTTCATAAAACTTCAATACATTTTTCTCAAGTTTGATTTTCTTGAAATATTTGGCTTATCTGGAGGTATGCAGCTTTAATTCAATGCAGATATTTTTATTAAAACAGTCACAGCAAATCAATAATGAGGTTTATTACATGAAATCTACAACGGTAACTATTTTTAACATACCATGACGATCCAGGATAAAACCAAAGCCCCAGTTTCGATTACTTTTTGCCAAGTACTTCGGTCACGTAGACCAGTATTATCCGCAACCATTTTCCTAGAATAGAATGGTAATATAATAATGGTACTTTATTGTTAACTAAAGATTTATGATATACTGTAGTTTATTTAAAGATTTATGATATACTGTAGTTTATTTCATTTATCTTTATCTTAACTGAGTTGGAAGCAGAATATTAACACCTCTAGGCAATTAAAATATTTTATCATATTGGTTTACATTTCAGATAATTATTTAGATGATCATAGTTTAATATGTACATTATCAAATGAAAACTGACAAGTTCAAAATGGGTCTATATAAATATTCTTCGTTTTTGTTAAAGGTTATATAAAAAAATAAATACATGTATAACTTACATTACATTTTGCATTCGGTTTTTAGTGTACATTAGATGTAAAGAAACAAAAACATACGAGTGTATACGTCGGTATTTTGTAAGGAAATAACTATTACAATTTCGGTTTATAAATAATGAATTACCCACTTATTACATTTAAACAGATATTTTTGACGACGTTCATACTGACTGATCGGCTAGTAGAATAAATCATATTTTAGATCATCCATGTTTTTTTTTTTTTTTTTTTTTTTTTCGGCGATAATGGTTTAAGAATATAATGTTTTCAAACTATATGTTCATCACCATCAGTGGATTTTTAGTTAAATGTATGCAAAATATTTACTAACAGCTATATGATATAGCAGTTTATGAGCGTTTTCCGCGTACAGCTTCCTAGGGTGTACTAATAAGTTAGATCCATGTAAGCGACAGTTTACCATTATTTGTCTTTAAAAAAAAAATTAAGGACTATTAATGGCTTATAACAACAAAAGAACGTGCATGATATTGACACTACGGTGTTTCAACGTTCTAGTTAAAAAAAAAATGACCCGTCATAAACAGTTGGTCGCTGCGTAGTAATTAGAAAATTGTTATCAAAAATAATAAAGAATATTTGCCACCTAATTAAAGCATTTACTTATAAATTTTCATTTATGCTTTTTGTTAAAAAATTATTGATAAAGTTGTTATGTAGAAGGGTTTTTCATACCAGAACTATTTATGACCAACGTATGACTAAACCTGATTACCGCCGCAGTATGACGTCACGGAGTAGTGATTTTAAAAAAATAAACAAACAAAAATCAAGAATTTTTTAGAGAATTATTATCTTTACAAATTGCAGATATGATGTTAAAGAATGAAAATATTTTCATATTGTAAATTTCTGTGATGAGTGATGAGTCATCTTAAAAAAGGTACTACATGTATTTGTTGACCTGATTACCGCGGCAGTAAGATTTGACGAATGGTATTAACATTGGGGAGGTATAGCCTCCCCCAAAAATACAGTCTTGTCGTGTGGGGATTTGCGTTCATTGAACGCCACCTTTCCTTGTTGATATTGCTCACCATATTTTATGTACATCCGTGATGCAGTGCTCTTAGACAATTTGAAATATAAATGAAAGCTTTTACCATATGAATGGAAGCGAATAATGATGTAAGAAGCTAGTTACTTTGTTGTTTTATTCCAAAGGATAAAGAATCGTCGAAAGACGTTTGTGAGTTTTCTTAGTAATGGATCAGCTGTTCACTGATTGGCTTAATTTGGTCACATGTTACAAGACCTATCTATGATTGGCATACTTTTGTTTTACTGCGTAAATTAACATTAAACGAATATTGAGTAAATTACCGAATGACCGCATTAGAATAAATAGTCGAAAATAGTTACAATGACATAAATGTTTTTTTTTCTGACTATAAAATATGTATATCCGTGAAATTAATGACTTTTCACATTTGACACCCTAAAAATATATACAAATTAATGTTTAGTCACAATTGATTCATGATCGTGAAAGTTTGCATATCTTAATTTGCTACTTTTTATTTGGAATGAATGTTATCATTCGTTAAAGTGGTAGCGCACGTTGATGTGTTTCACCAAAGAATAAGTTATTTGATTTTTGGAATAATAGTTTCTTAATTAATAAAACATATGTCTCCCAAAACTTTTGGGAAACATATTGTTTTTGCCTTCGCCGTCTGTCTGTCGCCGTTCATCCGTCCGCAAACTGCTGATGGGATTTTAACCAAACTTTACAGGAGTGATCAGTACCATCCTTAGTTTTGCATATCACCAGCACGTCCCGTTTCGCTGCACAAAACAAAATGGTTGCCAGAGCTAAAAACATAAAATATTGTCCGGCTTTTGCAGGTCAAGCTGTTGGTGGGATTTTAACCAAACTTCTCAGGAGTGATCAGTACCATCCCTAGTTGTGCATATCGCAAACCTTGACCGGTTTTCAAATGTAAATCTGCTGGCGGGATTTCAGTGAAACTTCACAGGTTTGACCAGTACCATTCTTTATTGTGCATATCGCCGGCACGTGCTGCTTCGCTGCACAAAATGGCCAGCAGAGCTAAAAATAGAGAAATCTCGTCCAACTTTCACAGGTAACACTGCTATTGAGATTTCAATGAAACTTCACAGGAGTGACAAGTTGCATCTCTTATTGTGCATATTTCCGACAGTTTCTTCCTTGCTGCACAAAATGGCTTCCTGAGTTCAAAATAGAAAAATCTTGTCCGGCTAGATTTCGATATTACTTCATAGGAGTGATCAGTACCATCCCTCATTGTGCATATCGCCGTCACATTAGGCTTCTCTGCACAAAATTGCCGCCAGAGCTATCAATAGAAAAATTTTGTGCAGCATTCTTAGGTTAAACTGCTGGTGGGATTTCACTGAAACTTCACAGAAGTGATAAATGCCAAAAATTGCACAAAATTGCAACCAGAGCTATAGAGAGAAAAAGCTTGTAAAGCTGTCAAAGGTCAAACTGCCGGCAGGAATTCAATAAAATTTGACAGGAGTGATCAGTATCATACCTAGTTGTGCATATCCTGAGCACGTACTGCTTTGATACACAAAATCGCCACAAGAGCTCAAAATGGAAAAAAGCTTGTTCAGCCTTCACAGGTCAAACTGCTGGCGGGATTTCAATTAAACATCATAGGGGTGATCCGTACCATCCTTAGTTGTGCGCATGGCCGACATATTCAGGTTTGCTGCACAACATGGCCACTAAAACTATTAAAAGAAACTTAATTTCCGACTTTTACTGGTAAAACTGCTGGTGGGATTTCAGTGAAACTTCACAGGATTGATCAGTACTCTACCTAGCTGTGCATATCGTGCACACAATGACCGCCAGAGCTTTAAATAGAAAGTTCTTGTCCGGTTTTCACATGCCAAATTTCTGGCGGGATTTCGACAAAACTTAATTGAAGTGATCAGTACTACACCTCGTTTTGGGAGACATATGTTTTTTGTAACAGAAAGCCTTTTAGTTTATAATGCATTTGTTACTTGCTAGTAAGAAAATTGAGGTGATAAAAGGTGTTTATCTTTTGGCAGAAATATGCAAAACTATAATTTTGTTGATTGAATAACTTTAACAGTTGAATTATTTGCACATAGTTGAAACTAACAGACGTTTCATATTATTGTTAGATTTATCAATTTTTTTGAACATTTATTTTGAACCGTCAACAAAGCAGTGTTTATGATAAACTTTCAAAAAGTGTAACCTCTTGCAGGGTTAATTTCATGCATGCATTATTTTATAGAAATGTTATTTTTATAACACATAGAAAGCAACTTGCTTTGTTAATAGATACCGCCATTGTACAAGGTGCCTATACCACGTGACATTTTGTGATCAGCGTGAGACAGAAACACCAATACAGAAGATCTTCTATCAACTCTTTGATAAAATCATTATTTTTTATGGGATAACATTTTTTGGGCAAAACCATTTTCTTTCATAATGATTCAATGTGGCCATACCACGTGGCTTTTCGGCTACGGTACACGCAGATTTTTCACCAATTCAGGTATGTTTTTATTAATAACTTTGCTGTTACGTAACCGATTTTGATCAGATAAAGCCTAGAGTACCCCCAATTATATCAGCTACCCACGTTTAATCAAAGTTTTGAAAACCCCTGAATGGTCCTTACGGCCATTCTCAGTTAGAATTTACACCCCTATCAAAATTTTATAAAAAATACAGATTCGCAAAAACGCAAAACTGTTAGTCTTTTTACAAACTTAAACCATCTGTGAAGTTCTACTGAAATTATTTTCAACATCATATAAGTAGTTTTTGTAAATCGGCGGTTTTAAAAGTGTATCCATTTTACCTTTTTAAAATGCCGGAAATGTTCGTTACAAAGTACCTTTTACTCTAAAAAGGGCTGTTTATAATTACATTGATGATATCTTATTGGAATTTACTTTTAAATATCACATGATACATAAATTTTTAATTGTACAATTGATATTACGAATTACTTGACTAATTAAGCTTATATACTTTTTTAAAAACTCATATGCAAAAAGTGCAAATCCAGATATACTGCTTAACTGTGATTACGATTTGTCTCATTATTATAAGAGCTACGACCCAGTGTAATAAGTATAGTTTTTGGCATAAATAAAAACCGTAGTATCTCTGCTAGCAATTGTATGCGATGTATATGCTTTATTGTTAGGTAAATGATCACCTTGCTAAAATTTAAGTACTATGTAAAGCTAACGAACCTTTCAACCATAAACTCAAACAAAAAAGAATCCCACTTAATACCCCAAAGCTTACATATAGACATCAGACAATGATATTGAGTATAAAACCCATTATCTTTCTTGACTTTATAGTATACTGGTTCACATTATTTTGTAGTAAAATAAAGCATCGAATAGTATTTATGTAAAATGATAGTAACTAAAGACATAGCAATACAGCATATCAGTCTAAAACAATTGAAACAACAACACCTTAATTAAAAGATAAACATGTATCAAGAAGTAGAACAGTTTATCAGATCAAATACAGTGCTGGTGCTAAGATTTTAATCATATATTCACTAACTTTTTCAATTCAGATATGGTATATAAAATAACGAACCTTTCATTGTCAAATCAAAATTTTGATGCTAATATAGATACATTTATATTCAGATATAAAGTTCGGATATAGACATTCGAATACAATTATATTCATTACCTAATGATATCTATTGTAATCTTTTCGTTTCTCAAAAATGATATTAAATTGAAATGGCATCTGTAGTAAAACAATTTATAAATGTTTTCTTCAATTTATAACAACTAATTCAATCCAATGAAAACGTGTCAATATGGTAATAATACTAGATTTTACTTTTAAAACAAATAAACATAAGCTTTTTACGAAGAGAAACATTCAGCTAGTATAAAAAAAATATTAGCTATAAAATGCAAGCATATCAAATTATAGGATCGGAGTCAATTTCTCTAATGATATGTTCGTTATTCACTGAAACTGCTTTTTTGCAACCAACAAAGAATTGACCAATTCAATGTTGTTACCTCCCAATTATTTAAATGACCTCCGCGAATATCTTGTTTCTCTTGGCTTCATAACCTTTTAGGGTGTGTCCTTGGGTTCAGCCATATCTTTTCTTCGCCTACTGGACATTGCAATATGTCACGTAAATATTAGTTTTCAAAAGGTTAATCACAATTTCACAACATTGAAGAAGCAACGTATATTTTCATGCTTGTAATAATATATTCTTGATATTTTTCCGAATCTTCTTGTTTTAATATTTTACTGAATTACCGCATGTTTTCAGGTTTAGACTTCAGCATAATTGTCTGCACTAAAAGTAATTCCAAAGCTACATTCGTCTAGCTTGAAAAAGACGGTTTTTTTTTACTTGAAAGGTTCGTGGCCCAAGACAACGAACCTTTCATGGAGTTAAATGTTTATTTAATCATGTTTCCCTCATCATAATAATTTATCTTTATAGAATTGTTTTAAATTCACTTCATATTTTGAATTTATAATCACACAAATATAATGTTTATTTGCTTTTTCTATAAAACAAGCTTTTCGGGCGAGTACAAAGTTTATTTTTTACATACATCTTTTTCAGTTGTAACGTCTTGTAAAAATCAGACATTCTTTTGATGTTCTTTTTCTGTATAAACAAGATATAGTCACAAGATTTTTCTTAAATAATATTATATACAAGATTTTTCTTAAATAATATTATATACATTACAGGATAAGATATATTATTTTATTCATATAAATTATCATAGGAAAGGTTCGTGACTAATGGTCACGAACCTTTCCTTGTTTGTAATCCGACATGGTATTGATAAACATCATACAAATATAAATTCGCTTATTTCATTTGAAAACAATATCGTTTGTGATTCGGTAGGCAATAGAAAATTTTCTTGAAATTCAATAATCATGAAAAGTATCAAAATCACTTGCCAAAGGATTTTTGATGGGAATTCTCGATCATGTTTATAACATGCGCTGCGAATAATAAGCAACCATTATAGAAAGAGTTGAAACGTTTCAACCCAAATGACATCATAGTACATATGTTTGTTATCCGCAGCCGTTTAAAACAAGCATAGTGTAGGCGGCATCGAGTAAAATATATCACCGCACGAACCTTTCATCACGAACCTTTTCTCAGCATATTTCAGATTCAATAATGTTGTTTAAACAGCAACAAAATGTTTCATTTTTGGCATAAAATACAAATTTTACGTAACTTAGAACATTTGATGTGCTGGGAGTACATATTGCAGTCATAAACCCTTTAAATCAGGTAACGAACCTTTCAATTTTAACCCAACCCACATCACAACGTTAAATTCTACATAAATAATAAAAAAATTGTGCACACTATGAACATGGTGATAATATGAAAGTATTTATATTGTGATATTAATACAAAAAAAAGAACATCTAATGTTGTTTTCAATGATAAAAACACTTCACTTGCAATATATGGTTAAAAGGATAACGAACATTTCATACTATCCGGCGACAAACACTAATCCCTTACCATTTTTTATGACTTATTGTTACTGAGATCTAATTTACAAATTTATAGTCGTGAATTGTTCCAAAATAATACGGCATCAAAGAAAATTAAAACAATACAATTAAAGCATCTAAATACACGTTCACTTTTTATAAATTGGACGGCGACAATCACGAACCTGTCATTTTTCGTAACTTAAGGTGAATATTATTAAACAATTATTCATGATCAAATGGCGAGTTATTGTGTGTTATTTAAGGTAACATCTACCTTCTTAAACCAGCATAGATTTACAGGCAAATAACCTGCAATAATGAGGATAGACGGTGGCGACAAGTAAAAACTAAGGGTGTAAATTCTAACTGAGAACGGCCGCTTAATAACATTCGACAATAATATAATAATGACATTTTTTTCATAGCCTGTGTCGAGGGGAACGGTACACACTCACGAATCACAACAAGCGATTTCAAGCAAGTTGTACGGTTTTTTAATTCTGTTTCATAGAAAAATGAATGCTAAATATTATAGACTTACTATGTCCAATGTATCTAGTAAATGCAGTGATGTTCTGCATATTTTCATAAAATTATCTTGAAATGGTACAGAACAGACTATTATTTTAAAAGATTTCCATACATTGGAATATTTGTATCACTAGACTTTCAAACAATATTTGATGTCATTACTTGTACTCTACCATATTTGATTATTTCATGATTAGCAATCCAGTGCAGGGAAATAGTATATTTAATTTTTGCATTTCTTTTGTTACTAAAGGATTTTGTACTGTTTACATAACATACGTGTATTTTGTGTTGCGTTGATTTGTTACGTTTAGAAGTACATTTACTTATATATTTTTTTTTTACTTTTTCTTCAATAATTTATTTTTAAATCCACCACTTTTTCTCCTTTGTAATTGTAACATATACTTTGACTCTAGAAAAACGATCAGGAATACAATATGGAGTTGCCAAAATACTCTATAAACGGGGCTATATAAACTTGAGAGGTTTTTCACTAAAAAGATATATAGAATAAAAAGAGGCTATATAGTTAACATTTGGTCCGACAGCGTTTCGTATGGGATGATCACATGGTGAAAACCCTGGAAATTCCGTTTCTTTTAAGTCCCTGGACCCTAGCACATATTATGATATTCGTACAATTAACATAAATTTACGTGTCAATCAACAGCTGGCTTATCAATGTTTTTTTTCAATTTACTTTAAAGTTCCGTCATAATTTCAAAACTTGAGTAAGTTTCGAGCAGTAAATTCTATCTCTTATTGGTTATTCACAGTCTATTCCCATTCTAACTATTGCATTGGCAATAATTTGAACACCAAAGGAAACTCTCTTTAAGTCATTTCTTTCTGTGCTTACAGAAGCGTTTACATTGAATTCTACAAAGTTTTCATTTTTTAAAGTGATGGTCACTGTTTTGAGAAAAATAATATTATTAGTTTTTTTTTTAATATAAAGGTAAATCATTAAAGATAGAGAAAATTCTTATCATATAGGCCTTTTAATTTTCGGCTGCTTTTATATCTAATAAATATAAGGATATTGAATGACTGTAGGTTTACTATATTTATTGAACAAGTTGAATAAAATCATATTATGCGAGCCTCTGGCGAGCATAATATTGTTTTATTCAACGAGTTCAATAAATTTAGTATTGAATCTACACAAATATAATATTCTATTTATCACATATTCAAACAAGAGAACGATTAACAGTTAAAACAATTCATATTTTATATGCCCAAAAGAATTTTGGGCAAATTATGATATACCCCCTGGCGTCCGCCCGCCCGTTTGTCTGTCTATCCGTACGTCCGTCTGTCCGAGCAAACATTTTGGGTTTAGGGGCTATATAACAGTAAAGAGAACAAAAGAGAACAATAGGTTCATTCCGTGATCAAAGGGTTTATGGGCTAGTAGCCCTTAAGAAAACAAAGAAAATAACAAAGAAAATAGCCCCTAAACCCAAAATGTTGGAACGTCCGTCCGTCCGTCCGTTAGCAATTTGGTTTCCGGAGCATAACTTAAGTTCCATTTGGCCCACAATATTCAAACTTCATAGGATGATTGTCCATATTGGGTAGAAGACCCCTATTGATTTTGGGGTCACAAGGTCAAAGGTCACTAATACCTTAAAACTGAAAACGGTTTCCGGAGCATAACTTAATTAAGTTTCATTTGGCCAACCGTGTTCAAACTTCAAAGGAAGATTGTCCATATTGGGAAAAAGACCCCTATTAATTTTGGGGTCACAACTCACAAGGTCAAGGTCACTATTACCTTAAAACTGAAAATAGTTTTCGGAACTTAACTTAAGTTTTATTTGGCCCACAGTGTTTAAACTTCATAGGATGATTGTTCATATTGGGAGAAGACCCCTATTGAGTTTGGGGTCACAAGGTCAAATGTCAAGGTCACTATTACTTTAAAACTGAAAACAGTTTCTGGAGCATAACTAAAGGTCTATTTGTCCCACGATATTCAAACTTCATAGGATGATTGTCCATATTCGGTAGAAGACCTCTATTGATTTTGGGGTCACAAGGTCAAAAGTCAAGGTCACTATTACTTTAAAACTGAAAACAGTTTCCAGAACATAACTTAATTTCTATTTGGCCCATAGTGTTGAAACTTCATAGGATGATTGTCAATATTGGATAGAACACCCCTATTGATTTTGGGGTCACAAGGTCAAAGTTCAAGGTTGCTTTTACCTCAAAACTGAAAACAGTTTCCAGAGAATAACTTAAGTTCCATTTGGCCCACAATATTCAAACCTTATAGGAGGATTGCAATTTGAAGGAGGTAATACTTTATTTAATTTATGTCATGTCTTAGAACCTTCAACCTTTCTAAAAAAACACTTTCGGGCATATAATGCTCCGCCTAGCGGTGCTCTTGTTCATTGACGCATCTATAGTGTAACACTGACATTAGCGCGTTTATATATAAATAGCGCAAATGACGTCACGTCAAAGTGTTATTACACTAGTGTAATATCGTTTTTATTTGTTTGGGTCGTCAGACCAAACAAATAATGGTAGCGAAATTTCAGACCCTGATGTTCTTATTTGCAAATACCGAAAGTATTCAAGACTCCTCGAAGCGGTTACTTCCCTTCATATTTACATTAACGCCGACAAATGAAGGGGAGATCACTTCGTAAAGATTGTTAAATGACAGGCGCATATATTTATGTAACGAAAAAATATTTCCCGATTGGTCGAAGATTTCTAATATTGTGTTATTCTTATTGATATACATGCTTATATTCAGCTCCATGATTATTTACTTCAGTGTTAAACAACTGGTTTACCGTGAACAAAATATATCGAAATTAATAAGGGTTACAAACTTTAATTTAGAATACTATGGTATTCTTCATGCTGTTATCTTATAACTCCCGCGGTCGAGGGCTTTACACGCTCGCTTTGATAGCGAGAGGTCTGGAGTTCAAATCCCAGTTCAGGCAACATTTTTCTTTTCTCAAGCCAAATAAACATTGAATTGAATATCAGTGCAGTGTTGCAATTAGTTTTATAGCCAATTTACTATAGTTATAACACTGGAAACAGCATTGGTGACACTATACAAACAAATTGGTTTATAATCTTCACATTTCTGTCATTCTGAGACCCAAACAAATTCAGGGCTTCTGTGCTTTGATTATTAAATGGCTCTAGCCGCGGTTTATGTGATAAAGTTATTTACTATAATACATTACTACATGATTTAATTTGCACTGTTTGGATTTCCTATATAAATAAAAGAGGATATATAGAAAAAAGCACGTATATTTCAGCAAAATACACACACTAAATTCTAAATAATAATAGATTTAAGAGTACGTTTCCTTACTTATACACGCGGACGTTCTGCCGTTACTGTACAACAGGTGCGTGATAACCGGAAATAGCCTCAATATGGCACACTTGGCAAGTGTGCCAATATAGCTTATTGGCACACTTGCTCAAATACGGGATTTTCGCATGTCATATTCAGAAAAAAGAAACGCATTTTCATTACTATATAACTATATATATTACTATACATAGTAACATATGCAATAAATATATATATATTTCAACTAGTCCTACGTTAACTAGACCCTGGGACATGTTTTGCAAGGTATCATTACACTAAAAGCTTATTTTATATACAATGTATGAGATAAAGACACTAACATTATAAGTAAAAGCAAATTTTCATATATTTTTAAGATTGATTTCAGTTATACCTAAAATTTGAGTGTACCGTATCTTTTAAAATAACAGTGTGTTCCGTGCCATTTCAACATAACTTTATCAAAATATTCTAAAACATCACTGCATTCACTAGATACATTGGACATAGTTAATCTAAAAGATTTAGTATATATTTTTCTAAGAAACAGTGAAAAGGGAATGAAAATTTAGGGGTTTAAACTTTGATTTACCGTGAGTAGCTGATATAATTACGGGTACTCTGCGCCTTATCTGATCCAAATCGGTTGAGTAAAAGCAAAGTTATTAATAAAAAACATACCGAAAAGATATTTTTTTTAAAATGTGTGAATGAGCGGGCCGTACACTTTTCTTCTCTAAAAAGATTTTGAGAAAAAACTAATCCTGATTGACTTTACCATTGAGTCACGCTGTACAGGCACCGTGATTGCATTATATTGTAATTTTGGCGATTATTCTCAAAATTATATATGCTGATAATAATAATAAAACACAAAAACACAAGAAAAACAACCTATTCTCTCCATTACGTATCCGTCAAATTAAATTTAAGTCCTTTTAAGAATGTTTCGTATTACAGGTACTGAAATTTTATATGTCGCTGATGAATAAATATGGAAATGAAAGACAGGTAATTACACTTATGCAGTATTATTTTATGTCTTTGAAGCTAAATACAAACACAATTATTGAATTCCACTTTTTTATCTATCACTCGTAAAACAAAGAAATTACAAGCAACACCCATTGCCAAAACCTTGTTCACGCACACAGTCAACCAAGTGAGCAACTAACCGCCAGCAAACTAGTTAAAATAAACCGCCAGCAAACTCGTTAAAATAGAGAAAATACAAAATCCCTTAAAAAAACTCACCATGGAAAATTGAAAATGATGCAGGCTCGGTTTGATTGAGCCTATTCATATAGTAGTAGTTGTAAGCTACCGTCCACGCCCCCTAGCACCGGCTTAACCAGAATTCAACATTTAACATGAACAGGTAAAATTTTATAACATCCACACACGTGTTCATATGGCGGTTTACACGGAACCTTCTATGTGGCACATTATTGCAATTCCATGAAAAACGATAGATAATTGCGCGTGTCCTAAACGATACTCTCGGCCGAATGTTTTACTAACGTTCATTTTCTTACATTAGTGTATTCACTGAGCTGCGAAGGCAGCATACTTATACCAAAAAACCAATGTGCGTTAGTAAATGAAATGGCATTTTGAAACGACGTCAGAGTTTATGAAGCCTGCATATCACAGATAAGCTGTCAAGAGACAAAATTAAAAAGCAGGCAAAATATCCTAAGTGTGATGGAATCACAGCTCAAATATAGTGGGGCGGGAAATTGAGAAAATAGTGCAAATGGTGATACAAGCATGAAACTTTCAGGAAATCATCTTAAGACCATGTAGATGTAAAAAGTGAAGTGGGCCCAAAAATATCTCCGCTCATTCAAGATGGCCGCCATTTTCAAAATGGCCGCCATATATATTTCACGTACATAATAGTTTATTCCGTCAAACTATTTATACAGCCCTTAAACTTACATTAAAGCATGTGTAAAGTTTCTCCTTTTCAAAAATTTAAATCTTACAAAATTCCGCTTAGATACCTCTTCAAAATTCAAGATGGCGTCCAATATGGCCGCCGATTTTGTGCAAAACTGTTATTTCAGAAATATAATTTTATTGATGGAATAACTTTAACAGTTGAATTATTTGCACATAGTTGAAACTAACAGACGTTTCATTATTATTATTGTTAGATTTTTCTTTTTTTTTGAACATTTTCAACATTTATTTTGAACCGTCAACTAAGCAGTGTTTATGATAAACTTTCAAAAAGTGTAACCTCTTGCAGGGTTAATTTCATGCATGCATTATTTTATAGAAACGTTATTTTTATAACACATAGAAAGCAACTTGCTTTGTTAATAGATACCGCCATTGTACAAGGTGCCTATACCACGTGACATTTTGTGATCAGCGTGAGACAGAAACACCAATACAAAAGATCAACTCTTTGATAAAATCATTATTTTTTATGGGATAAAATTTTTTGGGCAAAATCATTTTCTTTCATTATGATTCGATGTGGCCATACCACGTGGCTTTTCGGCTACGGTACACGCAGATTTTTCACCAATTCAGGTATGTTTTTATTAATAACTTTGCTGTTACGTAACCGATTTTGATCAGATAAAGCCTGGAGTACCCCCAATTTTATCAGCTACCCACGTTTAATCAAAGTTTTGAAAACCCCTGAATGGTCCTTAATAACATTCGACAATAATATAATAATAACATTTTTTTCATAGCCTGGGCCGAGGGGAACGGTACACACTCACGAATCACAACAAGCGATTTCAAGCAAGTTGTACGGTTTTTTAATTCTGTTTCATAGAAAAATGAATGCTAAATATTATAGACTTACTATGTCCAATGTATCTAGTAAATGCAGTGATGTTCTGCATATTTTCATAAAATTATCTTGAAATGGTACAGAACAGACTGTTATTTTAAAAGATTTCCATACATTGGAATATTTGTATCACTAGACTTTCAAACAATATTTGATGTCATTACTTGTACTCTACCATATTTGATTATTTCATGATTAGCAATCCAGTGCAGGGAAATAGTATATTTAATTTTTGCATGTCTTTTGTTACTAAAGGATTTTGTACTGTTTACATAACATACGTGTATTTTGTGTTGCGTTGATTTGTTACGTTTAGAAGTACATTTACTTATATATTTTTTTTTTACTTTTTCTTCAAAAATTTATTTTTAAATCCACCACTTTTTCTCCTTTGTAATTGTAACATATACTTTGACTCTAGAAAAACGATCAGGAATACAATATGGAGTTGCCAAAATACTCTAAAAAAACGGGGCTACATAAACTAGAGAGGTTTTTCACTAAAAAGATATATAGAATAAAAAGAGGCTATATAGTTAACATTTGGTCCGACAGCGTTTCGTATGGGATGATCACATGGTGAAAACCCTGGAAATTCCGCATCTTTTAAGTCCCTAGACCCTAGCACATATTATGATATTCGTACAATTAACATAAATTTACGTGTCAATCAACAGCTGGCTTATCAATGTTTTTTTTCAATTTACTTTAAAGTTCCGTCATAATTTCAAAACTTGAGTAAGTTTCGAGCAGTAAATTCTATCTCTTATTTGTTATTCACAGTCTATTCCCATTCTAACTATTGCATTGGCATCTACAAAGTTTTCATTTTTTAAAGTGATGGTCACTGTTTTGAGAAAAATAATATTATTAGTTTTTTTTTAATATAAAGGTAAATCATTAAAGATAGAGAAAATTCTTATCATATAGGCCTTTTAATTTTCGGCTGCTTTTATATCTAATAAATATAAGGATATTGAATGACTGTAGGTTTACTATATTTATTGAACAAGTTGAATAAAATCATATTATGCGAGCCTCTGGCGAGCATAATATTGTTTTATTCAACGAGTTCAATAAATTTAGTATTGAATCTACACAAATATAATATTCTATTTATCACATATTCAAACAAGAGAACGATTAACAGTTAAAACAATTCATATTTTATATGCCCAAAAGAATTTTGGGCAAATTATGATATACCCCCTGGCGTCCGCCCGTCCGTTTGTCTGTCTATCCGTCCGTCCGTCTGTCTGTCCGAGCAAACATTTTGGGTTTAGGGGCTATATAACAGTAAAGAGAACAAAAGAGAACAATAGGTTCATTCCGTGATCAAAGGGTTTATGGGCTAGTAGCCCTTAAGAAAACAAAGAAAATAACAAAGAAAATAGCCCCTAAACCCAAAATGTTGGAACGTCCGTCCGTCCGTTAGCAATTTGGTTTCCGGAGCATAACTTAAGTTCCATTTGGCCCACAATATTCAAACTTCATAGGATGATTGTCCATATTGGGTAGAAGACCCCTATTGATTTTGGGGTCACAAGGTCAAAGGTCAAGGTCACTATCACCTTAAAACTGAAAACGGTTTCCGGAGCATAACTTAATTAAGTTTCATTTGGCCAACCGTGTTCAAACTTCAAAGGAAGATTGTCCATATTGGGGAAAAAAACCTATTAATTTTGGGGTCACAACTCACAAGGTCAAAGGTCAAGGTCACTATTACCTTAAATTGAAAATAGTTTTCGGAACTTAACTTAAGTTTTATTTGGCCCACAGTGTTCAAACTTCATAGGATGATTGTTCATATTGGGAGAAGACCCCTATTGAGTTTGGGGTCACAAGGTCAAATGTCAAGGTCACTATTACTTTAAAACTGAAAACAGTTTCTGGAGCATAACTAAAGGTCTATTTGTCCCACGATATTCAAACTTCATAGGATGATTGTCCATATTCGGTAGAAGACCTCTATTGATTTTGGGGTCACAAGGTCAAAAGTCAAGGTCACTATTACTTTAAAACTGAAAACAGTTTCCAGAACATAACTTAATTTCTATTTTGCCCATAGTGTTGAAACTTCATAGGATGATTGTCAATATCGGATAGAACACCCCTATTGATTTTGGGGTCACAAGGTCAAAGTTAAAGGTCGCTTTTACCTCAAAACTGAAAACAGTTTCCAGAGAATAACTTAAGTTCCATTTGGCCCAAAATATTCAAACCTTATAGGAGGATTGCAATTTGAAGGAGGTAATACTTTATTTAATTTATGTCATATCTTAGAACCTTCAACCTTTCTAAAAAACACTTTCGGGCATGTAATGCTCTGCCTAGCGGTGCTCTTGTTCATTGACGCATCTATAGTGTAACACTGACATTAGCGCGTTTATATATAAATAGCGCAAATGACGTCACGTCAAAGTGTTATTACACTAGTGTAATATCGTTTTTATTTGTTTGGGTCGTCAGACCAAACAAATAATGGTAGCGAAATTTCAGACCCTGATATTATTATTTGCAAATACCGAAAGTATTCCAGACTCCTCGAAGCGGTTACTTCCCTTCATATGTACATTAACGCCGACAAATGAAGGGGAGATCACTGCGTAAAGATTGTTGAATGACAGGCGCATATATTTATGTAACGAAAAAATATTTCCCGATTGGTCGAAGATTTCTAACATTGTGTTATTCTTATTGATATACATGCTTATATTCAGCTCCATGATTATTTACTTCAGTGTTAAACAACAGGTTTACCGTGAACAAAATATATCGAAATTAATAAGGGTTACAAACTTTAATTTAGAATACTATGGTATTCTTCATGCTGTTATCTTATAACTCCCGCGGTCGAGGGCTTTACACGCTCGCTTTGATAGCGAGAGGTCTGGAGTTCAAATCCCAGTTCAGGCAACATTTTTCTTTTCTCAAGCCAAATAAACATTGAATTGAATATCAGTGCAGTGTTGCAATTAGTTTTATAGCCAATTTACTATAGTTATAACACTGGAAACAGCATTGGTGACACTATACAAACAAATTGGTTTATAACCTTCACCTTTCTGTCATTCTGAGACCCAAACAAATTCAGGGCTTCTGTGCTTTGATTATTAAATGGCTCTAGCCGCGGTTTATGTGATAAAGTTATTTACTATAATACATTACTACATGATTTAATTTGCACTGTTTGGATTTCCTATATAAATAAAAGAGGATATATAGAAAAAAGCACGTATATTTCAGCAAAATACACACACTAAATTCTAAATAATAATAGATTTAAGAGTACGTTTCCTTACTTGGAAAATTAAATTTGATGACGTTATTTTAAAATTGAAAAGGCAAATTAAAAAAGTCAACATATTTTTCTATCAACAGCAACTAAAGAAAAAGCTTTTTACATGCAAGCGCACGATCCTGTGAAGATCAAAGCGTTTCACATACCCTAGTCGATTTTAAACCTGGCAATGACATAAAGTTCATAAAGTACGTAACAATTAATGCACACATAAACATTAACATTTTAGGTATATATGAAAATCGAATTTCTTGAAAAAGTTAAATTTTGAATAATTAAGCTTTTAGTGTAATGATACCTTGCAAAACATGTCCCAGGGTTTACGTAGGACTAGTTGAAATATGTAGAGGTTATAACATGGGGCAAGTGTGCCTTTAGTCCATATTGGCACATTTGGTAACTTATTTGTCCGAGGGCTTTAAATAGCGATTGTTCTCATATATTAATTAATTGGCTGTCCGTGTTTTTCGATTTTATAGTCTAAATCCATCAAGCGATTCGCTAAAGATTTCAACGTCCTTTCGACGGCCATTTTTAGCAATGCGGTTGTCAATTACGTAACGTGTATACACGCGGACGTTCTGCCGTTACTGTACAACAGGTGCGTGATAACCGGAAATAGCCTCAATATGGCACACCTGGCAAGTGCGCCAATATGGCTTATTGGCACACTTGCTCAAATACGGGATTTTCGCATGTCATATTCAGAAAAAAGAAACGCATTTTCATTACTATATAACTATATATATTACTATATATAGTAACATATGCAATAAATATATATATATTTCAACTAGTCCTACGTCAACTAGACCCTGGGACATGTTTTGCAAGGTATCATTACACTAAAAGCTTATTATATATACAATGTATGAGATAAAGACACTAACATCATAAGTAAAAGCAAATTTTCATATATTTTTAAGATTGATTTCAGTTATACCTAAAATTTGAGTGTACCGTATCTTTTAGAATAACAGTGTGTTCCGTGCCATTTCAACATAACTTTATTAAAATATTTTAAAACATCACTGCATTCACTAGATACATTGGACATAGTTAATCTATAAGATTTAGTATATATTTTTCTAAGAAACAGTGAAAAAGGAATGAAAATTCAGGGGTTTAAACTTTGATTTACCGTGAGTAGCTAATATGATTACGGGTACTCTGCGCCTTATCTGATCCAAATCGGTTGAGTAAAAGCAAAGTTATTAAAAAACATACCGATAAGATATTTTTTTAAAAATGTGTGAATGAGCGGGCCGTACACTTTTCTTCTCTAAAAAGATTTTGAGGAAAAACTAATCCTGATTGACTTTACCATTGAGTCACGCTGTACAGGCACCGTGATTGCATTATATTGTAATTTTGGCGATTATTCTCAAAATTATATATGCTGATAATAATAAAATACAAAAACACAAGAAAAACAACCTATTATCTCCATTACGTATCCGTCAAATTAAATTTAAGTCCTTTTAAGAATGTTTCGTATTACAGGTACTGAAATTTTATATGTCGCTGATGAATAAATATGGAAATGAAAGACAGGTAATTACACTTATGCAGTATTATTTTATGTCTTTGAAGCTAAATACAAACACAATTATTGAATTCCACTTTTTTATCTATCACTCGTAAAACAAAGAAATTACAAGCAACACCCATTGCCAAAACCTTGTTCACGCACACAGTCAACCAAGTGAGCAACTAACCGGCAGCAAACTAGTTAAAATTAACCGCCAGCAAACTCGTTAAAATAGAAAAAATACAAAATACCTTAAAAAAAACTCACCATGGAAAATTGAAAATGATGCAGGCTCGGTTTGATTGAGCCTATTCATATAGTAGTAGTTGTAAGCTACCGTCCACGCCCCCTAGCACCGGCTTAACCAGAATTCAACATTTAACATGAACAGGTAAAATTTTATAACATCCACACACGTGTTCATATGGCGGTTTACACGGAACCTTCTATGTGGCACATTATTGCAATTCCATGTAAAACGATAGATAATTGCGCGTGTCCTAAACGATACTCTCGGCCGAATGTTTTACTAACGTTCATTTTCTTACATTAGTGTATTCACTGAGCTGCGAAGGCAGCATACTTATACCAAAAAACCAATGTGCGTTAGTAAATGAAATGGCATTTTGAAACGACATCAGAGTTTATGAAGCCTGCATATCACAGATAAGCTGTCAAGAGACAAAATTAAAAAGCAGGCAAAATATCCTAAGTGTGATGGAATCACAGCTCAAATATAGTGGGGCGGGAAATTGAGAAAATAGTGCAAATGGTGATACAAGCATGAAACTTTCAGGAAATCATCTTAAGACCATGTAGATGTAAAAAGTGAAGTGGGTCCAAAAATATCTCCGCTTATTCAAGATGGCCGCCATTTTCAAAATGGCCGCCATATATATTTCACGTACATAATAGTTTATTCCGTCAAACTATGTATACAGGCCTTAAACTTACATTAAAGCATGTGTAAAGTTTCTCCTTTTCAAAAATTTAAATCTTACAAAATTCCGCTTAGATACCTCTTCAAAATTCAAGATGGCGTCCAATATGGCCGCCGATTTTGTGCAAAACTGTTATTTCATTTTAAAGTATAATGTGTTGTAAAAATTTTGGGCGTTTTTATATAAAAAGTGTTTTAAACATATCAGAAATAATCAAATTATGTTTATAATAATGAAAATAAACCTTTTTTAGTTATTAGTTTCATAAGATACTGTATTACAAAAGAATATATGTATACATGTATATTTATATGTCACAAGAACATACAATATTGATTTTATTGAATGCTAATGTCAATGTAACAATCTTATTTTTTATATGAAAATATTCCAACATTGTCTTTTGCAGCTAGGTCTGTTTAGCTGCAGTGATATTTAACAGTTACATGAGCATAGCATAGTGCAAGGTAAATTTACTCTGAAGCAGCTGCAGACTCTAGTTTCACATGCCTTTTTCTGACAACCACATTTTTGTAATTCTTGACAAGATATAGATATTACTGGCATTTGTTTATTATCTAAACATTCCCACCCCCATTCAACAACATCTGGCAGAATTTGTATTGCAGTCATTGATTGTGCCCATACATGTCCCGCCTGATGTACAGCACGTTTCACATGTTGATGTAATGCGTCTTGAGTTGGTGGAATTCGGTTGTAGGGTCTTTGTTTCTTGGCAAAAAGATCAAGCCTAGCTTGATTCACATGAACACATGAGCTAGACCTGTCATATAAAAAAACTACAAATTGTTCAAGAATGTCCATATTTTCAATGGTTACAGAATCAGGTCGATTTGACAGCTTACAAAATGTTTCGGTAGCATCACCATATACGCTCCACGTGTTCCAAGCTGACAACTTTCCTTTACCACTTAAAGACGAAACCGTATCACATCCAGTGAACGCATGAAAAAATGGAAGACCTAATGCTCTCTCTTTTAGTCTGTGCACAATATCATGTATTGGAACCCATCTAAAGTTTTTGCCATGACCAAATGAGATCCATAATTTACTTAAGTTAAGTTTATTAAAACTGAAAATAGCTATCACTACAACATCTGTGTCTGTACTCTGAATTATAACCTGTCTTGCTCCTGACATTGCTGCATGTTTGGCATGCACAAATATACGCGTATCTGCTTCTTCATGATTGCAGGGTGAAATTTTATCGATATTTAATAAACTTGTAGTTAGAACATTTTCATCCTTTGTTACAAAAACACATCCATTGCCGGTGAACGGATGAGCTATTATTTCATCAGCTATATACTGAAACAATCCAGACTTGTTTTCATCCACTCTTAAAAATGAACTCCAACCAGTAGGTATTTTACTATTACTTGTTATCTTTCGTCTTGCACCTTGTCCCCTTTTCTGTCTGGTGAAAGATTTCAAACTGCTTTCAAAATATCTATCAAAAATAATGTCTGTTCGTTTATACTTTAAAGTGTAGGCTTCAACCTTCCGAATGACAACATTATTTACGTACCCTTGAAATGTTTTAGAATCCCTTGGCGGATTAGCATTAATCATAGCAGCTCTATCTACAATAATGCAATCTGCATCTGGTTCAACCTGGGGTTCGCTTATTTCAGACTCTAAAACTTTCATTAAATCTGACTTTGTAGTTCCTGGATTCAAGTTACCATAAGAGCTCAATGATGGTGGGGTAGGTGCATTTTCATGGCTGAAAAATTCTTCCAAGTCACATCCTCTTGCCTAACATGATATAAACAATCTAGAGAAAAGACTTTCACTGCTCTTTTGGGCTTGGTCTCCTGGTGACTTTTCCTTTCCTTTTCTACCTATCAATGGTAAGTTGTTCTTCTTGATAGGGTCATTAAAGGTAGATCCTGCCTTTTTCTTAATGTTGTCCCAAAACATATGATATTGTTTTACACCGATTTATTTAAGGTTTTGTATTGCAGAAACAGTTAAAGTGTCAACTACTATGTTAGAGTCAAGTGTTATTAGATCATTTGATTCTTCCATAAATGGATTACCACGGTTGCGAATTTCTTCCATAAATGATAAACAATTTTTAATAAATTCTCTTTCGTAAGCTTGTGATTGCATATGATGCTCGCGTTCGTTTCTTGACCAGTGGCAAGTCCTTGAAACTCATTTACAACTCTATTAAGTTCAGGACCAGCTATCGTCCATCTTCTAAGAGCAGCAGGGTCTTCAGTTATTCCAATGATTCCCCCGTCACCTTTTACCATAGCATTGTTCTGCTCATGCGCTTGGTCAATAGCTATGAAATTAAATTCTCTATTTGTCTTTTTTATTGTAAATTGTCCATTTTGAAAAGCTTGAGCTACATCTTGAGCTTTGCTTTCAAGCTCTAACATGTCTCTTAAGTGAACAGTTAGCCACCTAGCATAATTGACATGGTCTAGGCTGAACATATATGGTAGAATTTCGCCAAGTGCCTCCTTATAAAGCAAAAAGTCTCCTTCTCTCAATGCGCGAACAAATATTAACATCAAAAGTTCCAAGTCAATTATCATGCTCCAGTATTGGAAGAGAGAACGAGACTTATTCATCTCCTTTATCCAGTCATGCATAACAATGTCACTGTTTTCATTTTGAGTTTTGTATTTTTCAAATGCCTCACAGCGTAGCATTTGCATACTACATGCAGTTATTTGATGTGCTTGCCTTGTTTTTGTCACACTTGAGGCTGTAAGGAATGAATTGGCTGTTCCTTCTGAAGCAACCTTTGCTTCAGCTAATACATCAGTCCATCGACTCCCCTTCAGAAGCTCTCCAAGTACCTTCAAGACAACCATTTCTATATGAAGGCCCCCGAACATAATTACAAACATATTTTCTCCATATATCTCTGGCCATGACCATTGTATTTGCTTTGCAATGGCGAACAGGGGTTGGTCTACAGCCATAACTGGTGTCTGTGCAGGATTTAAGAAATTTGTTACTTCTCTTATTTTATCCATACAATGTTTGATAGTTGTAACAGTATGAGAAGAATCAGCCAGCAATGGCAACATAGCATTGATACAGACGCTGATTTGTTTTGCACGTTGCTGTGAAGCATGATAGGTAGGCCATGACATATTCAAATCTTTAACGTCATTGACATCTAAGTTTACATGATTTAGCCATTGGTACTCATATTCAAAGTGTTTTGAAAAAATGCTATCTGTGTCCAGAGTACTGATATTTATTTCACAGTCTGGTGGAACAGGTTTAGATCTAATTGATGCTGGTTTCAAATTTGTGTAAGAGGCTGGTAACTCTGAAACCTTTTTGGAAATAGATTTACCTGATATTGTAATTGACTTGCGTTGTATACCATCGTTCTCATTAATCGGATGCTGAAAGACAGACATTCCAGTTCCATGAAATGATGATTTGGCGGTCGTAGATCCAGGATTATGGTCAATATTGTCAGCCGCTGCAGTTGTGAATAAACCTTTTCGGAGATTTCCTGGGCAAATAACATTTTCTTCAGCATATCTGCACAAAGTGGCTTCACTAAACTCACTTGAAAGTTCAAGTACACGATCATACGATATACATAAACCATATGAATGAAGCTCATCTATGAGTTGTCTTTTCCTCGTCCTCGTATATATAAGAAGACCTACAAATATTGGAAATGGTGTTTCATATTTCTTGCTATGGTAAGTGCTAAATTTATTTGGTCTACAATTGAACTGCAGCAATTGTGATAATGCAAGGGTAGACTTTGATGCTGTTTCTTCAAGCTGTGTTGCAATATTTGAACCGTAATCTAACATTGAAACAAGTTCAATTAAACTTTGAGGTACACTTTTCTTTTGGCAGCCTTCTTCAAACTGGCCTGTAAAATTATATTTTGTATTTAACATTTGGCCCCTAACCTGTTTTGCAGTATTTGAAAGTTCCTTAGCATTATCATAGTCACATGCTTGAACAATTGTCGGTCCTATATCACTTTTAAAGGCAAACACTATTTCCCGTCCACTTTTGTTTGCTTCAAGTAAAGGAATTTTCTCGAGTATTCTGTCTTTAAATCTAAATTTATGTATTTCATTTAAGAAACCTAACTGACGTAGTCGTGCTACAAACATGTCATATAAAAAAGACAATTTGAATACAACTATCGTTCCATCTGTATTACGTTGTGATTCGTAGATATACGCTTCAAGTTCAGCAAAAGCGAGCTCAAATGCTTCATTTTCTAAACGTTTTACTTCATCTGAAGACATTGTTTGACTGTTCAGGATTGATCTTTCTCTATTATAGATCGAAACTAAACATTTTGTATGATATTTGACTTCTTGAGCTACAACATCCCCAGAACTAAGCTTAGCTAACAACTTCTTGTCTTGAAGAAACTCTGCTGCTCTATTCAGACGTTCATTCAGTTGCATTGTCATCGCTTCTCTAGTACCATTTTTCCCGAGTTCCTTTTCACAAAAGAAACAATAGGATGATGTTAATTTATCTGATGCACGACATAATGAGTCACGCCTGGCATTTTTGGAGGGAACATCTGGGACATCATTAGTTGCGGCAATTTCCCTTTTCAGCTTTTGATAATTTTCCAGCTTTGTGTCCTTAAATTTCAGTTTACAACTATTATGGTATTTAGCACCATTTCTTCTAAGAGTTTCTTCTATACCATCACCTTCATTTAATCTTTTAGTGTTTAATGGTAAAGGTAATCTATTGAGTATTTCAAATTCGGGAATGTTAACTGCTAGTTGTATATATCCATCAGTGTGTTCAATACATTTGGCTTGTGGACAGCTTAGCTTTTCTTTTGTAACTGTCTGACATAAACAACACTTGGACCAATCTGTTTTAACTTCTATAACTTCTCTGTTAGACAATTTTATCTGTTTTGACATCATTCAGCAGTTCTGTTTTCTGATTAACCTACAAGTATCAACAAAGTTTCTTTTCAAAACATGAATTCATTGGTAAATTCATTAATAAAGATATTATGCGTTTTGTTTATTTAAATCTGGATATTCATTTATCAATGATTCATAAAATATACTAGTCAGCAGTGTTTGGAAAAATAACATTCTTATATTAATATATTTTGTGAACAAAAGTATTAATAGTTTTACCTGATTATTAAAGGACAAAAAGGTGAATCATTTTTACATTACATGAATGAGTCAATGAAATAATTATCATCTGCCACATTATAAATGGAATAGGTACATAAAAGGGGAGTAACTATTTTTGGCTTTATCTGCAAATATCACACAAAAAATAAAGGGATGTAACTATTTAAAATTCATACTTCAAATATATGATATGCTCTAATATTTTATTTAAAAATTGAACTTACCTACTGAAAATTTCTTTCTTGAGAAAACCGACGTCGGTTTAACTACATGTATATTTTTGTTCAGCAATTAAGTTGCTAAATTAAAAATACATTACAAACTATTTTTGCCTGAAGAATAATCACAAAGTGCATACAAAATTGTTGTAAACAATACAATATTAAAATACATAAATATATATTATAGAAATATACAAGTAACGGCAGAATTTTCTTCATTACTCATTTAAAGACCAGACATCTTGAAATCGGACGCCATTTTTAAATGAAATTAAGGCTTAAATTTTCTATTTTTGTACTTTTACTTTATTGTTGAAATGCTTTGTGTATTGTTTTCAGCATTCAATGTTTCCTGTAGCTTCCTATAACAAATATCATTGCTCTCTTTAACGTAAATCAAATATATGTCAAATTTATATGGCGGCCATTTTGAAAATGGCGGCCATCTTGAATGAGCAGAGATATTTTTGGGCCCACTTCACATTTGACATCTACATGGTCTAAAGATGATTTCCTGAAAGTTTCATGCTTGTATCACAATTTGCACTATTTTGACAGGAAATACCTTATTTCCCGCTCCACTAATATAAGGAGCTAAAATACCACATGTTATAACATGTACGCATAACAATAATGTCGTACAGTGAGTTAGCCAATAGCGGATCATAGCCAATAACGGGTCAGTCAGTAATTTAATAAATTATTTTACTTAATGTTTTGAACTTAAATGTTTTATAACCTAACAGTCATGTGCATTTGGATGTTAGCTCCTCGACAGCGAAAAAAAAATGTAAACATCCGGATAATTCTAATCAGATTCATTCAGATGCTTTACCAAGCGTTTCCGTTTGTCGCGAAATATTGCGCCAGTAACAACACAAATTCGCAGTCGCTGCTTAATTGCTGAAAAACCCCAAAAGATATTAGATCAAAGCTGGTAGGTATTTGATGCCCAATATGTTAACTATCTGCAGCAGCAGCCGTTTAAAAAATGCATGAGGAATTATAGTGATAGCGCTGGTCAATTAAATTGCATCACGTTGCCCAATAGCGGGTCATGTAATTTGTCCAGGAAGGGACCGCCTCAAAGTTATTCAACAGGTTTAAGAAAATATTTTCTAAAGCAAATTTTGGTTTGTATACAAATAAATATAAAATTTAATTTATTTATGTTATTATTGCAAGTGAATTATGCAGTCCATGCTAAAATATGGTGTAGTATAAACTGCTGCAACATTGAAATACTATTGTTTTAGACTAGATTCTAAAATATTATTTTTAACTGTACAGTAACTTCTTTATTTTTAAGTTATCCATTTTAAACTTCAAATACATGTTTTTTATCATCACCCACAGGATGTTTGACAAAATTTATTACTTTAGCACACATTTTTTTACAGAAGAGCTTAGAATTTTGTTTAAAATTATTATTATTATTACTTCTTCATTTCTTGTGGTATCTACTTTTATCTTCAAATGTTTGTTACTTATTATCACACACATCACATGTGATAGATTTATCACTCTAGCATGAATATTTTTGTAATCACCCCCCCCCCCCCGGACTTTTGGTTATTGTTCTTTGTCATTACTCACATCATGACATGACAAGCTCATTTGTTTACTTGTTTTATTGTTTCAGATTCTAATGCCTAAGGGAAAGAGAAAAAGTGTTCAATGTAGTCCAGCCCAGAATGCAGCCTCCTCAGTGGTAAAAAATACAGAGGGAAGCGAATGAGTCCTGGGAAAGTGCAGAGAGTGAGACGAGCCCTATACAGTGTAAGTAACAAGAGTATATCACTAAGAAAAGCTGCATGTGACCATGGACTGTCATACGGGTTTTTGCAAAGGAGATACAGTGGGGAAACAGACATCAACACTATGAAAGGTCCTGCTACTGTTTTCACTGAACAGGAAGAAACATCTATGGCTGAGTGGTTAAGTGAGATGGCCCAGAGAGGCTTTGGCCTCAGAATGTCTAACTGTAGAGCCTGAATATACAAATATCCACGATACTGATGCCTGCTTGGTGTGGTTGCCGCCACTTGAGTCATTCCAAACATTGTTACATGATAGTGTCACTGACCAAAAACGCCAGCTACGGTTGCGAGATGTAGCAGGACTTCCAATTGGCCATGTTCCACGAGGGATAGCTGGGGTTTTTTCGTACCATTATGGACAAAGGACATATCGAAGCTGAAGTTACCGGTGAGCCCACTCAGAGTTTCCAACCATGGCCGGCTCCAAGTTCTGAAGGTGGTGGGGTTGTGTTGCCATGCAACTATATTATATTTCACCCAGATATTGAGAGTAATTTTCAAAAACTTTCTGTAATGTTCGATAAAATCCCAGAAGGCCCTGCTATGACACTGAACAAGGAATAAACATGTGTAAATTTTCAACTCTGTAAAAGCCAATTCAGCCTAACAATTCTATCATTATTTTTTTCAAAGTCTTGTTATTTTAAGGCTATCACTTTATTTTTTCAAAGCTTAGTTATTTTTAATGTCCATTTTGCACTTTCCAAAAGTTACTTATTGGTCATATTTCTGAACCATTTTTAGTTTCCTTTTTGCTTAGGTTTAGTTCAGTAAAAGTTAATTGGTATTTTGTATTAATTTACTTGCTTTATCACAATGATTTTATATTCAAAGGTATTTTTATCAGATGATAAGCATCTCATATGATATAAATCCATATTACAACATATTTAAACTCATTTTTGCACTTTCGACAGAATTATTAATCTTTCATACACATAATGTGCCTGTAAATGACTGAAAATTCATAATTTAACCAAGCAAGTATTGTTTAATAATCTAGTCAATATTGTTTTACATCATTACATGTATTTTTTTAGGTTTGACATTGAACCAAGTCAATATTGTTTTACATAATTAAATGTTTTGGTTTTTTTAGGTTTGACGTTGAACCAAGTCAGTATTGTTTAATGATCGAGTCAATTTTGTTTTACATAATTACATGGGTTTTTCTTTAGGTTTGACTTTGAACCAAGTCAGTATTGTTTAATGATCTAGTCAATATTGTTAAACATTATTCACATGTGTTTTTTTTTAGGTTTGACGTTGAACCAAGTCAGTATTGTTAAATGATGTAGTCAATATTGTTTTACATCATTACATGTATTTTATTATAATTTTATTTGTTTATATCACAGAGTGTACTCAATAAGAGAAAATCAGTTGACAATTTTGTTTGTTTGTTATTCTTAGAAAGTGTATCCTCATAATGACCACATAGAAGAACATGCAAATTTCTTGAGACTGCATTTTAACCTTTTGATTCACAACAAGAGACTTGTGTTACAGTTAATTAAATGGAATTTTACATAGAATGTGCACAAAATTGCTTCGATGAGCTGCTTTGTCCCCTGTAACCCTGAAAATGAAATAAATATGTTATCTACACAATTTACAATTCATTGAGCAGATATCTAGATCAGCATTATTACAATCATTATTGTTTTTACCACAATCATGCAGCTGCCACTTGGATTCTTTACTTATTGGTACCCTTTTCACTTTAATACTCAGCGGTAACACATAGTTGTGTAATATTTTCCTGGTTAAGGGAAGAATTTGACAGATAATTAATGTTTTGAGAAAACCCCCCGTTCGTTTATCACGTGACCCGCTAATGGCCGATTTGACCCGCTATTGGCATGTTTACAAAGGGTTTGGAAACGGTAAATGCACCACGATGCATTCAAAATATGAATTCACAAGAAGTATACAGTAAAAGGGGAATAAAAATACTTCTTATCATCATACATTTATATATAAATCTAAAAATCGTTCGTTCATAAACACTAAAAGTTTCGCTAGTGACCCGTTATTGGCCAACTCACTGTACTAGACAATCTTCAAGGATTAAAAAATATAACAGCTTTGATTATATGTACGGGGCGACTTTTTACGGCCTCAATACGGCACTTATAACACTGATGTGGCAATAAAATACAGAAAAACAGAATCCCTGAAGTAAAACACAAATTATCATATAGATACATATAAAAAAAATAACCCAGTGACCGTGACAAAAGTACTCAATGTCTTAAAAAATGACAGAGCAGAAAGAAAATCGCATAACAACGGCTCGAAGAAAGAATGGCAGAAGACGAAAATTCAGTCCCGATCGGTTTTACGAACTGTCCATTACAAAGTCTCTCAATTGGTCTTCCAGATGTTACCAAGCGGTCCAACTGTATTAGGGTTGAACGCTAAGCATGCGGTTTGTACGGTGGCACAGAAGTGACATGTGTGTGTGTGTGTTTTTTTTATTTATCTCCAGCGCACGAGGTACCATGACGTACACAAGTTTCTAATTCTTGCGCACGAAATAATTAAGTGGAAGTGGTGCTCACGTGATACTTTGTCTTGGACACGAGTTACCAAGTCGTGGGCACAAGATAATAAAGTGGTGCGCATTAAATACTATGTGTGGTTACATGTTACTAAGTCGTGCGCACGAGATAATTAAGTGGTGCAATAGGATACTATGTCATGGCCACAAGTTATTAAGTGTCGTTCCCACGACCTAGTAACTCATGGCCACCACTTAGTAACTCGTGGGCACGAGATACTATGTCGTGGTTACGACTTAATCATCTCGTTTCCACGACTAAGTAACTCGTGAGCACGAGATATAACTCGTAGCCACTAAGTATCTCGTGGTCATGACATTGTATCTCGTGGCCACGTCTTTATTATCTCGCTGCCACGACAAAGTAACTCGTTGCCACGACAAAGTAACTCGTAGCCACGACTGAGTAACTCGTGGTCACGACCTAATTATCTCGCTTCCATGGCTTAGTAACTCGTGGCCACGACATAGTGTCTCATGCCCTAGACTTAATTATCTCGTGTGCACGACTTAGTAACTGGTTGCCACGACATAGTATCTCGTGCGTACGATTTATTTATCCCATGCGCACGACATAGTATCTCGTCCTCACGACTTAATTATCTCGTACCCACGACTTAATAACTGTGGCCACGACATAGAATCTCGTGCGCACGAGATAAATAGAAACACACACACATGTCACCTCTATGCCTTAAAAAGTAGGGTCATACAAACCTCTTTTAATAAAACGTTTAACAATTTTTTTAAAGACTGCAGAAAAATTATCGTGACCCAAGATCGTACGAAGTTTTTAAATCACATCTCCATAAAAAATCAGACTTGCTAATCCTTCATCGTAGAAGTGTTTAAATGATACTAAATCGAAGTAATGATAATATAAGATTTGGTAAATTATTTCCTTAATTTATGATAGCGGTAGCAATGAAATTTATGTGGCTACAAATAAACCCGATAAGATATAGCATGCAGGGATAAGTTTCAATATAACTGTGGATAATTTACTTATACCAAAACTAAAGTCATATTCGTGTAAATAGTATTGTTATCGACTGAAATATATCGAAAGCTGATGTGCTAAAACTTCAAGAATTCATTTAGTCAGTTGAAGATATAAGTTGACCTTCCTTGTCTGAACCTAAAAATTATCACGAAAAGCAAATATTGGAGCATATATTCCCAATAACAGACCAGTTATAAAATAATGATTGTATTAATAGTCGTCCTACTTTATCTGTTGGTGTAACTCGGTTGCTTCTTTACTTAGTTTTTTTGTCTTTTCGTTCAAACTGAAACGTGATTTTTGTTACATCACCGACATAATATGCATGACATGGGTACGATTCTCTTCGATGTTATTTGTATGAATATGTTTGCTTAAATATTTATGTTGCAAAGTTTCTGTCCGCCTAAGGATGCGTCCTTCGCGAAAATCATTTGCTTTTTAGGAGAAATTTCATAAGTAACTGTTATATTTGTTAGACCTTGATCAACTACTTTTGTTATAAATATTATTTTACCATTTTTGTTGTTGCTTCTTTATAAAGTCTACGAACATTCGATATGACATCTTCAAATAAACTGTTATGTACATCCTACAATTAATAATTGTTTTTTTCCAGTACCACCAGGAACTTGTTGTTTGTTCTCTGTGTAATGAATGCTTTCTTTGAACTCGGCATAGTGTTTCAATTTGCGACTTTCTACATTACACTTTTGGACACATTTCAAAGTGGCCGGGCTAAAACTGTAGCTGTACAATCACTTCTTGGTGGATTTACCTTGAGTTTGGGTAATAGCTTGTTTATTTGTCTTAGCAAACTTATTTTTAAGCTGGTTGAGGTCAGTTACCTAATTTTGATTTATTTTTCTATCATTTTATTAGTGCCTTACCGATTTAACCGGATGGGACTTTAGGTTTACACTTCGTTCGTCAGCAAGTCTGTCCGTCCACAAAATTGAATACCGTGATAATGCAAAAACACTGAAATAGTTTTATGAAACTTGATATTTGGGTAAATTGCAGTCTGGAGATAATGTACCATTTTTTTTCTTTTTATGTTGAAAAATGTTGTTGTTATGGTAACAATTAGACTTAAACTATGGCAAATTTTACACAAAAACTGAATCCCGTGATGACACAATGAAACTTGAAATATAGGTAGATGGCAGTCTGGAGATTATGCACATTTTTTTTCCTATGTTGAATATTTGGCTGCTATGGCAACAAACAGACTTAACTATGGCAAATATAACAATATTTGTGATAAAGCAATAAGTACTGAAATACATGTATTTTAATGAAAATTGTAAAATGAATAAATGGCAGTATGGAGATAATGCACTTCATTTTAAGCACATCATTTTAGCTCGACTTTAGAGGGTATATTGAGAGTTGTCCTACTCACGTAGCGTCCGCGATCGCGTCTAGATTTCTGATTAAAGTTTTTACACAGTTTAATCTACTACAAGTTCTTTATTTGCTTCAAACTTCAAATATGTGTTTTTGATCATCCACCACATCATTTGTAAGAAGGCTCACAACTCAATATTATTAGAATCCCCCCTCCCTTTTTAAGTTAAAAATTTTCATGAAAAAATATTTTTTATAACTTCTCTATTTCTTAATGTATCTATTTCAAACTTCAAATATATGATATATGTGTGTTGTTATCACTCAAATCATGAGTAAAACGATTCAATACTATAGCTTGACTATAAGAATAATTTCCGCATTGAACTTAGAACTTTTTCTAGAAATTATTATTTTTTAATCAAACTTTTTCATTTCTTAAAAGATTTACTTTAAATTCCCACACCTTATATGAAGGAACTCCACTGAGTTTTTTTTATGACATGACAGGGCTGTATACATTTTTCTAGATTAATGTTCCATCTGATGAAGGTTTAGACCAATTACATGTGTGCGAAATTTCAGATGATTCGCTCACTCAGTTTTTCCAGAATAAATATTCTCATTGTAAAAAATAGCCAAAATTGAAAAACGTTACAACGCTTTTTACACTAATCTGGCTAAGAACAGCACAAAATTACAATTTTCAATTTATTTCTGAAAATATTACTAACTAATCGTTTGAATATCTTACTGTTTTAAGAACCCCTACCGGTCTATGAAAGAAATATAAATTTTATATTTTCAGGATTTTAGACCTCAGTGGAGTTCCTAGTATGACTAGCGTTCATATTCTAAGATTTAACTTCTCCTTAATCTTTGATTTTTTCTTATTTATTTTTTTACTTTCTTATTACTTCATAGATTTACTTTAAATTCAAAATATATGTTCATTATCAAAACTACCTCATATGTGATTAGATTTATAAGTCTAGCGCCTGAGTTTCATTGATTATTTTTGTTTTGAACTTGAAATTTATTTGAAACTTGTACTACATTTTTTATATTTTCTTCTTTATAACTATAAATGATATATTTGAAAATTGTGATTTTTCACTTTTTATGCTCCCCAAAAAAATTCGGGTGAGCATATAGTCGCCGCCTTGTCCGTCCGTCCGTCCGTCTTTCCGTCTGTCCGTCCGTCCGCTTTTTTGTCCGGGACATAACTTTGAAACAACAAGAGGTATCAACATGAAACTTTGTAGGTAGATGTATCTCATTGAGTAGGTGTGCAGTGCATAAGAACCGTAACTCTGCCTTGCCTAATTTTTGAATTATCCCCCTTTGTTTATTTTTACTTTTTGAACTTTGTCCGGGACATAACTCTAAAACTATAAGAGGTATCAACATGAAACTTTGTAGGTAGATAGATCTCATTCAGAAGAAGTGCAGTACATAAGAACCGCACTCTGCCTTGTCTAATATTTTAATTATCGCCCTTTGTTTTTTTTACAATTTGAACTTTGTCCGGGACATAACTCTAAAACTATAAGAGGTATCAACATGAAACTTTGTTGGTAGATAGATGTCATTAAGTAGGTGTGCAGTGCACAAGAACCGTAACTCTGTCTTGCCTAATTTTTGAATTATTTACATTTGTTTATTTTTACTTTTTAAACTTTTTCCGGAACATAACTCTAAAACTATAAGAGGTATCAACATGAAACTTTGTAGGTAGATAGATCTCATTGAGTAGGTGTGCAGTGCGCAAGAACCGTAACTCTGCCTTGCCTAAGTTTTGAATTATTCCCCTTTGTTTATTTTCACACTTTGAACTTTGTCCGGGACATAACTCTAAAACTATAAGAGGTATCAACATGAAACTTTGTAGGTAGATAGATCTCATTAAGTAGGTTTGCAGTGCACAAGAACCGTAACTCTGTCTTGCCTAATTTTGGAGTTATTGCCCTTTGTTCATTTTGACACTTTGAACTTTGTCTGGGACATTTCTCTAAAATTATAAGAGATATCAACATGAAACTTTGTAGATAGATAGGTCTCATTGGGTAGAAGTGCAGTGCTAAAAAATCATAACTCTGCCTTGCCTTATTTTGAAGTTATTGCCCTTTGTTTACTTTTACTTTTTGACTTTTGTCCGGGACATAACTCTAAAACTATTAGAGATATCAACATGAAACTTTGTAGGTAGATAGATATCATTGGATAGAACTGCAATGCTTAAAGAACCTAAACAAAGCCTTGTCTAATTTTGGAGTTATTGCCCTTTGTTCATTCTTACACTTTGAATTTTACCCGGGACATAACTCTGAAACTATAAGACATATCATCAGGAAACTTTATAGATAGATAGATCTCATTGAATAGAAGTGCAAAAAAACACCGCCTTGCCTTATTTTGGAGTTTTTGCCCTTTGTTCATTTTTATATACTTTCCTGTGTCAAAAACCTCGGGGAGCATCATCCGGTTCAACCGGTTCTTGTCTTCTTTGTTTCTGTAAATTAAATTTAAGATAATTAATATAATTGTTCTTTTAAGTCTAGCATTTTTTATTTCAAGAGTTTTTATTCTCTTTAGTTTAAGAATGTTAAGATAATAATCAGGGAAGTTTAAAGATTTATCCTTAGAGTGTCTATCAGTCCGTTTTCTGGCCGTCCCCCAAAGAAACTGTTTCCTGAGATCACTTTTAAAGAATTTGGAACTTTTCCAGTAAATGTACAAAAAATAGAGAAAACATGTGAAATTATAAGCTGTACATCTATCCTGAGAAAATTGGATCATTTGATTATCTGTTGTATAAACATAATTTCCTCACTAGGCAGGGAAACTTAACACATTACTATGATACATAAAAACTAAGAATTCAAAATAATATGTTCATTCATGTCTTTCACAATGGCACAATTGAATGGCGACGGCCCTTCAGAATATTGTGGGGGTTCTAACCGGCAGTGGACTTTCGTATTGCTTGCAGTACTATGATAATTGCTTGTTTTATAGTGCAAAAAGCTTTTTAACTTCTTTTTGAGAAAGAAACGTTAGAATTTTTTGCCATATTGCTTGCCTTGTCATTTCATGATGACTTACCAGTAATAATTCATTGTTCCGCAAGTGACTGACTATATATCCTACATGTTTCTGAAATGGCGATGATAAACAAATGTCTATAAGATCAATTATTACGAAATAATTTTGCCTCGCCCTATGGTCGAACCAATGATAATACTCTTATATTCTTGAAAGGTGGAGAGATTCGGATCGAGAGACGGATAGCTATAAACCTATCGTTTTATGTCATTTCAGGTGTTTTGAGTGGAGTCCTTGTCACTAAAATAGGCATACGTTGGGTAATATCTATATCCTGTATACTCGTTCCTGTTGGATTTTTTGCATCCTTCTTTGCTACAAGAATAGAACATTTATACGTATCCCTTGGTATTACAGCAGGTATTGCATTGTTGTTTTTTTTGCTCATTAAACTCAAATAAGCACTGATTGATACTGTACAAACTTGGAATTATTCTCAATTGAGATCTTTTAACATACAAAGTTACATTGATATTATTACCCTTAAGAGGAACTCAACTAAGGTTTCTTGACATGAAGGGGGTGAAATTATTTTTTCGGGGGATATTTGGAACGTTGAGAATATGTTTGTCAAGATTAATAACATGTGTGCAAAATTAAAGATCCATGAATTGCTTTTAAGTCAAATTGGACTAAAATCACACAAACATAGATTTACAAATTAATACTGAGAATATTCCTATATTAAATTTTTATTTTTTTGCAGTTTGCCTTACCTTAGCACACAATGTGATCTATGTAAGAATTTCAAATTCTATAGATCTCAGTGGAGTTCATTTAAGTTCAAATAACAATTTTATTTACTTTGTACATTATGTATTGCGTTTTATGACATTATAATATTGCATGAACAAGAAAAATGGCTTCTTTTCACAACAAATGTCGAAATTAGATCATTTAGTAAATATTTCTCATATTATTCTTACCTTAGTCCATAGCTGATATATTCTTAAACTTGTATAAAGGAGTTGATACGCATGTTTTCATATATTTTAGATTTCAGGGAGTCTTAAATTTATGCCGAATATATTATATATAAGTATTTGATTATATTATACAAATGTATATTTTATAATTGTCTTAAAGTTTAATAAAATTATTTAACAAGTGGTTATAAATCCAGCATGTACACATGTATCATAATACAAATTTATTTTAATTCGATTATGTTGGAAGCTGTAAGCTTACTGAAACACTATCGAATCCGTTCCTGGAACCTACCAATACTAAGCAATTAATGTAAGTTATTTTTGCTGAAGGAAACAACGACTGGCCCCTGACAGGGTTTCAACCAATGCGGTGAACAATCCTTAAATTACTTGTCCGACGCGTTAACCACTCAGCCATTTCGCCATTAAATAATAGTGTTATTGTGGATTAGTCGAAGAAACGATTTTTCAATTTATTGGTCGTGTGAGAGCAACTGGGCGCTCAAGTTATTTTTCTTATTTGTATACATTCTATAAACACTGTCGACAAACATTTCACTTACAATGTTTGGTGCTTTTGCGAATCCAGCAACTTTTAATGTACATAAAATCATCTTTTAGTTTCAAGGCCGCACAATGTCAGTGCCTTATCAAAGATTCGAATGTAATCAGCAAAATGTTACTCTATATTTCTATTCTTGTAATATAGATGGTTACTACCAACATTGAAGGAATATACAATATGCACTTCATGCATGAATAATTGGCAATTTGAGAAATACATATTTACTGAAGAAAATAATTTCTTTTAAACGAATGTTTTGCGTATTTACAAGATTTTTTTAACTTTCTTTTCAGGTATTGGAATTTCATTATCATATGTCAGTTTGATTTTGTTAATTGGCAGAATCTTTATCGGCAAGAAGAGAGATCTATGCATTTCTCTCCTAATGGCATCTTCATCATTATCTGGTGTAGTCTATCCATACTTTATTGACTGGCTACTTGTTCAGTACGGACTCAACGGCTCATTCCTTATACTTGGAGCTGTTTACTGTAACAAATTTCCAATGTTAGTAATTATCTGGGCAAACAAAACTTCAATAGATAAACAATCACTGACGCCCAAATGTGAGGAAGACAAAGAAACTTCAAATGGATGTACGAACACGAAAAACAAGTTTAGAGGCGATATAAGTGAATGGAAGGGATTCGGTAGCAATTCTTGGCGTGGAATTTTCGCACTTGTTATTTACAATGTTGCTAGCACAATTTCAAGACTCATTCCAGGCTTGGTAGGACAGATAGACAGTGTTAATCCCTTTCTTATTCCAATCATTTCAGCTATCATTGGTTTTATTGGACAGTTGATTCTTTATGTCGGAAGCAGCTATGCTTTGTTTGCTTTATCCGTTTGTTTGTCAGGTTTAGCAATAGGTGGAATTCTTTCATCTCAGCATATTCTTGTGTTGAAAGTTGTCAGGATAGATTTTGTCCCAATCGGTTCTGGATTGCTGATTACATCAGCGGGTGTATTGAATTTTGGAATTGGGCCTCTATTCGGTAAGACTGGGACATTCATTACATTCTGATCCATTTTTCCTTTTTCATTTACTTTGATTGTATGTAGGAATGAACAGTTTTGACGAAAACTGATATTATTCCATTATTAGTGATGCATCAATGATAACATATCGATCTTTACTTAAATGTTTTAAATTTAACTTAATTCCGAATTTGAAGACTTTGATATCAAAAATACTTATGGCATTGTTATATATCAAAATAAATTGTTTTAAATGAAACTGTACGAATTACTTTAAAATAGTTTTATTTGTTTGTTACTTTCGAAAAGCAACTAAACTAAGAAATAAGCTTGTTAACAAACTCTGTAATGTTTTAAAGTGACATTATGCCAATCCATAGGTAAACGATGACTGTTCTGGTAAATTTCAAAATAACTTTACTTTGTGTCATTCTACCCCTACAAACGAAGTTATGGGGGTATATAGAAGTCAGCTTTTCGGTCGGTCCAATTCATACTTCGGACGAAATATTGTCATCAGATTTGGTACTTAGCAAATTAACTCATGAAGACCCCAGTACGGATTGGTGTTAGATCCCTGGGGTAAAGGTCACTATTACTAAAATAGAGAAAATTGTTTCTGGTCAATAACAACAGTTAGGAATGAGATATTGTAATTAAACTTGCTATATAGCAAGCTTATATGACAACCCGGGTTAGGACTGTTTTTGGATCCCCGTATTGCTAGTCATGGCGCATTACCGCTGCCGTCCGCAAATTATAACCTTGATCATAACGTTTTAAGTTCTTAGTGTATTGTCTTTATACTTAGTCACAACAACTCTTGGGACAAGACCTTTAAGCAGGTTAGACTAACCTTGACAAGTCGTCATAAATGACCTTGACCTTTTATGTCAAATGCCTACTTGTAAATTTTGCTTGATTTTTGCTAAATTTGCTATAAGTGACTATATTTTTGTTATTTTTGAATGGATTGTTTTCAAACTTATTATTGAAATTGTTCATTTTTTGCTGTTACTGGTTATAACTTTGATAGTAATGAATGGATTGACTTCATATAAAGAAACAATAATCCAATAATCTTTAGGATAAGAACTTTTTGTATTTTCAACTCAAATTGACCTTGGCACATTTATGACATTGACCTTGAAAGTAAAGTTATTAAAATTCTCTGGGTTTTTTATCATTGACTGTAACTCGGTAATGAATCAATAGATTATCTTAATACTTGGACAAAACACTTAACAAACTACTCTAAAGGTTGAACTGACTGTGACATTTAGCTTTAAATGACTTTGACTGCAATATTTGTGTTAAGTTGTCAAAATTTTGTTATTTATGTACGGACTTGATATATACGTGCACAAAATAACACTAGTGACCAAACAAACATTTTGAATAATTTAGATATGACTTTGACCTTTAAATGGCTTTGACTGTCAAATGATTGAATTCTGCTTATATTTCCTTAACTTTGTTATTTTTAATGGAAATGATTCATGCTTAGACAAAACAAGAAGTGTAACTTGGCGGACCTATTAATATAAAAATATTAAAAAACATTTTTTTTTGTCTTAAATTTTCTTTTTAAATATTTGTTTAAAACGTTTATTTATTTTCTTTTAGAAAAAAATAAAAAAGTCGAGCGTTGTCGCAGCCCGGTGGTGGCTATTGTTACAAAAGTTAAGGTTGCTAGTGGGTGTATGACTCGCCATAACTGTAATATTTGTTTTCAATTTTAGAATAAACGTCACCTGAATAAACGATCTCATGATCTAGATAAATATCTAAAATATCATTCTGAATTTATTGGTAATATTCATTGCAGTCCTTTTATATTTTAGGCAGTTTTAATAATTTACCTAAAAGTTCATTCTTATATTCATGTAATTCTTTTACGTTCTCCAGGTAGCATCAGAGACAGTTCCGGTTCTTATGGTATCGTTGTTCTGACAATCAGTGCACTTCTGGCGACTTCTGCTGTTTTTCTCACAATTGTTCTTTTCAAAAGGCGTTCTAGTGTTGCCAATGGACTGAAGAAAGAAACAATAACAATATCTGTAATTTCAGTCTCAAAAACGACTCAAAATTGATTTTAATCTACAACAGTGATTAATAAATAAGACAATTTTTGTTATTCTGAAGTACGTATTTATTTCTGTTTTATAAGAGACGTAAGACAATATTTTACTTGTGATTTAGGTATCACAGATATAACATCAGAGATTTCATTCAACACATTTTAAAGCTTACATACATATGGTTTTGGCTGCTTTTTTTAATTTGTTAAAATTTTACCATTTTCATGTTTAAATGTTAAACACTGCTTAAGCTGGTGCTAGGGGCCTGAACGGTTACTTGCAAGAAAACTAGAAAAAAAAGCCAAAACCATCGTTCTTGTTTCGGCGCCATATGGCCTAAGTTTAACGTATTATAAGACCACACCAAATTGTTTTCTTGTTCGTCGGATCACAGGAGCTTGACATCCTATCCAAAATTGAAATATATAAGCACATAATTAAGAAATAACGACAAATATACCCATCTATATATTAATAAACACACGGAATGCAACGCCTTTTGCAAACTCGATACAAATTTTATCTAATTTTATGCGTGGAAATTCAAAATGTCAACATGTGCCTTTAGGGTGCCTTGCTGGTGTGGCTGGATTGTTTCGGGTGCTGTGTTCTGTGAAGGTCGCCTTTGCCTTATCGATCGTTGTTCCCATTTTTTAACAAATAGCAATAGTGTAACTCCTTTGCATACTTTGACTTTTCGCTACAATACTACTTAAAATTGTAAAAATATCGTGTTAAATCAGAGATTAATATTTTTTTGGTATTAGATTACAGTGTGTTTAAAGATAGGATATTTCAAACAAAGTCAATGTGGGACGATACTTGAGTACAGTTTTTTGTATAATCTATTTTTAAGTTAATTAACATATATTTGATTAATTATATGTGCAATGATGCACGTAGAACCATTTAAAAATACAATCTAGGCAGTATCAATAAGCATGCAGCAGGCAGTGAACGGTAAGCCGTAAGCTGTCGTTTTTGGAATTCCATTACAATTTTTTATTCCTTCTTTCCATATTAAGTATTACAGTAAACTTCACTTATAGCGAACACGGTTATAGCGAACTTCCGGTTATAGGGAACAATTTATTTTGGCCCGAATTTTGCCCTTCTTTATTTAATATAAAACATATGGTTATAGCGAACACGGTTATAAGGGATTATCGCTTATAAGGAACTCATTTCTTAGTCCCAATTTAGTTAATAGTACAGAAAATTACACTTTTATAACGAACTCCAAAATATTGGCTATCCGTAAATAGATCCCGCATTTTCAACTTTCGTTTTCATTCGCACGGATTAAAATTCGGGCGAATGTACCGTTTATCATTGTATGTACTTCAATACATCTATTCAAATGAATTTGTATAGTTTGCTATTTAGGATATTTTTAGCATGAGCTCTTTTCACCAAAATAAAACGGTTATTTATTTATTTTCTTCAATAGTTTGCTCGAGTAAAATAATTATAATAATCTATAATCGGTTTTCAACATAATGCCATTGCAAACTGCAAAGTACGCTTGATTTAAATGAAAAGAAATCTATATCTTACATAAGTAAAAGTCACCCTTAAATTATAATAGAAGATATTCAATATAAAAGGAAGGAAAAATCGAAAATCTTGTTTATTCTCAATCATGGAAAGAAAACGAAAAGAGTTTAGAAACAAAATATTATATTTTATGTGAAATTGAGATAGGGAGTAAAACTAAAACTGAAATAGCAATGATTTTCAAATTCCAAAAAGTACGCTCTCGGGTATTGTGTCTAAAATATAAATAAATGACTAATATTTCTATTTCTTAATCAAATGCTCTTCAAAAATGGCGGACAATGGTAAACAATCAGTTCGTTATATGTAAATCTGTTCGCTATAAAAACTCCTGATACAAGGAACTAATTCGCTATATGCTTAAAGGACTCCGGATATAAAGAACAGGTTTTGAATGTCCCAGTGAGTTCGTTATAAGCGGAGTTTTAATACAGTATATAAAAATGTTCTTACGTTAACCTTTCTATATTTAGTAAATGAAATCACCCAATAACCATATGATAAGGTTAATTAATGGTCAATATGTTTCGAACTCATACTGAAAATAATCTATACTATATGGAAATAACTGGGAATATAACGTTAGAGAAATGTTGAAAAACCAAAACACGCCTAAACTGAGTTCTTATAGTCTATTTAAACATCATTTCGTGGTAGAAACATATTTAAATGAACTTTTATAAGCCAAATTTAGAATAACCTTATGCAGTCTAAGAACCTTATCACAACATGTTAAAAATAGAAACTGGTCGATACTTACATACACCTAGACAAAATAGGATTTGCACAAATTGTCATATGCGAATGGTCGAAAATGAATAGTATTTTCTTTTAGTTTGTCCAAAACACACAGAAAATAGAAACAAATATATAAAACATTATTACCGTAAATTAATTATCAACAACGTCACCTTTTAGTTTATATGAAGCAACACAACATGTATATCGTAATTACTCAATAAATATCCTGTAGTCTTGCTTACTATCTGAAGGTAGGAAAGAAAACATATACATATATTTTAATGATGAAAAAACAAACTGTCTATGAGGTCTAATATTGAGGTTGTTTCTGGCATTGGGTCTGCCTCAGGGTCATTCGTATCTACGACAAAAACTACAATGTCGGGGTTAAAATCTGTAATGTCTGATAAGTTCTGTCGTAATGTCCTTAAGCAAGCTTCTGGGAAGCCTGAATATTTAACCAACGGATTTAATAATATATTTAAATATTATCATATATATATATTTATATATTAAATTAAATTTAAAACTTGAATTTGTACGTATGAACCTTTTCAAACGAGTCACCAAGGAATAGCCTATGATCTGTATTGAGACCGCAATTGTATTGACACAGCTCGTTGTTCACAGTCACAAATTAGCGAAATTACAGTTTTTATTGTGTCGCCTTGACAAAGGCGACATATAGGGGTTACTTTTGTCGTCGGTGTCGTTGTCGTCGTCGGTGTCGTTGTCGTTGTCTGCGTCGGCGTCCCCTTAAGCTTGTCCGGAGCATAAGTCAGTCATTATAAGTCGGATTGACTTCAAACTTGGTATGCATGCTTCTTATAATGACCCAAAGTGCAGTGCACAAGAACCGGTACTATGCACCTCTTTTTTATTGAGTTATTTCCCTTTGTTAATTTTCATACTTTATTTTTGTCTAGGCCATTTCTCCTAAAGTATAAAATCTATGGACTTGAAACTTCATAGGATGATATATCTCATTAAGAAGAGGTGCAGTGCACAAGAACTGGTACTCTGCATTTCTTATTTTTTGAGTTATTGCCCTTTGTTAATTTTCATACTTTATTTTTGTCCAGGCCATTTCTCATAAATTATAAAAGCTTTAGACTTGAAACTTAATTAGATGATAGATCTTATTGATAAGAAGTGCATTGCACAGAAACTGCTGCTCTGCATTTCTTATTTTTTTTAGTTATTGCCCTTTGTTGATTTTCAAATTTCATTTTTGTCCTGGCAATTTCTGCTAAACTATATTGTTCACAAGGCGACACATCCGACTTGCGGAGTTCTAGTGTGCATCCGTGATGCAGTGATCTGAAGCAATTCAATTAAAACATGATTGAACATGAAAGATTTACCATATGAATCCAAGCGATAATGATGTAAGAAGCTAGTATTTTTTTCTCCAAAAGAGAAAGACGATTTTTGAGTTTTCTTTGTTATGGAGTAGCCGTGCCCTGATTGGCTTAATTTGATCATGTGTAACAAGACCTCTCTCTGATTGGCCTTTGTTCTACTGCATAACTTAACACAAAACGAATATTGAGTTTATAACCGAAATGGCCGCCATAGATTAAATAGCCGAAAATAGTAACAACGACATAAATGATTTTATCTGACTATGATATACATATATATCCGTGAAATTAATGATAAGACACATTTGACTCCCTAAAATATATCGAAGTGAAATTAATGACTAGTCACACACATTTTTTTCATAAAGATCGTGAAAGTTTGCATATCTTAATTTAGTACTTTTTATCCGGCAAGAATGTTATCATTCGTTAAGTTTGTAGCGTACATTGAAGTGTTTCACCAAAGAATAAGTTATTTGATTTTTGGAATAATAGTTTCTCAATTAATAGTAAGTATGTCTCCCAAACTCTTTTGGGAGACATATTGTTTTTGCCTTTGCCGTCTGTCTGTCCGCATTCAGCTTGTCCGGCTTTCACAGGTCAAAGTGCTGGTGGGATTTCAACCAAACTTTACAGGAGTGGTCAGTACCTTCGCTCCTCAAAATGGCCGACAGAGCTATAAATAGGAAAATCTTGACCAGCATTCATAGATCAAATTGATGGCGGGATGTCTGTGAAACTTCACAGGAGTGATCAGTACCATACCATGCACAAAATGACAGTTAGAGCTATAAATAGAAAACACTTGTCTGTCCGGCTTTTACAGGTCAAACTGCTGGCAAGATTTCGACATTACTTCATAGGAGTGATTAGTACCATACCTTGTTGTGCATATCGCCAGCACGTTCTGCTTCGCTGCACAAAAAATGGTCGCCAGAGCTATAGATAATAAAAGCTTGTCCGCTTTCAAAGGTCAAACTGCTGGCGGAATTCTAATAAAACAGGAGTGATCAGTACCAACTCTAGTCGTGATTATCGCATGTAGGAACTTTTTCTTTGTCCCATTATACGCAGTACACTTTCAATGAGCATTTGAAAACAGTTTTGATATATAACAGTGCAGTTTTTTTCATTGATTCATATAGGAAAAAAAACTCAACAAATATATAGCTCACAGGCATTTGCCTTTTGTTTAAAAAACATTATTCATTATATAGCAGTTGAGTTTTTTTTTCGCATCTTGTATGAATAAGTGTGGTTTTTCACTGAGGTTCCAATGGGGCAGGGTAAACAAACGTTCCAAGTAGCAAAAATAAAAATAAATAATAAAAAAAAAATTTAAAAAAAATATAATAAAAAGATAAATAAGAAATAAAATAAGTAATATAAACAAAGATAATTTATTAAATGAAAAATCTATTATCTTATAAACAACTGCTTAAATCAAAAGGTACACCATCCGGTGAAAAAACAACAACCTTAAATCTTGAATCAGCATTACTTTCTCCACAAGGTAAAAGTAAGATAGCTTACGACAGCATTAGCTGGTATTGATTCATTTAAAGTGACAGTGACATTATGCTCATGTTTTTATTGTCGAGTTGAGCTGAATTGACATAATATTTTTAAAGACTGACTGATATAAAAGTGGTTGGCAAAAAAATCATATTAGAAAATGTTTATGAAATATTAATCTGCATAACATATAAAAAGACTTCCCACTCCTTTTATAAATGGAATATTACAGGTAAATTCGGATGGATATTTACAGGTATTTCCTTTCACCATGTGATTTATTTAACTTTCGTTCGAAGTCAATTATAATATAAATAAATATATACCTATTATATCCGTAACACATCCGTAAAATTAAATAAAAGTCTGTTTAAAATGTTTTGTATTACAGGAATTGGTATTTATATATCGCCGATAAAGGAATATGGAAATGAAAGACAGGTAATTATACATATAAAGTAATAAACAGCTAAACACAATTATCGTATTACACTTTTTTATTTAATCATTAAACACCAAGCAGTACTTATATCAGATTCATACCAGTTAAATGTTGATGCTGCACATCAAAGACACAGCCAATTGATGTGAACAGTCAAAGGTTATGAACAAAAGCAGCCTTGAAAATCGTTCTCTATTACAGTTGAATATCCGAAGCACTAGTCAATTTTATCTCCATTTTCTTGGTATGTGCTCGTTGTTTAATAATTGAGTTGCATATTTTTGTAAAAAAGTAAAACCTTATGCATAAATTCCCAAAGTTATGCCTTGTCTGAAATTCTGAAATGTTTGTCTGTTGAGATTGAAAGGTTTTGTCGAAACAAAATAAATTGGATAACAAGTGAAATTGAAATGATTGGCATACTTAAAATAATTAAAGACAAAGACAGATGTTAAAAAAATACCTCCGAATATGTCCATTTAAATATTGGTGCGAATCGCATTATGTTCGAATGACTTGAGGACGAACTGTTCTGTTATTTTACAAATAGCAAAAATATGTCTGTAATATCAAGAAATAGTTATGAATAAATTGTTAAATATAATCATTTCTTAGTTACATATTGTTTCCTATTTCTAAAAGATTAAGCTACTTGATTAAACACAAGAATGCATATTTGCCTCACGGTTATGTGAGTCAATCGCACTTTCTTACGATTGAGAGAATACCGCCTCTCTGGTAGTAGGCGTGGTTTAGGCTTTGTAACTTGCAATTTAATAATTCGTCTTAATATTGCAGGGAAATGATAATCTCGTGCGAACGACCTAGAAACTCGTGGCCGAGATATAATATCTCGTGAGCACCACTTAATTATCTCTTGCGCATGACTTAGTAACTTCTGGCCACGACATAGTATCTCATGCGCACGAGATAAATAAAAACACACACATGTCACATCTGTGCCACCGTAAGAATGCCTTAAAAAGTAGGGTCATAAAATCCTATTTTAATAAAACGTTTAACTATTTTAGCAAAGACTGCAAATAAATTATCATGACCCAAGATCGTATGAAGTTTGTAAATCACATTAAAATCTCCATAAAAAATCAGACTTGCTAATCCCTACCGCAATTTAAATCGCTATTGAATTTTGAAATTGAATCTAAGCGATGATAATAAGATTTAGTAGCATATTTCCTTAATTTATGATAGCGGTATTATTAGTTATTTATGTGGCTACAAGCTCTAGAACCTTATTAACCCGATAAGATGTAGCATGTAGAAAACCGTTTCCATCTAAATGTGGATAATACCAAAACTAAAGTCATATCTCTTATCGCAGATATTCGTGTAAATAGTATTGTTATCGACTGTAATATATTCAAAGATGATGTGCTAAAACTTCAAGAATTCGTTTTATTCTGTTGAAGTTCTATAAGATAGATATTTGTTGAACTTCCTCCTTGTCTAAACTCAAATTCTGTCACAAAAAGCAAATTTTGGTGCATTATATTCTAAATAACAGATCACCTATAAAATAACAATCGATTTATAGTCGTCCTACTTTATCTTTTGGTGTAAGTCGGTTGCTTTTTAGTTATTTTTTTTTGTCTTTACATTAAAATCAAAACGTGATAACAAGACCGACATAATATACCTGGGTACAATTTTCTTTGGTGTTATTTGTATGAATATGATTGTTTAAGTATTTACGTTTAAGTTTCTGTTCGCCGCCTGGGGGTGCGTCCTTCGCGAAAATCATTTGATTTTTAGGAGAAATTTCATTAGTATTTCTTATCTTTGGTCGACCTTGATCAACCACTTTTGTAATTGATACCATTGTACCATTTTTGTTGTTGCTTCTTTATAAAGTCTACGAACATTCGATATTATATCTTCAAATAAACTGTTCTGTGTAAATGTTACAGAATCCGTTTTAACAACAAAACAAACAGACCTGCCTCTTTTCAATATCATTCATTCAGTCATTTCCATAAAATTTAACATTTCATTGTAATCATTTTCACTATGAATATTAAAAGCATGTACATAAAACAAGAACTATTCATTGCATCCTACAAATAATAATTGGTGTTTTTTCCAGTACCACCAGGACCTTGCTATTCGTTCTCTGTGTAATGAATGTTTTCTTCGAAGTCGGCATAGTGTTTCAATTTGGGGTTTTCTACATTACACTTTTGGACATATTTCAAAGTGGCCGGGCTAAAACTGTAGCTGTACAATCACTTCTTGGTGGATTTACTTTGAGTTTGGGTAATAACTGGTTTATTTGCCTTAGCAAACTTATTTTTAAGCTGATTGAGGTCAGTTACCTTATTTTGATTAATTTTTCTATGGTCATTTTATTAGTGCCTTACCGATTTAACCGGATGGGACTTAAGGTTTACACTTCGTTCGTCAGCAAGTCTGTCCGTCCACAAAACTGAATCCCGTGATAATGCAAAAAACACTGAAATAGTTTTATGAAACTTGATATTTGGGTAAATTGCAGTCTGAAGATATTGTACCGTTTTTTTTTTCTTTTTATGTTGAAAATTTTTGTTGTTATGGCAACAAATAGACTAAAAATCTGGCAAATTTTACACAAAAACTGAATCCCGTGATGACACAAAATGTACTGAAAACATTTTAATGAAACTTGAAATATAGGTAGATGGCAATCTGGAGATTATGTACATTTTTTTCTTATGTTGAAATATTTGGCTGCTATGGCAACAAACAGACTTAAACTATTCCAAATATTACAATATTTGTGATAAAGCAATAAGTACTGAAATACATGTATTTTAATGAAAATTGTAAAATGAATAAATGGCAGTATGGAGATAAGGCACTTCATTTTAAGCACATCATTTTAGCTCGACTTTAGAGGGTTTATTGAGAGTTGTCATACTCACGCAGCGACCGCGATCGCGTCTAGATTTCTGATTAAAGTTTTTACACCGTTTAATCTACTACAAGTTCTTTATTTGCTTCAAACTTCAAATATGTGTTTTTGATCATCCACCACATCATATGTGGGAAGGCTCACAACTCAATATTATTAGAATCCCTCTCCCATTTTAAGTTAAAAATTTTCATGAAAAAATATTTTTTATAACTTCTCTATTTCTTAATGTATCTATTTCAAACTTCAAATATATGTGATATATGTTTGTTGTTATCATACAAATCATGAATAAGACGATTCAATATTCTACCTTGACTACAAGAATTATGTCCCCATTGAACAAAGAAATTTTTCTAGAAATTATTATTTTTTAATCCAACCTTTTCATTTCTTAAAAGATTTACCTTAAATTCCCACACCTTAAAGGGACTCCCGTGAGTTTTTTTATGACATGACAGGGCTAGACATATCTTTTTCCAGATAAATATTCCCTCTGATGAAGGTCTAGACCAATAATATGTGTGCAAAATTTCAGATCATTCACTCAGTTTTTCCAGAATAAATATTCTCATTGTAAAAAATAGCCAAAATTGAAAAACGTTACAACGCTTTTTACACTAATCTGGCTAAGAACAGCACAAAATATACAATTATTTCTGAAAATATTACTTACTAATCGTTTGAATATTTTACTGTTTTAAGAACCCCTACTGGTCTATGAAAGAAATTAAAATTTTATATTTTCAGGATTTTAGACCTCAGTTGAGTTCCTAGTATGACTAGCGTTCATATTCTAAGATTTAACTTCTCCTTATACTTTGATTTTTTCTTATTTATTTTTAATTTTCTTATTATTCCATAGATTTACTTTAAATTCGAAATATATGTTCATTATCAACACCTACTTCATATGTGATTAGATTTATAAGTCTAGCGCCTGAGTTTCATTGATTTTTTTTGTTTTGAAAATTGTACCACATTTTTTATATTTTCTTCCTTATAACTATAAATGATATATTTCAAAATTGTGATTTTTCACTTTTCTTCTTTGTTTCTGTAAATTAAACTTAAGATAATTAAGATAATTGTTCTTTTAAGTCTAGCATTTTTTATTTCAAGTGTTTTTATTCTCTTTAGTTAAAGAATATTAAGATAATAATCAGGGATGTTTAAAGATTTATCGTCAGAGTGTCTGTCAGTCCGTTTTCTGGTCGTCCCCCAATGAAACTGTTTTCTGAGATCACTTTTAAAGAATTTGGAACTTTTCCAGTAAATGTACAAAAAAATAGAGAAAACATGTGAAATATAAGCTGTACATCTATCCTGAGAAAATTGGATCATTTGATTATCTGTTGTCTAAACATAATTTCCTAACCAGACAGGAAAACTTTACACATTACTATGATACATACAAACTAAGAATTCAAAAAATATGTTCATTCATGTCTTTCACAATGGCACAATTGAATGGCGACGGCCCTTCAGAAAATGGTTGCGGTTCTAACCGGCAGTGGACTTTCGTATTGCTTGCAGTACTATGATAATTGCTTGTTTTATAGTGCAAATAGCTTTTTAACTTCTTTTTTAGAAAGAAACGTTAGAACTTTTTGCCAATTAGCTTGCCTTGTCATTTCATGATGACTTACCAGTAATAATTCATTGTTCCGCAAGTGGCTGACTATATATCCTACATGTTTCTCAAATGGCGATGATAAACAAATGTCTATAAGATCAATTATTACGAAAAATATTTTTGCCTCGCCCTATGGTCGAACCAATGATAGTACTCTTATATTACTGAAAGGTGGAGAGATTCGGATCGAGAGACGGATAGCTATAAACCTATCGTTTTATGTCATTTCAGGTGTTTTGAGTGGAGTCCTTGTCACTAAAATAGGCATACGTTGGGTAATATCTATATCCTGTATACTCGTTCCTGTTGGATTTATTGCATCCTTCTTTGCTACAAGAATTGAACATTTATACGTATCCATTGGTATTACAGCAGGTATTTCATTGTTTTTTGTTTAATAATCTCAAAGAAGTACTGATTGAAACTGTACAAACCTGGAATTATTCTCAATTGAGACATTTTTAACAGACAAAGTTACATTGATATAATTACCCTTAAGAGGAACTCAATTCAGGTTTCTTGACATGAAGGGGTTGAAATTATTTTTTCGGGGGATATTTGGAACGTTAATGTACATGTTTGCCTAGATTAATAACATGTGTGCAAAATTAAAGATCAATGAATTGCTTTTAAGTAAAATTGGACTAAAATCACAAAAACATAGATTTACAAATTAATTCTGAGAATATTCCTTTATTACATTTTTATTCTTTTGCAGTTTGTCTTACCTTAACACACAATGTAATCTATGTAAGAATTTCAAATTCTATAGACCTCAGTGGAGCTCATTTAAGTTCAAATAACAATTTTATTTACTCTGTACACTATGTATTGCGTTTTATGACATTATAATATTGCATGAACAAGAAAAATGGCTTCTTTTCACAACAAATGTCGAAATTATTTATACGCATGTTTTCATATATTTTAGATTTCAGGGATTCTTAAATTTATGCCGAATATATTATATATAAGTATTTGATGAAATTTGATTATATTATATAAATGTATATTTTATTAGTGTCTTAAAGTTTAATGAAAATGTTTAACAAGTGGCTATGTTTCCAGCATGTACACATGTATCAAAATACAAATTTATTTTAATTCGATTATGTTGGAAGCTGTAAGCTTACTGAAACACTATCGAATCCGTTCCTGGAACCTACCAATACTAAGCAATTAATGTAAGTTCTTTGCTGAAGGAAACAACGACCCGCCCCTGACAGGGTTTCAACCAATGCGGTGAACAATCCTTAAATTACTTGTCCGACGCGTTAACCACTCAGCCATTTCGCCATTTATTAAATAATAGTGTTATTGTGGATTAGTCGAAGAAACGATTTTTCAATATATTGGTCGTGTGAGAGCAACTGGGCACTCAAGTTATTTTTCTTATTTGTATACATTCTATAAACACTGTCGACAAACATTTCACTTACAATGTTTGGTGCTTTTGCGAATCCAGCAACTTTTAATGTACATAAAATCATCTTTTAGTTTCAAGGCCGTACAATGTCAGTGCCTTATCAAAGATACGAATGTAATCAGCAAAATGTTACTCTATATTTCTATTCTTGTAATATAGATGGTTACTACCAACATTGAAGGAATATACAATATGCACTTCATGCATGAATAAATGGCAATTTGAGAAATGCATATTTACTGAAAAAAAAATTCTTTTAAACGAATGTTTTGCGTATTTACAAGAATTTTTTTAACTTTTTTAACTTTCTTTTCAGGTATTGGAATTTCATTATCATATGTCAGTTTGATTTTGTTAATTGGCAGAATCTTTATCGGCAAGAAGAGAGACCTATGCATTTCCCTCCTAATGGCATCTTCATCATTATCTGGTCTAGTCTATCCATACTTTATTGACTGGCTACTTGTTCAGTACGGACTCAACGGCTCATTCCTTATACTTGGAGCTGTTTACTGTAACAAATTTCCAATGTTAGTAATGATCTGGGCAAACAAAACTTCAATAGATAAACAATCACTGACGCCCAAATGTGAGGAAGACAAAGAAACTTCAAATGGATGTGCGAACACGAAAAACAAGTTTAGAGAAAATGTCACTTTTGTTCATGTTTTGCTTCTTTTTGGAATTGTCCTACCAATTTCTTTTATAAATGGATTTGCTGCATTAATTCTCGATATAAGTGAATGGAAGGGATTCAGTAGCAATACTTGGTTTGGAATTTTCGCACTTGTTATTTACAATGTTGCAAGCACAATTTCAAGACTAATTCCAGGCTTGGTAGGACAGATAGACAGTGTTAATCCCTTTCTTATTCCAATCATTTCAGCTATCATTGGTTTTATTGGACAGTTGATTCTTTATATAGGAAGCAGCTATGCTTTTTTTGCTTTATCCGTTTGTTTGTCAGGTTTAGCAATAGGTGGAATTCTTTCATCTCAGCATATTCTTGTGTTGAAAGTTGTCAGCATAGATTTTGTTCCAATCGGTTCTGGATTGCTGATTACATCAGCGGGTGTATTGAATTTTGGAATTGGGCCTCTATTCGGTAAGACTGGGACATTCATTACATTCTGATCCATTTTTCCTTTTTCATTCACTTTGTTAGTATGAAGGAATGAACAGTTTTGACGAAAACTGATATTATTTCATTATTAGTGATGCATCAATGATAACATATCGATCTTTACTTAAATGTTTTAAATTTAACTTAATTCCGAATTAGAAGACTCTGATATCAAAAATACTAATGTCATTGTATATATCAAAATATATTGTTTTAAATATAATTGTACGTATTACTTTAATTTTTGGTTTTATTTGTTTGTTACTTTTGAATAGCAACTAAACTTAAAATAAGATTGTAATGTTTTGAAGTGACATTATGCTCCATAAGTAAACGATGACTGTTCTGGTAAATTTCAAAATAACTTTACTTTCTACCCCTACAAACGAAATTATGGGGGTATATAGGAGTCAGCTTCTTGGTCGGTCGGTCGGTCGGTCGGTCCACTTTATACTTTCCGGACGATAACTAGAGTTAGGAACGAAATATTGTCATCAGATTTGGTACTTAGCAAACTCAACTCTTGAAAACCCCAGTACGGATTGGTTTTAGATCCCTGGGGTAAAGGCCACTATTACTCAAAATAGAGAAAATTGTTTCCGGACAATAACAATACACTTAGTTAGGAATGAGATATTGTAATTAAACTTGCTATATAGCAAGCTTATATGACGACCCGGGTTAGGACTATTTTTGGACCCCCGTATTGTTACAGTCATGGCGCGTTACTGCTGCCGTCCGCAAACTTTAACCTTGATCATAACGTTTTAAGTTCTTAGCGTATTGTTTTCATACTTAGTCACAACAACTCTGTACAAACTTGATTTGTACGTGCACAAAACAACACTAGGGACCAAACAAACATGTTGAATAATTTAGATATGACCTTGACCTTTAAATGACTTTGACCGTGAAATGATTGAATTCTGCTTATATTTTCTTAACTTCTCTTTTTTTAATGGAAATGATTCATGCTTGGACAAAACAAGAAATGTGACTTGACAGACCTATTAAAATAAAAAAATAAAAACATAATTTTTGTCTTAAATTTTCTTTTTAAAATTTTGTTCAGACCGTTTATTTATTTGCTTTTAGAAAAAGTAAAAAAGTCGAGCGTTGTCGCAGCCCAGTGGTGGCTATTGTTACAAAAGTTAAGGTTGCTAGTTGGTGTATGACTCGCCATAACTGTAATATTTGTTTTCAATTTTAGAATAAACGTCACCTGAATAATCGATCCCATGATCTAGATTAATATCTAAAATATTATTCTGAATTTATTGGTAATATTTATTGCAGTCCTTTTATATTTTAGGCAGTTTTAATAATTTACCTAAATGTTCATTCTTATATTCATATAATTCTTTTACGTTCTCCAGGTAGCATCAGAGACAGTTCCGGTTCTTATGGTATCGTTGTTCTGACAATCAGTGCAATCATAGCGACTTCTGCTGTTTTTCTCACAATTGTTCTTTTTAAAAGGCGTTTTAGTGTTGCCAATGGACCGAAGAAAGAAACAATAACAATATCTGTAATTTCAGTCTCACAAACGACTCAAAATTGATTTTAAAATCTATAACCGTGATTAATAAAGAAGACAATTTTTGTTATGCTGAAATACGTATTTGTTTCTGTTTTATAAGAGACGTAAGAAAATATTTTACTTGTGATTTAGGTATCACATATATAACATCAAGTATACACTGACAGAGATTTGATTCCACATTTTTCAAAGTTGCTTTCCATATTTATTGGTTTGATTGCTTTTTAGATCTGTCAAAATTTCCATGTTTAACTGTTGAATTATACTTAAAGTGGTGCTAGAGGCCTGAACAGGATCAATCAAACCGAACCTACAACATTTTTAATTCTGTCGTTTTTGGTCGTTCTTTAGGCATTCCATTTTTTCTATTTTATGATGTTTAACTTAATTTTCACAAGAAATTGTTTTGCCATTTTCTGCACATAAGTTCAATGATATAATTAATCCATGGATGTTGATCATATTCAAATGTATAATATTCAACTTTCTAAAAAAAGAAAAGTAGTGTGAACGAAAATTATCGATTGAAGTGCATTTGTTTGATTGCTGAACCAAGCATCACTGAATAAATCTGTAAAATATCTTTGAAAAATAAATGTTTTGCATGTAATCCTTAAAATAATAGTATGAATACCCTTTTCTGTACTAGGAAAGTAGTGTGAACAAAAAGATCGATTTTTGGATATGTGATTTTCCCCTTGTGACTGAAGGATTGCCTTTAAGGGTTGATGCATCAGAATATAGCAGCCGTCGTTTATCCCTGCGTTATCTTAATTGGCGCCATATGGCCTAAGTTTAACGTATTATAAGACCACACCAAATTGTTTTTGTGTTCGTCGGATCATAGTAGCTTGACATTTTATCAATAATTGAAATATATAAGCAAATGCAAATAATTAAGAAATAACGACAAATATACCCCTCTATACATTAATAAACACAATGAATGCAACGCCGTTTGCACAGTCGTTTCTCGCGTGGAAAATCAATTTCAACAAACTGGTTAAGCCTTTTCGATACACAAATAAAAAATTGCAAAAAAAACTGTATACTTTTTACAACCGCTGATATTTTAAAGCAAAGCATTACATAATAAAACATTGTCAATGTTTACTCATATGTCAACAAAAATTATGGGGGTGGAACCCCATATGTATCAATCTACTATTTTGTTGAATTGCTTCAAAATCCTCTGTGAATAAACCCATAACACCCCATGTTCAAACTGCAGACGAAAATTTCTGTTATTAAAATGTCAAATTATTCGGCAAATCAACATTCAATTCAAACAACCATAAAAGCAATTGCCTTCAAACAAAATAGAATAAAATTCATACAGCAAAAATTTGGGAAATCAGGGTCGATTGAAATATTCACGTTAAAAATATCAGTAGTGCAACGAAGCCGGAAAAAAGAGCTATTTGTTTACCGGAAAGAATCCACGGAAAAGACAATTTCAAAATGATATAAAAATTCGTAAAAATGACTTACTTATTTTTTTCGATAAAACTATAAAGACTGCAATCAATTGTTGACTATGTTTTCATTTCCTGAAAAAGTTCTCCAGTTCGTTATTTATTGCCATATCGCGACACGAATGACCGTTTCGTTTAGACGAAGACTCCTTCTATAAATAGATTTTCGGACTTTCAAAGTTTTCGATGGACCCTCATTAAGCATTAACTACATACATACATACAAAGTTTTTCACTGTTAAGGTCCTCTATTTATAGCTACAACAATAAAATACATACATAACCCACTGTGTAATACAAAAAATAAGTTATTTCCTATAGAAGATACAAATGTAAGAAATAAACAAGTATTAGCATTTCCAAAAATGCTAGGAATCGCTGTTCAGCAATGAATATAGATATATTTTTTCATTTCTTTCCAAATACCTTTATTGTGTGTGGTCAACACATAAAGCCAACAAAAATACTTGATTTACTCTACCAATTCGTTCTAGACGTGCTGAGTTATATTCTGTGATATTTTTTTTGTTCTGAGTCAGAATGATATCGCCCATAAGAAAAATATTACAATTACAGTAACTAAACGCGTAGTACAATTAGTTCGACAGTAACTCCTCAATCAGTGCATCAATGTGAAAAATATTAAGCTTCTTGCGTAATTACCAACGTACAGCATTAAAAATTATGTATGTGAACATTCTATTAATGGAATTTATGCTGCTGTGCGATTTTTTTTTGAAACGGACTATAAATGACCTGCGTGATGCAATAAAAACACTCCTAGTATCAAACTTGCCCGGGAAAAAGCATTTTTAAGAAGTTTTTTTTCTTTAAGTGGCACTTTTGGAAAGAAAACAAAATATACTGTTATTAACACTGCATTTTCTTATCAGAAATGGCATGTAGCAAAAAATATTGCAATTTGCTGTGTTTATCCTGCAAGAGACTTAAGACTGGTACTGAGTTCGTACATTGATAATGGTATCTTTCAGTTGTACGAATAGACAAAACATGGCGGTTGGGCGAGTCCATTTAAGCATCCCTCATTGAAGTTTTTTGACGCTATTTTGTTATCATTGCTCCGCGCCCACAGGCGCGGAGCTATTTGTGTTTACTATTTTTTTTTGTCCATGGATCCGGATTTGAGCAATAAATCCTTTCGATTAACAGCTAAAAGTAAATCCGCATTCAAGAACTCCTTTCAATTTCTATATTGGTTTCCCCGTCGGTGATTCGCAGCATGTCATATTAATGAATGAGAACCGGAAAGCAGTTCTGCTGTTACATAAATTCGAAAGCAATAAATAGCTATAGATGTACTTTCGGTTATAAATTTGTTATTTCCCTTTTTAGTAGTACATGAAATTATAATTTGTTACATTTTGAAATACATTTACACACAGCATATCAAGTATACTATAAGTGATTGAATTTGTCAATATAAACTAGATTTCAGGCGAAAGATTTTAACAATTTTGCTTTTGATAATTATTCGTAATTTATATTTATGAAATAAAATGTTTAATAATAATATGTTGATATATAAGTTGTTTTGAAATAATTTAACTTTAGTATATAACGTTACATTTCATTCGCGTGTTTGGAACAGCCTACCACTTTGTACAAAATATGTAAGTGGTATGACTGGTGATATATATATGATCGAGGGGTCCGTAGCGAGACTCTTTAAAAAGGATTTTGCCATTCATGAAATGTGCATAAAACAACAGAATGTTTTTGGTCTTCAGTAAATGTAGCACAGTCAAGGTAAATATTCTTATTGTTATCATTTTTATTTTTGTTTATAATTGTCCTTAAAATATAAACCTGGAAGTGTACTTTCAAATGGTTCATCATTTTACAATAATTAAGTTCTTATATGAATTTGGCCAACTTTCACTTTGAACAGACTTTAGTGAAAACAAACATGGCTGACAAAGCGGGATCACCTTAGGCATAGGCTATAGATAGATATCATGACAACAACAGAACAGAACATAATTTTATTTAGGATTTGTACATAGTACATCATCACTGCAATATAAATACACACATTGTAAATATGTCACGTTTCTATTTAACAAACAATAAAGGATTTAATATATAATATTGAATTCCATGTAAAGTTGGAGAATGAACAAATTCTGGATTAAAAATTAAGAGGTTATTATCATCACTTATAATATAATTTCCTAAGCAGAGTATAAACATATTTGATACAACAAATCAATTGAAATTTGAGTATAAATTTGTAACAAATATAGAATTTAAGTGTTAGTACTAACAAAAGTGTTCCTGATTTTAATCGATTCTCTCAGATATTTAGCTAGATTCATTAGTATAATTTTATTATTAGAAGAAATCAGCTCAATAAATTTACACATTGATGGTCTTTTGTAATAATATTGTTTCACATATTTTTTCCTTATGTCTACATAGCATGGGCATATCAAAACAAAATGGTATTCATCTTCCAAATCCATAGTATTACAAAATAAACAATATCTTTCACTCCTTGGGATTCTATTTTGCCCATATCTACCCGTTTGTACCCTTAGTGTATGTGCAGACATTCTAATTCTTGTGATGTAAAATCTAAGATTCTTAGGCAATATGTTAAGGTAGTTTTCGTATGAAAATAATTCTTTACAATTTTTATACAGTTCTAAAACAGAATTATTTTCTAAAGATGAATGCCATGTTTGTATATAATTATCAATAATTCTTTGTTTAAATAATTTTGGAAATGATTTACTATCTCTACAATATTATTTTCAAAAAAAGTATTCGGATAAACCATACATATTTAGCATTTCTTTGACATTTGACACCCAGTTCTTTTTACCTTTGTAACAATCAGATAAACTTAATTCATATATTTTCCGTAAAATTATGTTGTCAGTATTTATCAATTTGCACCAAAATTTAATTATTCTTACATATCTATTTATATACAATGGATAGCGGCCGAGTTCGCCGTATATACTGACATTGCTTGTATTGGCTCTAACATTTAAAATTCTTTTGCAAAATTTCAAGTGAATACGCTCAATATCTTTTGATTTGCTATAACCCCATATTTCTGATGCATATGATATGATTGAGCCTACAAAAGAATCAAATAATTGACATAATAATTTGGGTTTTAAATCCATGTCTTTACAATTTATCAATAATGTGTTCATTGCTTTTAAAGCTTTACCGGTTAAATGTTCATTGTTAAGAGAAAAATTGCCTGTATAGCTGAACACTGTACCTAGGTAGTTAAAGTGATCTACTACTTCTATTGGCTGACCGTTATACGTCCATTTTTCGTTGATAAAAATACGCCCTCTTTTTCTAAAAACAACAATTTTAGTTTTCATGGTATTGACCTCTAATCCCCATTTAAAACAATATGAATACAAAAGATCTAAACTGTTTTGTAAATCTTCAGGAGTTTTACCTACAATGGCCATATCGTCAGCAAAAAGCAATAAAATCAAAACAATATCATCAATCAATAATCCTGAGTTTAAGTTATCTTGTAAATATAATTCAAGGTCTTCTACGAATAGGGAGAACATTAATGGCGAAGTTACCTCCCCTTGACGTAGGCCAACAGCATACTGGAAAAAATCTGAATATGTGTTACAACATCTTACACATGATTTAACTTTGTCATACATATTTTTAATGATTCGTAATATTTTTCCTTGTACACCACATTTATACAGTTTCATCCATAATGAATTTCTACAAATACTATCAAAACAAGATTTCAAATCAATAAACCCTACATATAAACGTTTATTATCATTTAAATAATGTTGTATTAAAGAATGTAGAATAAAAATTGCATCAACAGTTGATCTCCCCTTTCTAAAGCCAAATTGGCAATCGGAAATAACCGAATATTTATCACAAAATATTTCAACTCTATTAGTTAATATAGAAGTAAAAAGCTTGGACATACAGCTGACTAAAGTTATTCCCCTATAATTGTTAACTAATTTCGGATCGCCTTTTTTATATACGGGCACAATTATACCCTCCGTCCATTTGTCTGGATAAAACCCAGAGTCTAAAATGGCATTAAAAATATCACACAAATGATAACAAATATTATTATATGATCTAAAAATAGCTGCAATCTCATTGGTCCAAACTGTAGTCAACATAACTTTTTATAAAATCATATTCACTGGGGTAGTATCATATTAACTGGCTGAATTGGATTTTCCATATCTAAAAATAGATTGAGACTCATATTCAATGACCATACACCGTAGACTGTTAATTACGTGTGCTAATTAAAAAATAATTGTTGCGTTTTGTTCTTTATGGCATATTTCTCGATTGAAATATCATTACTTTACTGTTATACTTAAAGGCTAAACCGTATCGATGAGTATAAACTTGAATTACTTTTGTATGCGCAGCGTTCGCGTAGTCGTTGCACGCCTAACACGTGCGTCTTTTTTCCCGCGCTTGAACGAGGCAAAATTTGTACATGTATATAAGGTTGTACTTTTTCGTCATTTTTTTTTAAATTCTGAGCCTATTCATATAATAAAACAATTATTGACTAGTGAGCCATCGCCTCGGTCAATATGTCATCTGCCGGTGAATATCACATCATATTCAATGGCTCACTAGTCAATAATTGTATAATATCAATAGACTCAATAAAATATTCGTTTAAAAGACAGTCTGAGCCTACAGCTTTATTTGACTTAAGTGTTTTTACAGCTTTTTTAATTTCTTCACATGTGATAGGTAAATTCAATTCTTCATAGGTACAATCATCACAGTTAAAATCGTGCTCATTACAAAAGTCATTACATTCATTATTGTTGGAACTGAATTTATCATTAGATAAATTTTCAAAAAACAATTTAAACTCTTCAAGAGTAATGTCTTTAGAAACATTAGCCTTTTTCTTTTTAAATTGTCCCCAAAACTGTTTGGGTTTACAAAATCTTAAACGTTCAATTTCAGAATATTTTTGGACATAAAAGTTTTTCTTTTTCTTTCGGATTAAATTTTTATATTCTTTCTTACATTGACACAAATATTCCCTACTTGCTGGGGTTTTACATATATAAAACGACTTTAAGGCATCTACATATATATTCTTTGAATTTCTGCATTCGGCGTCAAACCAATCAGCATCCTTTAAAGACTGACTATCTGAAAATTTAACATGCATTTTATTTGTATATGTTCTTGAAAAAAGAGGGTCTGCAACTTCCCTTATTAAACAGGTAAAACTATTTATAGTGCTGTTTACGGCCTGTCGATCACTGGTAGTCAGTTGATTTGGATAAGGTAATATGCCGATCAAACCTGCCCTAAAGGTATACCCCTTAGGTTCGAATCCCATTTATATTTTATATCAACTTTCTCCTGTTGTACAGGTATACGATACTTAGTATGTAATGAAAATTCTATAGGGGCGTGGTCGCTTAACTCGTTAACTTGCTGAACACAAAAATGATTGATATTTGTGAAATTTTTCTCATTGGTTAAAACATAATCTATAACAGAAGCACCGTTTTGAGAAACATATGTATACATTCCAACATTATTATCCTTATATAATCTACCGTTAACTAGCCGAACATTGGTTGATCTACAAAGATCAATCAATTTTACACCGTAACTGTTACATGTTTTATCTAGTGAGGCCCGGTAAATATATTTATCAGGTACATATGATTCATCGTCAAAAGATTGATTTATTTTGTCAAAAATAATGAAATCGTGCTTAACGCCCACTCGGCTGTTAAAGTCACCAGTTAAGTATACTGACCCCAGGGCTTCAAAATGGGTAATGTCATTTTCAATACAATCAAAAGGGTTTACATTTACTGTATTATAAGCGGGGGAGTTTTCACACCATAAATAGACACCACAAATATAAATATCTGCTTCATTATGAAAAAAGTTCTTGTCTAATTTTATCCAAATTAAAGTGTCATACCTATTTTCAACAATTGTAATACCATCCGATATCGTCTCTTTATAATACAGTGCAACCCCTCCACTGGGCCTTTTAGCATTACGATGCTTAAATTTCCTGTAAAAATTATGCGTTACATATCCATTTAAATTTATGTCACTAGTTTTGTGTGCAAATGTTTCAAACAAAAAAATAATATCATGTTTACGAACAATGTTAATAAGTTCAATATTGTCTCTCTTTGTTTTGTCTAAACCATTTATATTCCAAGAGAGTATTTTGAGTTCATCTCCATCGAATTCCTAGTCTCTGATTGGTTTTCCGTCGATGTAGAGGGTATCATAGGATATCCATGAAGTCTTGCCTTGTTCCCGGGCTGCTTTCATTCTTGGTAAAAGTCTCTTCCTTTTATCGACTACTTCTTTCGGCAGTTGTTCATTTACGAAGAACGGTGTACCCATAAGCGTTTTCCATTGTTTCCTTACGAATTCTTTCTCTTTGTAAAGAGTAAACTTTGCTACAATATTGCGATATCCACCATTTCTATTATGTCCCATGCGATGCACTCTTTCAAAAGATAATTTATCCACCTGATCTTGTGCAATTTTCATTTTGTCAACGAGAAATGATCTCAACTTTACCTCCGTGTCCTCGTTTTTCTCCTCAGGGGCCTCTGGGATATTGGTAAAGACGAGGTTATTTCGCATTGATTGAGCCTGTAAGTAGGTCACTTCGTTATGTAGGTCATCTTTCTGTTTTTCTAGTGATGATAGTTTGCTTGTAGTTTGTGAAAGCACGAAGTCAATAGATTCCGTTTTATCTTCCACAATGGTGATTCTTTCATTCATAGTTGTGCTCATGTCATGTAGTTTGACCCATATTTTTTTTAGTTCTTGATCAAAATTATCAACTTTTCTTTCAAGATTTTCAAGACATTGAAGTTTTGAATCCACATTTGTAATTTTAGTGTCAAGTTTCTTTAAATAGGATAAAATATCATCATTGTTAGTTTCCATCTTTGACTTTGGCCTACAATTTTCAGAGTTTAACGGTTTATTTTCCGTAATTGGACATTTTGTGTGATATAGTGTGGGGTCAAATACACTGTCTTCAAGATTATCTTTTTCATATAAAGTACTATTGGCTTGATTTAAAACTTCACTCAGTAATAATTGACTAGAATTTGAACCAGAATTTGACCTGTACCTTCCCGCCTTTAATGTGTGTCCATTGTTATCTCCTTCACTGCTATTTTTCCTTTTTTCAGTCTTATTCCTTTTTTTATTCCCCATGAAATTTTATCACAAGTTCACAAGTTCAACACTTTATAAATTCCAAATCAAATAAGAACTTTATAATAATTTAAATCCAAATAAATCCATTTTTTTCAAACCAGATTTTTTTATCGACTTTCTCACTTGATCACGTGACTTCTCTTATTTTTTTTTTTTTTTTTTTTTTTTTTTTTTTTTAATTTGACATGAAAAATATGCATGTAATATTACTATATTATAATATTAGTCCCTTTTGTTACTATTTGTATATTTGTTGCAATTATAACAGACTAATGATATTTCTATCATCTTCTAGCTGTTAATGACTACAGTAGTGCACAGTACAGTCATGTCACATAACATTTACAAGTCTTGTTTGTATTCAATATAATTACTTTCCTTACCAGGTAGGCATCAGTGAAAGCATTTTTATATTAAAAAATTTTCCCCTCTTTTTAATTATGGACAGTGCATAAGATAAGTATAATTATGCAAAAAAATGGTTTACAAAACATTCGGAAAAAATCTACAATAGTACTTAATCTGAATATAATATGACCTGTGCGTAGGAATAATTTGGTAAGGTATCTGTAATGAGCACATTTTTTTGCGCGGAGCTTCTCACAATTGCTGCATTGCAGCAACATTTGTACTTGTATGATATTGACTTATTTGCTTTGATTGGCTAAAGGCAGGCGGTGTACAGGTAGAACTATTCAAATCTTGTCATTTGTATATATCACTGTCTAGGAGAACGGCGATAATTACGGAATGTAAGTTTATTTTTTGTTTTGCCTTCCCGGCGGCTAAGGTGTAAAATTTGTTCTCGTTCTCATTCATAAATATATCATGACATGCTGCGAATCACCGAAGGGGAAATATGACTTTACATAAAAGAAATCGGAAGGAATTTTTAATTCCGAATTTATTTTTAGCTGTAAATCGAAGGGTTTAATTGATAAAAATCGGGTGCATGGACCAAAAAATAATGATAAACACAAATAGCTCTGTGACTTTGGGCGCGGAGCAATAAATATAGGTGAGAAACGTTTCCTCAATCCAAAATGGACCTGATCTATCATATGCACGGTTATTTTCTTTAAATATAAATACCAAGTGCATTGTCCTATGTGTTATGGTTTTCAGCACATTGTTTGAATTGTGTGAAAATGGCAAACGCATTTTTAGTATGTCGCACGAGACGATATAATAGACCCTTCTTAATATTACTTCATACATATTCATAGATTTCCCAGAACGAGGCTAACAGGGCAAGCTTTTATACCTGTATGTAAACATTTCATAGAAATATGGCTGAAGCGTTTTCCTACAGTGATCGAGATCTTGATATTGTACCATTAATTACATTCACTTTTGTTGAAAACTATATTAAATGTAACAAAAAATCTTCTTGAGATAAATCAATCAACAAAGGGTTTAAATACTACAGTGAAGGCTATATTCAAGACCTTAGAGGTGAGTTAAAGTATATAATTATGGAAGCCTTGGAGGGTCACTTTTGAGTTTCGACTTATAGATTTATTTTACTATTTTCTTATGACTTTTGATTTATGACTTTTGATTTATGACTTTTGATTTATGACTTATGGATTTTGTTATTTCCCACGTGCTTGCCATTAAAATATAGTAGAATATGACAACGATTCAGACGAGGTAAGTTAATTTACCTAAGTTTCCTGGAGACTTATTTAAAAAACAAAATATGTGGGCTCATATGCAAGAACAGAATGTTATTCTTATATAAGCCTTTTAAATTGATTAAGAAAAGAAAATACTTTGCTTAAATTGCATTGCATTGGGTATCCATTTTTTATTTTGATTTCCGGAACAGGGATATATAATCTCAAATTGACATACAGCGAATGAATCAAACGCTTTATTTTTTATATGGGTTCCTGTTTTAAATCCAAACCAGTCTCACATTGTTGTTTGCTGCAATTACAAGCGGTTTTCACCCGTAGTTCATTCTTCGTCCATCTAATATTGAATATAGACCAAATTATAGACCTTATTTTGACAAAGAAATTTGTGGTTAAGAAGTTTCATGAAACATGGTATTTAAAAAACAATAAATCATACAGCTTTGAAACTTCACACACTTGTTTAGAACACGCTCTGAGTTATAAATCTCTGAATTGCATTGTTATCAAATTATGCCTCTTTTTCGATTTTGAATTCATGGTTTAGAATTTTCATGAAAAATGGTTTCTCAAACACTATTTTAGCGATTCCTTTGAAACTTAGAACACATATTATGTGTTGATATCTAAGATCAATGACCAAGTTTCGTATGAGTGGCGCACAATTTGACATATTTATGCCCATTTTTAAAGCTAAAATGTTTTGTCAGATGGTTTATGAAATATGGTCCTATAAACCAGTTATGATATAATATTAAAACTTTATTCACTTGTTCAGTATCAATAACTTAGGTCACATACCAAGTACATTGTATATAAACTTTTGTATACAGTTATGTATTAAGGGATTTTTTGTATTTCATTTTGTATATATATGTATTTCATTTCAATTGAGATAACACATACTTTTAATATTTTCAGTTTAAATTCTAGTTAAGCTACCTGTAGGAATTAAGGACGTGCTGTCGAATGGTTTCAACTGCAGTTGCAAGAGCATCAGCAATACATATTTGTCAAGTTTTCGGAGCCAGTTTAGAAGACTAAGAGGTTTCATGGCAAAACAGCGTTCGTTCCGAGTGGAAAGTAGTACAGTTTAGCAAATGCAAAATGTCCAAACACTAGTGATTTGGTTTTCTTCGTTATTGTCTATAGAAATATTCAGACATTTTGGAATACGAGCGTTACCTTTTCACACTTGTTTCAGACGCTCGATAATTTTCAAGTTTTAACCCCACCACTTATTGTGGACGCTTTATTGGAAACACGCAATGTCACGTTCCGCTAATTTAATTTATACTGTACATATCTCCAATATGGTACAAAACTTGTATCGATATACAGGTCATGGTGAGACAGAGAAAAGTGTGAAAAATCATGAATTCATAATTCTGGCTTTCATAATTTTCAGTATTTGCCCATTGCAAATTTTAAAACTTAAAAGAAAGGTATCAAAATCAAACTTTGCATGTTCATATAGCTTGGCGAGGCAGAAAGAAACATACTTCTTGCCATCATAGCTACATTTTAGAAAGGCCCCTTTTGTTGTTGATTTTTTTCTTCTTGTTTTTCATACTTAGATTTTGTTAAACTCATAATTATCTTAAAAACTGTTGGAGGCATCAACTTTACTGGCAGATATATCTCGGCGAGACAGAGTGCATTGTGTTGTTAACAAAACTTTTGATTATAATATTTAATCGTTCTTCTAAGTTAAACATTCCCTTTTTCGACATGCTGTGTGTGGGGGTTGTGTTAATTACGAAAGACTATGATATTTCCATTACATATAAAGTCGGTTATTCTTCGAAAAAAAAAACGAACTTGTGGACGTTATTTGATATATACATTATAGTACAATGTATACAGTTTCTTAAAGTTAAATAGGAATTTTTTAGCAGGAGACTGTGTTTGTTTTTTTTTTTCTTTTGAACATTTAGAAATGAAGAAATAACGCTTTGACAATAATTTTTAAAATATTGACTTCAATAATAATACACTCTAGCGGCGCTAGTTTACCTAAATTATATTATGTTTTTAAAAGCTTCGTTAGATAACTCATGATTTTCTTAGTTTTTTATCAGTAACGTATTAACGATGTGTTGTTTTGTAGAAAAATTGCATGTATATATGTCTCCTGTGACGTAAATACTTGATGTTTTTGTTGATGGCAGTGTTTATTTTTAGCTGTTCCTTAGTGTTAGCTTATAAGTAAGGCATGTGTGCTATTTTAGAAAAAAATGCTTACCTCTGTATTTCTTATCTCTGTTTTTAAATTTAAATATAATGAAGCTCAAATTCAGTTTGTTTTGCCTATCTAATATATTTTGTTTTCTTATATGACAACAATTTTGTTAAACAAATAAAGCACGGTTGTAGAATAAAAAATGTTTGTTGTTATCTGTTTAAACGCATTTATTCCAAACAATTATTGATAGCTCTGCCAACCTGTCACGGTCAAGACCGTGAGGTAAAAACCTTTGGTAGAGTGGTCTCTCGGTAGAGGTATATTTAGGTAGTCTGTTGAGGGAGTTGGGTTTACTTCTATAGTGATTGCTATTCTATTTCTACTTTGCTCATTTCAACCTCTTACTTATAATTTTAATGGAACACTATCTCTACATAGATAAATAAATTGTCAACAAATGAGGAAAATGTGTTTTTATCATTCAGGACCAGATTTACAATGATAATGTAAATAAGTACAAGTTTGAAGTAGAAATCATCAAGAGTTTTCAAGTCATATTTGTGTCAAAACTGTTTTCTAAATTTAATTTTATACCTATAAATTTTCTTCCAACGGATAGAAAATTCCGTATTATGTTAGTGACAAATACGGAACCATATATGGAAATGCCGGATTATTTTTGACATTGGTTCCGATCTTAGCTGTGTCTTACGTAGCATTAGGAAACGGGAACCAAAATTATAAGAGGCGTCGCCGGTTTTGCATAAATTACGTATTCATCCGTCAGTCATAAATTTATTTTTTATTTTCTGAAATTTCTTATAGAAGTGTAGTTTAATGAAAATTATTTTTACTAATAACGAAAAGGTATATAATAAAAGTAAAATTATGTTGTAGTAGCTTTCTGAGGCAATGCATTTTTCTACTTGCAACATTGGAAAAATTGATATCTCACTCGACCTTCTGTCTCGCGAGATATCAATTTTCCACCGCTGCTTGTAGCAAAATACAAAGCCTTAAAAAGCTACTACTACAAAATATTCCGTACATATATCTCCTTTATTTTAATGTATTATAATGCGTAACGCTTGTACCCTCTTAAATAGTCAACACGGAAAAATAGCGTACCAGTCAACCGTGACTAAAATCAACAAGGAATTAAATAATCTATTTAAAGATGTAAAATGTTAATAAAAATTTGTAATAAAGCTACACATCCAGAAAATAGCTAAGAACTGTTTAATCTGAATAAAAAAATTCGTTATTTACCAAGAATAGTTTATTTACTTCAATACTTAATGCTGCAGACGGCACTTATAAATGAATGTTCCGAATTAAAACTTATATACATATGATTTCACATTAACAATTGATGTTGATAATTCACGTAAAAACGATCAACTATGATAAAAACATATGAATGCAATAATTCTAATGCAAAAATGAGGCTGGTGGCTAAATGTACTTGTAAACATCATATGACTTCAACACCACTCTCGGCTGATGTGCTCCCTTGCGTTTGGTGATTGTATCACAAATTTGCTTATTTTACATTAATCTAAAATCAAGTAAAATTAATGTTTATACCAAGGCAAAGAGTAACAGCAAATGGCAAAAGTTATAAGTCAAAAGATAAAAGTCATAAGTAAAAAGTGATAAATTATAAGTGAAAAGTCATAAGGCAAAACCTAAAAAAAAACACGAGAAAATAAGTCAGCATTTATTACAAAGATCAATTACTATTTTTGAAATAACAATCATATATATTCATTTTAGATACCATAATACATCCTATAAAGTATGGTTGCTATTTGTTGCGAATGAATAAGACGTTTGAATCTAATTACACATACTTGAAATTTCACGTATAACTTATATGTCACGGTACGAATCTATTCAGTAGATGATGTGCAATCTCGGTCGGGACAGAGCTAGCCCTGTAAGGGGTTCCGGGTTCGAATCCCGGTATGGCTGCATATCTTTCTCCCCCTGTGACATTTGGCACATTGGAAAGTGTCCCTGCCAGTCACGCGGGAGACCGGGGTTCTATTCCTAGTCGGACAGCCGTTTTGTAACCAGGGCTTGATAGAAGAGATACAACCAGAAGTCGATTCATATAGTGCAGTTAATCTCGTAATACTTATGCCAAAAACAAAAAAGAAACACTGCAAGTATTTTACGTAAAAAGTTACAAAATTGCACATACATATATTGTGATGCAAAAACTTTACAAATTAATATTTACAGGCTGCTGAGTAAGGACCATTAACTTGTACAATAAATGTGTTTAGATTTGATTTTTTAAATAACTTTAGGAAGATTCCCACTACACGTACGCTTTTCGTACAAAAATACATGCAAATACTGTTTAAGAAATGACCCGTTAAGGTATGACCATCCTAATGCATTACGTACCTCCAATTCAAGAGTATTTACATTAGTTGCATGAAATCAGAGGGTTGTGGGTTCAAATCCTATAGGAGCCAACTTTTTTTCCTTCATTTTTTCTTTTGACAGTATTTTTGTATTTTTCTAGCTATATTAAGATGGAAAAATATGCTCGTTTTCTATTATCATATTTTTTTACAGATATTAATTGCCTAATTAATGCTAAAAAAATCTAAGAGCAAATTACAATTATAACATTTTCAATGCTTTATATATTACAAACTAGCCGATAAAAGCCGTCCATATTTCACATAATGAATCAATATACTTCTAGAAAGATTTTAGCAAACTTTGATACAAGCCCTTTGACTAAATGTAATTTTAGTGATTTTTTAAATTTTGAATGATATGATAAAAATGTTCAAATTGTGGGGTAGAGAAACATTTCCATGCATATTTCTATCGTGTCGAGAATAGTCATGCATTTAACATGCATAGTTTATTACTAGAATGTTATTATTTGCATCTAAACAAACAACACTTGCAAAACATGTTTAAATGAGATTACACGGATATTTTTTTAGACTTTCAATACATGTATTTCATTTTAAAAGCCTTTTTAATGTATATGTTCTGACTCATAGTAATGCCAACAACTCCAAATCCGTACGGTAAATTTTGCTTAAATTTTGCATACAGGCGTCCTTTAGGTATACCATTACACAAAGTTGTCAATTTTACAATGCCTTATAGTGCAAATTAGAGTGGTTATAACTTAAACGATAATTTACAAATATATTGTAATTTGCTCAATATTTACAAACCAATATCTTAAAACAACCATATAATGAAGTGAAATCGTAGACTATCGTCTTTATGATTTTAAAACATCATTTTTTTGAAACTTAGTATTAGTCGTTTCAAAGCGTATTTATATTAAATCTATTCTCAAAATTAAATCTTTCAAATCGGTACACAGTTGTAGTGCTGAATCAGCGTCTAATGGCATCTGTAGATATGGCTTCAGAAGGGGTGCTTATTCTATGAATTCCTCACATTGTCTTCTTTGGCGTGAAAACATGTTCTTTGCAAATATATACGTCTCTCAAGTTAACTGCATTGCCGAAGTCGTGAGTTTCATACAGACCAGGTACTAAAAACAGTGTATCAGGTTTACCACAAATAACAGAAGAACTTTTTTGTTGCCTTATTTCATGTGCAATCCGGTCTAACTCGGTTTGTATGAGGTCCATGAAGCAAAATTTTAAGTTCTCACATTGTATCGGATACAGATAATTAAATACACAAGTATCGCGTAAGTCTTTGGAAAAAAAAATCCACCAATTGATTCCATTTTTTCTCGTAATGTACACCTCCACTTCTCAATGCGTTGGTTAGATGTGCTTTTTCCAGCTACAAGGCTTCGAGTACCAACTATCGGATCTGTAGAATCGTGTCTGAAGTATTGTTACAATAGTAAAGCAATGCAGTTTTCCGTACCAACATCACAACCTAGTAATTTGGGTGAGGGGGACTTGATAATGTTCATTAAAGGTGTCTAAAAGTATCTTGCAATAAGGTGTGGGTCGTTATTTGAGTCCAAAACCTCTAACCATGTTATTTTTCTACTATACCCATTCACAGCACCATGGATATAAAATCCTTATGGTTTAAGTTTGTCTTAACCGTCCATATGTCATGGCGTAGTATACGCGTCGGCATAAGCGATGAGCTTTCCGCATCTCAATACCATCCGGATCAAGCGCTCTCATTATTTCCATGACGTCGTCTCCCTTGACGTACATGTGGTAATCCTGCATTAACCTACGCCATATTGTACGGTATTCTATGCGTTGTCCATTTGTTTGTATTTCTCTGTTTATAACACCAGACACAGTCTCAAAAGGAGTATATATTCCATTACGCCGTTTAAAATTAAGCGTTTTAAAAAAAGTCTATTCACTGTACTAAATGACGTCGTAATGCCATGCTGTACCAGAAAGTACTCTATTATCAGCAGAGTTTTGTTTGTTATAGATGTTGAGGGTAGGTATCTTGGCACGGTAGCTTTGGTAATGCTGAACAGTATAATGATGAAGACACAGATCAACATCAAGGTTTTCATCCTCGTTACCTTTTGTCCAGTAGTTGTGTCTGAAATAAGAGTTTATCTTTTATCTAAATCTTTATACATTCATATTATATAAAATGGGTAAATCTCTTAGCTCCGTTTTTAAAGATAGATAGGTGCGAAAAAAATATTTTAAATGCTAGTAGGATATTTTGTTCTAACTGGTTCTATATCTACGTTTATTCTTAAGTGTTCTTTTCTCAATTGTTAAAATATACAACAAAATTAGACATTGATGCTAAATGCAAATGGTGCTCGATAACAATTTTAAGTTAACTTTGTACTTGTGTGTATGAACATAGCACTTGCCGTTCTTTACTGATTCCGTGTTAGCTCAATAAAATGCTGAATTGCGATACATGTTTAATACTGTGCACCATGCCATTTTAAGACGTAAAACTTGTATTCCCCTTCTACTTGTAAAACAGTTATTTGTTTGTTACTCATGGACAGATTTTGTGATGAGGACAAAAAATGTATAAGCACTAATATAATGAACATATTTAGAACATAGAAGATTGTACAAAACACACAGTCACACTTGTGGAATTAAAGTCTGTGATATGTTACCACTATGGGATTATATCAAATAATATTAAATTCCCTCCTTAACACATCCTCTCCTCCATTACAAATCTGAATGAAATTATTTAAAACGTTTATAAAACATACCTGAAACCAAAGTTGCTGCTTTCAGCATTTAGAGCACGTGTAAAATGGGTTAGCCAAAAGTCATAAGACGTAAGTCACAAATCAAAAGTCAAAAGTCGAAAGTCAAAAGTAAAATATCCGTAAGTCGAAACTCAAAAGTGACCCTCCAAGGCTTCCATATATAATATTTCCAAGCTATTTCTCATATTCCTAGTTATTATAAATTTGCAACTTATACAAATATTACATGTGTTATCAGTTTTTTATTGCTAACCCAAATTGTTGGTCAAGTGTATAAGCAATTAACTGATAATAGATGTAAACAAAAGGATGCTGAATTCCTGTACCATACTTCCCCTAAATGTGTTGTTTAAATTTTATAAAATATGTTAATTCACATTGTATTACAGTGTCAAAAATTATTGATGGCTGTCAAGTAACTGGTAAATGTTACAGATCGCAAAGAAAGAATGAGCAGCCTCATCAAGTAAAGGTAATATTTTATTTAAAAATATCACATCCCCTGTCTTAAACATATCAAGGAAATGTCAGTACTATCACATGGTGGTGTTTTAAGCAATATAATAACAAATTTATTTTGTAAAGAAAGAAATACAAAATGCTATATAATGGCAGTATCAAATATTCAAAACATACATAATCATATTTATGTAATAAATGTATTTATACCTTGTATGTAACCAGTGATAATCATTTTATTGCAGATATCATTCAAATCTAAAGGAGAAGATGAAGTGTCATTTGCTCATTGCACTTGTCCAGTGGGCTTGACTGGATTATGTGGCCATGTTGTTGGAACCCTGTACCAGCTGGCAAATTACAAATCATTAGGGTATAACGCACTTCCAGAAGATGTTGCCAGGACAAGCCAGCCCCAGACATTCCATGTACCCAGAGGAATGAAAATTCAAGGCAAGGCTGTACAGGACCTTGAAGTAAGAGGTTATTCGGGAAAGGCAGCAGCAAGTAGTAGCACTTCTTCAAACATTCCAAGAAATATTCAATCAACTTTATACAATCCAATCCGGGGACAAAATATTAACTGGAATGAACATGTTGAGATATTCTCTGCCGCTGTACCAAATATGCTGATGTTACCAGCTATGCAAGCAAAAGATTTTGAAATGGTAGATACCAAATTTGGAAAGGGTCTGTTTTAAGCTACCAACAAAAACTGGATTCTGGATATATTATTAATGTATATGACGGAGTTGAATTTCCACAACTGTCAGCATCAAGTTTTATGTGTAATTCATACAATGTTGTTCTAGACGAAAAAAAATCAACAAGCCTCGAAAACTTGAAACTTACCATGAACGAGTCTGCAAGATTTGAAAAACAAACTCGATTACAAAGTCAAACTCCGATGTGGTTTAAGATCAGAAAAAACAGATTGACTGCCTCCAAAATTGGAGAAATTTACAAACGGAAAAAGGAGCCGTCAAGCTTGGTACAGCGGTTGAAATCGACCCGACGTGTGACAACAGAAGCCATGAGAAAAGGGTTAGCTTCTGAGCCAGCAGCGGCTAATGCATATTCTGTACAAAAATCAAATGTAAACATCTACCCATGTGGAGTTGTTGTTAATGTTTGGGCACCTTGGTTAGCTGCAAGCCCTGATCGCAAGGTTTACAATACTGCAATGACACCACCCTTTGGTCTTCTTGAAATAAAGTGCCCACAGGTTTCTAGTGTTTTGGAGGCATCTTATTTGCAAAAAGATGCAACAGGGGCATTAAGATTAAATAAGAATCATATATATTACTACCAAATTCTTGCACAGCTGGCGGTGACAGGATTACAATGGTGTGATTTGTTTGTCTGGTGTACAAATGACAGTCATTGTGAAACAATATATTTTAACACTGACTTGTGGAACAATGTAAAAGACAAAGTAGATGATTTCTTTTTCAACCATTTTATTTAAATTATGACGCCCATGACTTAACAAGTGGTCCTTTAAAATTTGCTGTCAGGCATGCCACTGTCCATAATTGATTTATAGAGCCAATCAATGACAGAGGTATAGGTGTGTCAAATAAATGGTTTTCTTTAATTCTTCTGTTCATACGTTCAATATGTATTCTCAGTCCAGCAATTTGTTCGGTGTTTTCTACTTCACTCACAGAAAATTGTCTTTTGTTGCTTAAAAAATCAGGAATATTTAATGTGGCTCCTTTTTCCTGCAGTACCTTTTTTAAAGTAAAACCTTTATCAGCCATAATATCATCTCCAGGCTCAATAAGTTCCAACAGACCTGACAATTTCGTAATTTCTACATCAGACATTGACCCTGTAAATAGTGTGGACACAAATGTTACCGAACCATGTGGGGCAATGCCTAACAAACATTTAACTGTTGTTGTCCCTTTATAATTTGAAAACGCTTGAGAGTTAAGCACAAGTGAAGAAGGTGTTTGTGTTCTCAGTTCAGTACAATCAATTACTACACGCGTTCGAGGATACAGTGCTTTGAATTCTTCTGGCATTAATGTTTGGATTGTATTTCTGGAAAGCCAAATTGGAATATCTGCTAGTATAAAATATAGAAAGTTTGCCCATGTTATAATTTTTCTACTAACTGTAGGTACTGAACAATTGAATCTAACACTTAAGTCTTTTTCTAACAAACCAGCATGAAGGCGACAGAAAAACATAAACATTTCATCAACTAATTGCATCCCTCTCTTTCGACCAGCCAAGCTGATAGTTTCACTTGCTTCATAGTAAGCACTCTTCATATTTTTTGCTGATGGTTGTATTACATTGAAAAATGTTATGAAAGATAAATATGTTGGAAATCCTGTATAAAAAGATATACAACTGTCATCATTTGAAAATCTGTTTGTACCAAAACGTTCCACATCAAATTGATATTTTAACTGTTTGTTTTCTTCTTTAATTTTCTGTAATTCTTCTTTCAACTTTGTTATAATTTCTTTTTCATCTGTTATGTTAAGAGGTGTTGCAATTAAAGGCTGTTCTAATTCCATTTGTCCATCTGCGGCCATGGTATGACTGCCATCTATGGTAGGACTGAAACATACATATATATATACGTTTTATTCAGATTTGGAAGCACGAATTGTAGCATTTCTGGTATATGTTTTTATATATATTTTTTTCAATATCATATAATCTGTCAAATGTGTTTCTTTACAATGACTGAAATTAAATAAATGTGAAAAATATACAATAAAGAAGTTTGACAATCTTGTTTTATACCTTTCATCTGACAAAATCTTCCTCTTCAATGTTCGTCTTGCTGGTCTGTTACTACTCCAGTCAAATACTGAGGGTACAGCTGTTTTCTTTAGACATTTTCGAACTGGTGTCCATGATCGATAATCTTCTCGTGTGAAATGTTTCGAACAAACAACTGTTGTCCTATTGATCTGAAATAGTACATAAAATGACTTTTAGTTCTGTTTAGTATAAATACGGTATTGATAAAGATTCTGGAGCAACAAAAAAAATGTCTTAAATGATATACATAATTATATACCTGTGATTTTTCTATAAATTATTAGAACAAAAGTAATTTTTTTATTTGTCAAAAACAAAATGAATCATTTAAAACACTATGAAATCCGTATATTTAAGGAGAGTATTAAAAAAAAACTATAGTAGCTTTGTGTAAAAAAAAAGTGGAAATTTACCTTGAAATATTCTCCTTCATCTCGTCTAATTTTCACAATCCATTCTTTTTTTAAACTCACATCTTTAGGTATTTTATGAAAATGAATTGTATTATCATATCTAGAATCTGAATAACATAGTGGAACACAACAATGAAAATGTGATTTTCCCTGTAAGTTTAACACGCTTGGGCTTATCAGGTCAGCCATTTTTTGTTTACATTCATGCCCTGTTAGCCTCTCTCTGGTGATGGAATGTAAAGTATGCATATAATTTGAGAAAGGCCTATTTTGTACCTAAATGAATGAAATCTTTCTTCCTTCACTAAAAACACACAACCAAGCATAATATTGACATATTTTATCGTAGAAGTCCATATAAAATCTTGCAGAAGGACCTGTCTTTGCAGATGTATAGTTAATAAAAACGAGCAATTTCTGGATAGTAAGTCACGCGAAAACAAAATCGTAAGTTTCACGCATGGTTTCTTATATTTAAATATTAAAAGAAAATAAACGTGTATTTATAAAGTCTTAAAAGACCTTGTTTTAATTCATGATCAAATTGTTTACTTTTGTTCGAAATAACGAATGCTTAATCAGTTCTTTTATAGCTTATATAATTATCATATATATATATATATATATATATATATATATATATATATATATATATATATATATATATATATATATATATATATATATATATATAATATATATATATATATATTATTTACGCTACAAACAATTTTTCTTAGTTCTATACAATTAGATTTTGTTTTCTTGTCCACTTTATCAGAAGTAAAAGCAATTAAACAGAAAAGTGTGTAGTTAACGAAATTAAAAAATGACTTGGGTAGATGGAAGTATATCTAAAATTGTTTACTTGACGAACGACAATGAAGGCATATTAGGTTTTATTTCTTTGTCTTAAGAATAACGAGGTTGACGGGTTGTAATTCAGTTTTAAATTCCTTAAATATACTTAACATATTTCATATTGTTTTCAGGATGGACTGCCACAATATTTGCACAACTTCTTGAAAAGGGTAAAATATCCGTCAGAGCTGGAATAAAAGATAACTTTTAGCGAAACCACGCTGATAATGTCCCCTGCAAGTGCTAAAGGAAACTGTTTTATAGCAAAGCAAACATAAACCGCCACAGATATTTAAAACAATTTATTTGTTTGGTAACGAAGACATGTATTTTTAAGAATAAATGGTGTATAACAGAAGTTGTCGTCAACAATAAAGTAAAAGTATTTCTTAAAAAAACATAAAAATTGTTTCGACAAAATGGTCCTGCTACATTAACATGTGACACCTGTTACATTAGCATTTGAAGAATAAAACAATTTAAAATATACGCGGATATATCCAGAGGGGAGAAAAACTGAAGGAAACTCTGCGAAGTTCGTCTCCCTTTTGTGCATAACCACGTTATCTTCAAATAGTTCTTTTGGTGAATGTTCATATGTTGCAGGTTACATTTGTTTTTGCTGCCGATCCCCATAAATTCCTGGTGAACCTTCAAGACGGCCTCGATAGAGAATCTGCTTTCGCAATTGCAGACGAACTGCTTTTCTTTCCTGCAACATCACAAAATATCTTAATACTCTATACAGATCTATACACTTATTTGAGAATCATTTTAAGGAATTAGCTGTATTTGGCTGCTTTTGTTAAAAGACAAAACAAAAAAAAAGTCTTTTCTGTTCTGTCATATTGTCGAATTTTTTACACTTTTCAACGCTTTGCACGTGTCGTAAAAACAATTTTATTTTTTGGAATTTAAAACTCAATTACAACGCCATCAACTTCGTTATTTTAATAAGAAACAGAAATAGAACACAAAATGCCTTCATTGACTTATATTTGTCAAGTAAACAGTTTTCGGTACTTCCAGCCACCAAAGTCATGTTCGTTAACTTCTGATCGTCCCATTTCATGTATTTTGTCGTCGTGAGCAATACTTCCGAAGAGGAGAACCTTTTTCCGATTTTTACACACCTTTCTGTTATATTGTTATATCTTATTGTAAATATAAAAGCATGGACTAAGATTAATTGATTGTAGAGTAAACTTAACATAGAAATGAAGGAGATAAATTCAAGTCAAGGAATGTACAGTTCATGTTTCGCGGCCGTCCTAAAACATGTACCGATAATCAAATATGCTGTAAAAATAACTGATTAAGCATGGTCGTTTTCATGGTCAGGTTATTTCTTCTTTTTTTCAATGCACCATCACAATGCAACTGTATGTACTCTGACAGGTAGTTTGACTTAATTTATTTTATATTCAAAATGCCTTCAGAAGACTACTTTTTAGTTAGTTATCTCCCCACCACTTTTTACCAAACAAATGATTAGCAGATAATTATACCCTTTATTGTAATTGTAATTGTGATTGGTACACAAAGGAAACATCATGAAACATAGGTCAAATACAAAATTGGGTTTGTTTCAGGCCACATATTCCGAGCGAGTAAGTTCATTTATTATTCTACAATGTATTTTTTTCTTTGTATTTCGAGAGCGTTTTTGTTTTTCAAATTCTACAAAAAAATGACAATCAAAAACCCATCAGTATCTTTGATTCTTTTTATTCTCGCTAAACTACTTGCCTTTTCAAGAAACTGGCTTTTTAAGTTTTCTTATATATTTACAAAATATGGTATAAGTGCGTCATTCTTTTCTCAAAGGATTATTTTCTCTATTGTGTGATTTATTATTTTAATGTTTATGTTGATGAAAGGTTTGTCGAATAAAATATTTTTTTATTTTTTGTAATTTAATTTTCTGTAAGCCTGTTCCTTTCTGGAGTGTTTGCATATTTGCTTCAGCAATGTATCTTTGTTCTGTTTAGAAATAGCAATAAGAATTAGAATATGATTTATTTTGCCCTGTCTGTTCTTATTTATGCCTGTGTTAATTGTTCCTAACAATTTATTTAGCAACTGACACGGAAGAATAAAGAGATTGCAGCAATCAGAAATATAACATTTATTTATATACTTTGTTAAGTTTTTTACGATGTGCGTTTGATACCGGGTAGACTTTTAAAGTTTACAAGAAAGAACTGAATATCAATAGGATTTTCCTTGATCAATTTAAAAATACAAACTAAAATCAGGAATCTCATTTTCCATTCTAAAATTAGTGTGATGATGATATAAAGAATCTTTCTGAAACGTATACACGTCCAAATTATAAAATAATCTAAAGGAGTATCGGAAACAAACTTTGTAATTGAACTTCTAGGATATTTGAAATTTGTAAACTTCCTCTCAATAAACATTTGACACTGCTTTTAAAAATTTTTCATTTGTTCCCTACTAAAAAGCTTATCCAACAAAAGAAATTACAAACTTATAAAGGACATTTTGTAGTTTGTCCATAATGGTGAGACTACCAATAACGTTCAAGAGACCGAAACACGTGTGCATACATAAAGACACCGAATAAAAAAGTTCCGAACTGTTCTGGTACACTCAGAAGATTATGTTCAGTGTTCATAATATATATTATGATAATTGATGTAATCCATTAATATAAGTTTCAATATTTTGATATATTTTTGCATTTTTAATAAAGCATTTATTTATGTGTACAATTAACGTTAGTCTAAGATACACTGACGTTAACACAACAGTTCCATTTAGAAACTAACATTTTTTTGCAGTGTTAAAATGCTATAAAAAAAACTCCGACATAATCTATTCATGATAAATCATATTGACCTCGTCGTTAAAGATACTTCTTGTTTAATATATGCACAGTTGTATGAGTGCATCAATTAGAAACACATGCGCACTATTAAAACGGACTATGACTGCAATAAAAGTTGTGTTGTTATTTTGAATTTTCGAAATCAAATTTAGATTTGTCAATAAAAAGTTAAAAGAGTCATGATTAACAGGTATCTAAAATATTTTTTCTTATTCTAACACATGAGCATAACAATATTCTTTCTGATATTTTTAAACTAACTTGTTGAATTAATATCTTATAAAATCAACAATTATCAATTCATGAAATTCATGTAAAAAGCATTGATCATTTTTACTTTTCTTAAACAAAATAAAATATGTTTTAAATAATATGTGTGGAGGGTACTGGCATGCGAGCAGTTCCCGTACAAAAATCACAGTTACTTAAACATTACTTTTTATTACGCTCACTCACCAAAATTTGAATGTTACACATCAATATTCAGCTCGTCACACAAATCATGGAAATTCCATCATGTTCTAAACATAGTATAACCCTTACTTGTGAGGCCTCATATGGGGTACCGAAATTATCCATTATTTTGTATGAAGAGAAGTAGTTCCCGTACATAAAATCTAACCCATTATAATTATACAATTTTATTATATCGGGCCTATTTTTCATTTACAATTGTTGAACAGACTATTATCTAATTAAAAGATAAATAGATGTAATTCAGGAAATAGAGCGTAAACTAAACGCGGGTATCAATTACCCGGTACCGTTACCCCAACGCATTCACATGCAATAGCATGCTTGTATGCATGATATTTTACGCATCAAAGCCATAAAATTATTATATATAGTAATATTGGTCAACATTCTGATAATTAAACAAGTTTACATCGCATTGCCTACTTATTTGTAAACAGGTGGTATAAGTGGAAAACCCTTTAACAAGCCTCACGTGTAAGTATTTTTGCGCATGCGCGCAAGGACGGAATCCCCCAAAGAAAACAAGGTCACGTTTTGACGACGCACAGGTGAAAGTGATTTAAAATGAGACTTTATATACGTACTGCCGAACTAACACTTAGATTTTGTCTCGTTTATGTATCTGCTTGATTTGAAATTAATTTTTGAAGAATGCAAGTAAAAATCAAGCGTTTAAATGAAAAATACGGGTACTGCTTCTGTACGGGAACTGCTCGCATGCCAGTACACTTTTTTTTTTTTTTTTTTTTTTTTTTTTTTCGCAGGGTAGATAAAGAGCTAATGTACATATTCTCACTAATTGTGGTTTTCCTAGAAGTTGGTGGTGTATATGCCTTTGGAGCTGCCTTTGACGCTCTTCTAGAAAAATATCAAAAAGATCGATCAACTACTGCTACAGTACAATCACTCTTGTTAGGAGTTACTTTAAGCTTTGGTAATACTATCATAATCCTGAAACAAATGTTCACTTTTTTAACAACTTTGTCTTAATAGAACGTCTGAAGAATGTAACAAAAAAATGTTTCAGACTTTAAAGAATATGATTTTGGTGTTCTGTATCTGTATGTGCTATAAGGGAAACAAGAAATTAATAGTTAAGTGTTTAAATGCCTTGTTGTCAACTATGTTTGGTTTACCTCGTAACATAACGACTTTTTGTGTATGTTTATAAATAGCTCGATCAAACCATGTCTTTTACTTGTATTTATCTCGAGGGATTTCCCTTTTCCAATATTTATTTTAACGGAATATGTTTTGTCTTGTAACGAAATTGTTTATATCCCTTCTTTCACTAGTCATTTCTCCCAACATATATTTATAAATGTCACAGTCGTAAAGCATAGATAACATTAAAAATAACGAATACTTTCTTAAATATAAACGCGTTTGGCATTCAAAAAATATTTCAAATCAGTTTCATGCTTTCGATATTGTAGTTAATAACTCGAGTAGAGTTCAGCTTACTTAAACTGACATGGTTTATCTGTGAATCATTAATGATACCCAGAATAATTACTAAAACAATTCAATTTATAATGGTCAATTTAAAAATCAGTGTATCTTTAATTTGTATTGGGCTCAATTACCTGTTTTCAGGTGTTATAAGTGGCACTCTAATAAGTCGATTAGGACTACCATTGGTACTTTTGGTATCGTGTATTCTGGTTCCAGCCGGATACTGCTCTTCTTTCTTTGCCACCAGAATAGAGCATCTCTATGTCAGTATCGGCATTGTATCAGGTAGGCTCACAAAATTTATAGAAATCAATACTTCAAAATCGAAATTTTAACATGTGAAAAATATACGGGCGCATAAATATTGTTCTGTACATAAATCGTGCCTGAAATAATTCACGGAAGGGCATCTGAGGTCCAAACAAACAAATAATGCATACATAAACAGTATTAATATCAAGCTAGGAAACTTAGAACATTATTGGTTAACCTGGTGTCTGATCATCCATACCATATTAACACATTTTATATTTCTTTTAATTGTTCATAGCATCTATTTGTGTTGTTTATTTCTGCTAATCAAGAACAATAATACAAAGCTTGTGTGCTGCGAAAATTGAAGTGATTTTTAGTGCAAATTCGAAATAATATCTCACTATATAGGATGATCATATGATTTTGAATTCTTCATAAGCTTTAAAAAATATATTATTTATTGTTTAAATAAGCAAAATGTAGAATGCGTAACAGAAACTATATGCAAAGCCAGTGCCTATATTTTACTATGATTCGAAATTGTTAAGTAACAAAGTTTCTGGTAAATAAATCGTAAGATAAGGCAGATTGATGTAGCTTGCAAATTTAACACTAGTATCTCCGTTTCGTTAATTATCTTATTTAATGTTGTTGTTTTTATATTTATAATTGCCACATTGAGTCTCATTTGCTTTACTTATTTGTTTTAGGAATAGGAGTTTCGTTGGCATACACCAGTACATCTATTGTAAATTGTAGGCTATTCACAGGCCAGAAGAGAGATTTGTATTTATCCATATATACATCAATCATTCCATTCGCAGGATTTGTTTACCCATACATTTTGGAGTGGTTAATCGAATCTTACGCTTTAAATGGAACGTTCCTTCTTCTTGGTGCTATTTACAGTAACAAGATTCCATTCTTGATTATGTGTTTTAGAAATCGAAAATATCTAGCAGCAGATGAAGTACCGGAGAATAATGATATTGCTGGTAATGAAACAGACGCCCCTATGAAAAAAGCAAAGAAAGGCGTAATTATAAATGCTGTTCAAAATTTTAAAAAAATGATGAATATCACATTTTCCTTAATACTCTTAGCAACAGCAGTTTCAACAGCCGGTACAAGTGGATTCATGGGTCTAGCACTCGATATCAGCTTATGGAAAGGTTTTACTAAAACCCAGGGGCTTCTTACTTTTGTGATTTATAACATCGGAAATACTTTATCTAGACTTGTTCCGGGTTTTCTGAAACAAATACAAGGAGTTGATTTCTTGATGTTTTCATTTATCTCAGCATTAGCCGGTTGTATTGGACAGTTAACTTTCTTTTTCGGTAGCAGCTACAGCGCTTATTTGATAGGGTTCTGTCTAACCGGTCTGTGTTTTGGCGGAATCGTTTCATCAACTGCATTGGTATTGGTTGAAATAGTAATACCTGAGAGACTTCCTATAGCAATGGGAATAACTTCAACAACGTGTGGTATTTTATCCGTGTCAACTGGGCCGTTCTTTGGTGAGTTGAAATATGAAAAACACATTAAAAACTACTGAAATATCTTGTGCTACGGCTTTGTATTTTAAGATGAGCTCTATATATATATATATTGATATTTAAAGGCAATAAGATGGTTCTATTGTTTTATTTCGTAGTTCTTGCGTTCTTTCTTCTAATGTTTTATTTTATAATAAAAAAGAAATGAAAAATGGAGCACAAGCACAAATAAATCAAAACTTGTTTTAAAATTACTATTTGAACATCGAGTTTTAAGCAAAGGATAATAAGCATGATTTGTGGAATAAATATCAGTTTATTCATCGATTAATAATTCTGAACTGTCTTGGAGTCGACATGAATTGTAATGTTCACTCTCTGTCTCATTCATGCGAAGGCAGGTATCACACAGTAATCAAATGGTGTTGACAACATAGCTCCAGATTAATACCAATTTTAATAAAAATTTGAAATGTATTTAAGTATAAAACATTGTGAAATGAACTAAGAAAGTAATTTACACATTGCAAACGTCACAATCTACGTAAATTACCAAAATGAAGTAATTATATGCAAAAATAACCCTTATGCATGATTCGCCGATAGAAAAAATGTGACAAATATCGCAAAATCAGTCATTATTCTCATATAACATGTGTATTGTTGCTTGAATCGTTTAACTTTAATTAAATCTTTTCCGCGCAGTCTGATCAGGAACTATGCTGTTCGCTTACCAACCCTGAAAAGTAGACAAACTGATAGCTAACTGCATGGATCCTGATCAGACTGCGCGGATGCGCAGGCTGGTCTGAATCCATGCTGGTCGCAAACAAGTAACCCATTATGTTGGTTTTGTCATGACACGGTCAAATTTTTTATTTCTTATCATCGACTACATACTTTTTTGTTTACATTGCAGGATGGCTCAGAGACATTCTAGGAAGCTACAATTTAGTTATTATTATTATCGCAACTCTACAGGCTATCACAGCAATACTATTGTGTATTGTATTAATATATAGGCGTATTGATACAAATAAAAAGAAGAAAATCCAACAAGAAAGACGGAATACGGTTTCATGTACAGTGTCGGAACTTTAGAAAATGATATGGTCTGGTTCTTTTTGACAAAAGACTAGTTTTAGTCCTGTCATAGATGAAACAAACAAAAACTTATTTGAGCGGCGTCATGACAAAACCAACATAGTGCGTTTACTACCAGCATGGATCCAGACCAGCCTGCGCAGTCTAATCAGGATCCATGTTGTTCGCTTTCAGTTTCTCTACTAGTAATAGGGTTTGTAGGCGAACAACATGTATCATGGTCAGACTCCGCGGATGCGCAGGCTGGTCTGAATCCATGCTGGTCGCAAACGCACTATGTTGGTTTTGTCATGACGCGGCTCATTTGATATAGCCACGTTGTATGCCTCTACGTGTGATATTCCATACAATTCCTTATCTGATTTATAATCCGATCAAACCGCAAACACACACACAATTTATTGTTGCGAATGGTTTATATATTGTACATGTAGCTTTTTCTGATGGTACGAGGACACGCACATAATACTACATTATAAGATTTCTAATATTACTTAAAAGGATTTTTGAAAACAAATCATCGCCTTTATCTTGATTGTTTCTTTGTTGTCCCTCCGAGGTTATAAGGAAATCTTTTAGAAGAACACTTGGGCAGTTTAACTGACTAGTAATACGTTTGTTTTTTAAGGTGTTAAAAACAAATACAGACTAACTGACTGGTTTGTTCAGTCATGAACTGTATCATTGTCTGCTTGTCCATGTTAATGTTCATGTACTTATAAAGTGTTTAAAAACTGTTTTGAATTTCAATACTATTTAGATAACATTCCACTTAAACTGCCTATTCCATTGACTAAATTAAGGCTATCTTAAGATAAATTATTAATTGAAACATGTCGCTATGGTAATAGTAGAACTGAACGAAACCAAATATATTGTATGATTTGTAACAGTGGTGACCTTAAAGATTATTATCATTTTATTTGTATCTGTTCTGCATATAATCAAATCAAAACCGAATACCTTAATAATATTGACCCATTACTTAAAATCTCTTCTCGCCTTTTCATCCGCCCCCTTTTGAGTCCTCAAATGGTAAAAATGCCCTATTTAGACCCCAAACACTTGTTTTTCTTTGAGAAATGGTGTTAAGAAAAGTGATCACTTTTTTCGGCGTCATCTCCTATCAAATAGATACACCAAGGTGGTGCCAGATGGGGGATGTGCCCCCTTCATTTTTGGTTGTTGGAAGCGGTCGGCAGACCCCCACATCTCAAAGACAAACATGGACTTTTGAGAAGCTAAACATGACTTCACCTCAACTTTAAGGTAACCTAACCAACGCTGAAAAGCCTTTGACTCTATCTCAATTCATTGAGAAGTTGCATCACTTTGAAATCAGTTTGAATGAAACAATCAACGCAAAATAGTGATTTTTGGCAATTTTGAGATGCCCCCTCGTTGACATGGTAACAAGAAAGTTAAGATTGAGTATGCGGTTACAAAGGCTATCGTCCAGTCAAAATTTTTGCCAAGTTTGAACAGTATTGAAGCCTTTTTTATAGTTTCATAGCAATTTAAACTTGTAACAGGAGGCTTTTCAATGAAAACAGCCATTTTCCAAATCATGCTCATGAAGTAATGGGTTAACACATCGGTTTCTAAAGACAAAGTTTTATTAAATTCATAGAAAATATACAATCTGTCAACTATTCTGCATTAATCAAACTATGCAAATTTATACGAGAATCATTTATAATAATACAAAACATTGTAAACAACTATACTTAGTCATATTTAAGGATGTTTCCTGTAGCCATTTACACGTGTACTTATTTATATACTAACTATCACGTTACATTTGGTCTTGCCATTTTAATATATCTGGTGTTACTGTATTGTGAAAATGTCTGAGTTAGATAATTATCATATGTTCATGCGTTCACATAATTTTGTTAAACAAATTCTTCCATATATTTAATGTAAAAGTAAATAATCAACACATGCCTGTATAAAAAGTATTGCGAGCGTGCTTTAACTGCGTCCTCTAGCTTCTGCAAATGGTATGCACATTAAATTAGCGCTACACTTGCATAAATGTATACGTCTTAATCGGTAATATCTGCTTTTTTTTGTAATCAGAAATCATGTTTTTTGCTTCGTAAATGTATTCCTCTGCGTGCGTACGCAAGAATATTGCTTCCATAAAAATCAAATATTTTGAAAATTAAATTGAAAAATTTCTCAAAGATGCGTAAAAGTTAAAAATATAACTCCTTGAAAATATCTCTGCTTCTAACATTTTTAGATTATTTTCTTTGTGTAATTTTCTTTATGTTTCGTATTCTGTGATTATATATTTATCAAAATAGTAATGTATATATTTTATGTGTGAGTTTTATGTAAACTGTATGCATTGACAATATTTAGTATCTGTAAATGGTCAAAAGGTATTTGAAAAGCCAATTTACTAATAAATGAAATGAAATGAAAATGTTATGTTTGATCCTAAATACTATTAGCGTAGTTGTTTACTGCATTACAGAAAGTTGTCTTTATGGGCACATTTTAGTTAAATAGTTCATACATTGATATATATATTTGGTGTTTGGTTATACTATCAATGTAGTTATCTATCGAATTACAGACATTACATAATGGAACAATTCATTTTAAAATCTATTCCATGTATACTAAAGTGTAGAAAAAAGTTGCTTTTAGTTAACTAAAATCGGGCTAATCACAGCACAAAAATACGATTTTTAATTAATTATGATTATTTTTTCTTAATTATACAGCTGATGTATGTAAGAATTTCAAAATTTATGTTTTCAGGCTTTTGGACCTCAGTGGAGTCCCTTCATTATCCCGATGAAAAAAACACATTAACAGAATGCATAAACAAGTTCATAGCTGTGCCTTTGTGGTTGACTTAAGATAACAATTAAATCATAAAAATGAACATAAGATATATACGATATATGCAAATTCAATATATGCATTTTCGATTGACTCTTTTGAATATCATCTATCATAAAACATTATGTTGTCCTCAACAACTGAAATCATTTATGTATTAAATATAACAAGTAAAACAATGATTACCCATAGCTTTCTACAAATAGTGTCAACATGACCTTGTTATTCTCTGCCTGATGATTGTTGTTTTTGAAATCGGCATACTATTTGAATTCGGTGATTTCTACGTCACAGTTTTAGATTGTGCTAAAACTGCAGCTGTCCAATCACTTGTTATTGGAATTATTTTGGGTCCAGGTCCTCGTGTTCAAAAACTGTCTTTTTTATGTTATGTATAAAATTATTTAAATAAAAAATTATTGAAAGTGAAAATAATACTGTATGGCCCTATTTTGATAAATTTTAGTGTCAACTCACCCGACCACCTCTGAACACAAACTTCTGAAAGATAAAAATGGTACAAAATGTAATAACAATTGAAAGTCATTATTATTGTAATATACATTTTGATGATATTTATTTTTTAATCTACTTTTTATATTTTTCAAACTTTTTCTTAAATCTAACAAATATAAAACAAAGTTGAACAAACCATTTTAGATGTTTCATAAGAGGCAATATTTAACTTACATTTTGATGCCAATATAAATTAAATATTTCTTTACATTATTTATGAAAAAAATATTAGTATTGAAAAGTAAGCATGTATATAGAATTTCACTAAAGTAATATTTGACTTTAATCTTACAAAATGAAGCAAGGCAGTCAACAATACATTACAGTAAACATGTAACATGTTAAGCTCTACGATGTCATGTCCCATATTTTTTCAATTATCCAAATAGCATCTCTATTGCCATTCCACCGTCAATATAAGGAAAGCTCATAAGTGAAAAAGTTGCCAAAATAGATCATTTACTATCAAGATTCAAAGAGTTTCAATATATATCACTCTGATATGACGCTGGAAAACTTAAACATCGACAGGTTTACAAATTTGACAAAAACAAAATGAATGGAAAGCACTCCAAAAAACATGTCCTTTTTTCAAACACTGGTTATAATTTTATAATTTAGAATGATGTTATACTAATAAAAAATTGTGGTACATGCACTTGACTTACCTCCGATCTGATTTCTTAAGTTTATAGGGATTTTTACAACCAGTATCCAACATAACCATATGGGGAATTTATCGTGCAACACCTGCAATGTGTACATTGCTACCAATTACGAAATACCAAGAATTGCACTGAGTTGACTTTGTGTATATACATTGCTGCCACACAGATATGCTTTAAATGAATGATCATACAAGTAACACATATTTATACATATAAAGGTATAATTAGAGTGTATACCTAACAATGAAACTTCAAACTTTTATTATCAACTGAATACTTTTGACAAGTTCAATATCGTACAGGACTTGTTAAGCTATATCAAACAATGAAAACAAAATCAGCATCATTTGATCCTGATCTATTGTTAGTGAACCCTGAACCTGAACAGCGAAATACACCCAACCAACCGAGTTCTGAGATCGTCAGCTGTAAGTTATATACAGTGCCACTGGCAAGAATACGTGCTGACGAATTTATTTGAACAAATTATGTAATATAAAGCAACATGTAGATCAAAAGTAGTTTGGTAATTTCTTTGTTTGCTGTATATACAGTAATAGTGTATATATTCAGATTTGTTGATAGGAACATATCAGCGGATGATTCAAACTTCAATTGTTTTACCATTCCGATACTATCGATCGTGGATGATAGCTTGTACTTTTCAGTACTATCTATGAACAAGCTCAATCAAACCGAGCAAACCCAGACTTTCTTTAAACCCAGCCGCAACATTTTTCAATTGTGCTGTTTTGATAATATGACAAATCCATGTTTCTTTACCTATATTTTCATGCCAATTACTGTATTAAACAGAGTAGTTTACTATTAACAATTTATTACTTTTGAAACACTTTGGTGCAAACATTTAAAATAGGGTGTAAATTTTAGTTATGTTTAAACGATTATTCTTTTCAGTACTTCCTAGGAAAAGGGATCAAAATGTCAAATACGTGTTTAGAATGGGAGAAATAGGGTAGCATTTTTTATACTTATTTCAAACATATTCAGTAGAAACGATCGATCATATAGCATGCTATTATTTGTTTATTAACAATAATAACTAGAAACAAAATTTTTTCATAAAGGGTTAATATTTCCCGATCATTTTAAAATATCCTAAATTTTTTGAAAAAAAATTCCCCTTTTTTAAAATTTTTATAATTTTTTATTTTGTTTTTGTTCAGAAAAGTTTCCATAAATCCAGTAAATAAGGGTTGCCTGTTCCATGGTATTGAGGTTTTCTTCTTTAATTTTGTAACAGCTTAAAAAAATACTGGGCACAAAAAAAATATTCATTATATGTTAAAAATGAATTAAAATGAAACCCATATTTTTTCACAAATTTGGGTTTTTTATTTTTAAACTTTTTTACCAAACGATTGGGCCCAATTTTTTTTCATAAAAAGGGATGTCCCTTTTGGGAACACAAAAAAAAATTTTTAAAGTAAGAAAACCCCCAAAAGTTTTGGGAAAAAACCAAAAATTTTTTGTAAGTTAAAATAGATCATAATGTATAATATAAAATGAGTTTTGATTTAAAAATGGCCTACTTTAGGCCGTTCTAACGTTTTTAATTATTTTTGCTTATCACATGCTAGTTATATACTGAACAAATAAAGAAACTTCCCCTGTGTTTACAATGGAGATAAAGTGTTATTTAAAAAAAGGCAAAATGTCGAATGAGCTTATTCGGGGGTACAATTATGTGTCCGATAAAACAAATTTTAAACTCGATTTTAACTCAATGGCAGGTTTTGAAACCAGTTGTATAATTTTTTATGTAAAGAAGAAGAAGTTGATTTTTTTTTTAAGTTTTCTTAATTTTTTTGATATGCCTAGAATTCCACAAAAATTTACGCGAACGTGCTACTGGCATGCTCAATTCTGGAAAAACGATGAATGCCGTCGCTTTAATTATACTGGGTGTTCTACTCTTCTATTTAATACCCTTAAAACCCAAAGTTTTTCCCAAACAAAAAGGACGTAAAAATATCGACGGGGCCCTAGTGGGGCCTTTCCCCGCGGCCCCGACGGGGGTGCGTAAGAACAAACCCCCCTTTCCCCCAATTTGGGTTCCAAACTGCACAGCTAAGACTGCTAACACCCCCACTTAAAGATATCAAAAAATATATCTGCGCCAAAACAAATGCCCCCGAGGGTGGGGAACATGGACGTTTGACTCCCCTTGGTTTTGTGTTTTAGGGAGAGGGCGGCCCCCCGGTTAATTGTTTAGCACTAACAAAGAAAGCTGGCCCTTTGAACCCAAAAATTTGGGAAAAGCGTTTTTTTTTTTCCCGGTTTGTCCCGGTTTTTCCCTTCTTTGAAACTGATAGCAGGGTTTGAGTTACACCGTGAGAGTAATGAACGTACTTGAAGGGGGTCGTTTTGGGGGTAGGGATTCTGTCTTGGTCTTGGTAGGTATCGCACATGGCTTTCGCAGTACTCCTGTCGTTGTCGAGGGAGATTTGAATGCCCAACGTTACCGAGATGAAATTCTTGCGAGGCATATCATCCTACTTTTTCAAATAATGCCAATATTAATCTTTTAAACATGATGATGCCACAAACCATACAGCTGGGGACACTGTGAATTACCTCAGGGCGAATAACATTACATTTATTGACTGGACTGCCAAAATCCCTGATCTCATTCCCATTGAACACCTTTGGGAGAATTCAGACCAGCGTGTTAGACATCGCCCTATTCCACCGTCCAACGTCATTCAGCTAGGGCAAGCCTTAATTCAGGAATAGAACAACATTTCATTTCACAAGCCGAAATCAATACGCTAATCCAGTCTATGCGCCAACAATACCAGACAGTCCTTCAAGCTGAAGGTGGTCATACACAATATTAATTTGTCATTTTGTTTTAACTACTATTTCACTACTTTTGGATAAACCCTCACAAAAATCGCATTAAAGTAGTCTTTCCATACATATAAATATATTTCAATCCTGAATTTCATATTTGTGTATATCTGCACTTAAATACAGGGGAAGTTTCTATTTTGTTCATTATAGCTTAAAACATATATTTATATTAGCGACACGTACTTAGCGACACGTACGTATCACGTGTATTAATGTCAATTTAACTGGCATATTTCTTTGCGTGTATTAGGTTATTATATAAAATGATTTTTATTTTAAAATTTAATTTCCTTTACATTTGAACTCGAATCGTGCGTTATTCTATATACAACAGTGCATTCATAATTGAATATATATATATATATTCTTAACATGATAAAAAATATCGTTACAAAATCATATGAATTATACAGATCCAGGTGCTAGGTGACCGGTGAAAAATGATTAATGCTACATGGACATAGATTGATACGTGGTTGAGATGATTCCTGTCAGTCCCGAAGTCGCCGGTTTAAGATGACCTTGCTTCTTCAAGTAATATTATTATTTTGTTAGTGGAAGATATGAAAGGATGCTAAATCAATCAATCAGCATATACATCGTTGATCTCCTCCTCATTACTATGCAATGGTCAAAGTTACCCGTGTGCATTAATTACTGTATGTTATTAATAGTAAAAATTTAGAAACACGAACTTTGATTAAGATTTACTTTAATTAAGTCCCAAATCAAAAAGGTCTAATGATATATAGTACATGTTGTAACCACAATAAATCGACAAACAGTGGTCGGTAATAATACATTGTGATGTGATTTAAAAAGGATTAGCAATATGATGACTTAACTGCTCAAACAACGATTTAAAAAGGATAAACAAAATGATGAATTTGATTTGATACTTAAATAACAAGTGAAAAGATACAGCCATGATTGAAAGGTACAAACAGTAATTCTATGCTGAAATATAAGAATAATGGCTTAGATTGAAATTTTAAATCTTATTTGTTGATTTCACCTTCTTCGAAAATCTTTAATTAAACAGTTTGTTATTACAAAACGTACATCAATATACATGTTTTAAGCAAGGAAAGCTGTATCAAATGCTTGATAAATTCACATAATAGTATTATAAATCGATTGAAATCATAAAATTTTCCAATATAGATTAAAGATAATAATTCAACAACATGTTTTTATCTCATCAGGACGAATAAAGAGCTTATATACCTATTCTCATTGATTGTGGTTCTTCTAGAGTTTGGTGGTGTATTTGCGTTTGGAGCTGCCTTTGTCGCTCTTCTAGAAAAATATCAAAGAGATCGATCAACTACTGCTACAGTGCAATCAATCATGATTGGAGTTACTTTAAGCTTTGGTACTTATACTTTCTTTGCTATCACTGACATTCACAAATATCACAAATATACATAACTGTTATTCTGGGATGATATGTTAAGACATTTTAAGCAAATATCTTGAAACGGAAAAATGTCTAAGTCTTGAAACGGGTCGATTTCCGTTGTTTTTTGTAACTTAACTTCTTTCCTTAGCATATTGCAGGTCACCCATATTGCAGGACGAGATGATGCGTCACACAACGCGAAATGTTGTGCACCGTACCTCACAAGATTTTCTTTACGTAATGTTCATGGGGAATAAATTTGATAAACAATTCAAATGATATTATTCAAACTGGCTTATTTATGTGGATAGTTTATCGAAGTCTTCCTTTTTGTTTCCGTTACATTTATAAAATAAATGCAATTTAAGTTAGTTTTAGTATAACCACCGTCACATACAAAATTTTTACTACACATGTCATATGAATTAATTTTATGTTCGATTGCAAGTTAAGTGCTTAATCTCTATGCGTGTATTAGATACTTTTTTGAAATATTTATTATTTTGAAAAATAACCATATTGATTTATTACAAACATAAATTAATCAGACAAAATACTTCGCAAGTTTAAGAGATATATTGGATTCAATTTCCTGTTTTCAGGTGTTGTAAGTGGCACTCTAATAAGTCGATTAGGACTACCATTGGTACTTTTGGTATCGTGTATTCTGGTTCCAGCCGGATATTGCTCTTCTTTCTTTGCCACCAGAATAGAGCATCTCTATGTCAGTATCGGCATTGTATCAGGTAGGTAAACAAACGTTTAATTTTGTTTACAAACAGAACAAAGAGATCAAAATATGATGTATGTCCGGTTTTCTTTTATATAATTACAAGTAAACTTGTGTTTATTTAATCAAGTGAAGTAATAGTATGCTAAATGACATGGCCACAGTCATGTGTATGATCATCAGATTTGTCATAAACATTAACAGTTTTGCAAAGGAGGTTTAAATATTTTAATTGGTATATAACTACCATCGCATTTTGTTCTTTAAGAACAAATATTTTGTAGATCACTTGTTATGATACAATTGGAAATACATGGAGTAGATAACTAGTAAGAACTAAAGCATTTGTTTAAATTAATACCCTCAAAATTCTCAAATGGGTTACCGGTAGAATCAAAGCATTGAAGGCACTGAATTTGTTTAGGTCATAAATAGCTTAAGGTTTTCAGAGTACCTGTTTATACTGTAACATGTCATGAACGCTGAAGACAGACCTGTATGGAAAGCCCACCAATCGTGCTAGGAATCTGACACGCTCGTATACATTCATCAAGCATGCTATGTTGTAAAGTGAAGAATATCCCATGAAAACCATGTTAGTCGGTTGATAATAAGTCAAATATCAAGATATAGAAACTTATTAATAGTTTCCGATAGGTAAAAAACATTCAGGACTTGGTAATCATCTTGATAAAATGTTTCACCAGGTGATTACGAGATTTAACCGCCGACCAATAATGATTACATCATACTGATTATTCAATATAGACTGCAGTTCTTATCCGATCTATAATGCTTAAGCATAAGAAGAAAGATCAACAATGCAAGGACGACGTTCGCTAAACGCTGAGCCGACACACCACAAACACACTGGTACGGCAAACAGAAGGCACCGAACCAAACACCAGATTTGTTACAATTAACAATTTAATAAGAAAAATTATCTAAAAAAAATGAAATGGGGTGATAGGGAATTAAAGGGACAAGAATGGGGTGTAAGGAAAGGGGGTATGGAACCGAAGTATTTATGATTTACGATTCGTTTCTACTTAACAGATTACATTATCTTCCATTTCAGGAATAGGCGTTTCGTTGGGATACATCAGTTCTGTTGTTGTAGTTGGCAGAATGTTCAAAGGAAAGAAAAGAGTTTTGTATTTATCAATACAGACTGCAATCAGTTCATTATCAGGACTTATTTACCCATACATTTTGGAGTGGTTAATTGGATCTTATGGTCTAAATGGAACGTTCCTACTTCTTGGTGCGATTTACAGTAACAAGATTCCGTTCTTAATTCTGTGTATAACAAATCGAAAATCACTTACCACCGATGTAGCCTCAAAGAATGACGTAAATACAATCTGTGAAAAAGAAAACCCCATCAACAAAGCAAAGAAAAACGCCATTCTAGACAGCATTCAAAATTTCAAACAAATGATGAACATTACATTTTCTTTAATTCTTTTAGCATCAGGAGTTTCAGTGGCTGGTATAAATGGATTTATAGGTCTTGTACTTGATATAACCTTATGGAAAGGTTTCACAAATTCTCAGGCACTTTTCACATTCGTAATCTTCAACATCGCAAATACTTTATCAAGACTTGTTCCAGGCTTTCTGAAACAAATAAAAGGATTTGATTCCTTCATATATCCAATAATTTCAACACTATTTGGTTTTATTGGACAGTTATTATTCTTTTTCGGTAACAGTTACTCAGTTTTTATGACAGGGGTATGTCTTACCGGTCTGTGTATTGGCGGAATAATTTCATCTCAATTATTAGTATTGGTGGAAATAGTAAGACCTGAGAATATTCCTGTAGCCTCGGGACTACTTTTAACGGTGACCGGCATTATATCTGTGTCTACAGGACCAGTCTTTGGTAAGTCAAAACTCCTGTATGTAATATAAATTGTCTTTAACTGCCGCTATAAATAATACCAATATATTTTAAGGAACTCCACTGAGGTCTAAAAGCTTCAAAACGATTTTTTTTATTTCTTACATAGATCGGCTGAATAAAGATATGCAAAATATAAGAAAGAAATATTCTCAGAAATAAATTTAAAATTGTATTTTTGTGCTACTCTTATCCCGATTTGAGTGAAAAGCGCTTGTAATGCATTTTGAAAATTGTATTTTTGTGCTACTCTTATCCCGATTTCAGTGAAAAGCGTTTTAACGCCTTTTTAACTTGGGTCATTTTTCACAATTACAATAATCATTCTGAAAAAAAAAACGGAGTGAGCGAATGATCTGAGATTTTGCACACTTGTTATTGGGTTAGATCTACATCAAATAGAATAAATACGTAGATTGATAACAATACGATCATACTGAGCAATCCTACAAATCAATGTTTGATATTTTTTATTACAAATTAAGAAAGATATGGCACACAAGTTATTCAAGATTAGTTGCAGGTTTATGTTTTAAATATTAATGCCTATGTTTAAGATTAGGACATTTTAACATCGTTCATCGTAATAGCAATATATGTTCACAACTTTTTATATAGATTTAAGGATTTAAAGATGTAATTGTAAATTAAGAATCATTTGCTTTGCTTTTTGACATTTCTATAAGATGCTCGCTAAGGATGTAAGAAATCTAGGGTTCGAATCCGGTTTCTAGCAAATGAAAATAGTTTAGTGTCTTTTCAGTGATATGAACATTATTTTCAATAAGCAAGATATGTAACGAACAAGTGTGGCTGTGTTTTTTAGTAGAAAAAAGGTGTCCATAACTGTTATTTGGACGCAACCAAGAAAAATTTCATATGCATCAAATTTAAACTGTTGTTGCCAAAAATCTAATGTTTTGTATTTTAACCATTTGTTTAAATATTTTAAATTGAATTTAAGTTTTACTAGATGCCCTGCACGGTAAACATTGTTTAAAGCAATGATAGTCATTTTGCTTATTGTGTAAGTCTAAAATAAAAATAAAGATGTAAAAAATTTCTCCAAAACTTATTTCATATTCATTTGAAAAGATTTCCTCTAAATATGCAACGTTGGCAAAACTGAAAAGTAGAGTTATTGGACACACAAAAAATAGATGGCGAAATTTAAAAGTTGTCTTGTACTATCTTGAATGAAAAGCTGATGTCTATGTTTGCCTTTTAGAATCAATTACCCAAACTATTCTCGCTGTTATTATACTGATGTGAGCGATAATTCAAAAATGTGATTTAAAATTGTATATATCTACTTTGATAATATATTATATTACCGACATTAATCTTTTTCTATTTGCATTTCAGGAAAGCTCAGGGATATTTTTGGCAGCTACGGTATAGTAGTTCTAACTATTGCTTGTCTACAAGTTATAGCAACAGTACTATTCTGTATTGCTTTAATATACAGGCGTATAGATACCAATAAAAAGAAGAAAATACAACAAAAAAGAAGAAACACGGTTTTCGCTATTACAGTATCGGAACTATGAAAAGAATTTTCAATTCAAGTTGCTTGAGAATTTTTTTCAAAAGCCAAACGAGTTAGTGCTAAAGCAATTCACCAAACAATGAAGTTTACGTTGTTTTTAAGTGTTTAGGGATATGATGTGCCAGCCACGTGGTACATCTACAAAGGTTGATCAGACAATAAGCATGAGGGTGGGTCAATATATAATGGAATATGAAGAAGATTTTCTAATGAAGATTTTGATTCTTGTGTTTTTGTACTCTTAGTAAACTATGCTATGCTTTAAAGCATTTGCTTTCAAATGATATCAACATCATGTGTGTAGTAAACCGATTAAGAATTTTATCCACATTTAATTAAAATACTTTACACGAGTAACTGCATGTAAAATATGCCTGTTAAACAACCAGTTAAAAGTGTTGTGATTGATTATGATTGACTAAGATGTCAGATTTTTACTTACCCAGATTGCCCACATCGCAGGGATACTAAAAGAGTAAACTCTACGATTTTGTAGAATCACTTGCAAGTTAAGCGAATAACTGCCAGATGGATATCCCATTTTCTAGCATCTAACAAGGAGGAGCGAATAAATGCCCTCGAAAATTCTAGGAAATGATTCCTTAATATGACAGTGCCCGTTTACCTTATATTGCGACTGGTGATGAAAGCTGGTTTTAGTATTTTACACCAGTTCGCAAGTGTAATAATAAAAATGGGCCGTCGACTATGCATTGCAAAGCGATTGACAAGTACGCTATATTTTTCAAAACCCCTGTAACCGTTTTCAAAATTCCTGTTTCTTGGTCATTCTGTTACATCCAAGTACATGTATTTCATCATTGTAAAGGTTTTTCTATACTTTATTTCGGGACTTTGTAATGCTTTTAAGTCCCTGATCACACATATATTTTAAGTTCTTATTTGTAATTAAAAATGTTAAGATAATTGCAGGTTTTATGTCATTACTATGTATTTGGTGTCTAAAGACGTAACGAAATGTTCGCAATACACTAAATTATCGTTATCAGCTAATATGTGTGCGTGCAAATGTCAAAGTTCAAGATTAATTATGCATATACTTGATCGGATGATATTTTAACTTTTGGTGCATGTGTGTACATAATTTTATCTTTGATAGCTGCACGTATTTGTCAATGTCCTCCATGATGACGAGCCTTGAGGAATTCATTTTTCAGCTAATTGTTCAATCTCCATGTTCCAGATATTGTCTACTGTACAGTGTATGTCATTTCCACGTTTGTGTACTTAAAGATGAATTATTCAGAAACAAAAAACAAGAATTTTTAAAAGAGCGTTTTAAACAAAGTGATAACGATTTATGCTGAACGCAAGTGAGTCCGGTCGCAGCTATCGAAGGTTGCACTCGGTTATGAACGACTTAGTTTTGTCAAGTGAGAAACCATTTCGGTTATAAAGCTTTAAAAAATGGAGGAATAGGGTATCTTGTTTTAAGAGTTTTTTTTATTTCACGTTTTATTTTATTATTTTTTTTATTATTATTACTATTTTCTTTAAACTTTCTGGTATGTAATAAAGTTCGCATATGCATCAGAAAAAATCCCACCTTCACTAAATTGAGCTCGCGATGACGAGCTTACAAAGCATTGAGGCAAAGAATTGATTCACTGACACATTTGTCAGAGGTTGAATTACTGAAGTATATATCCTCGTAAATCTTTATACATGATGTTTACCACGATGAATGTACATGTATGATTCTATAACGGATGGTCTGTAAACGGTAGACTGTTATTTTTTTTTATCTTTAAAAAAAATACACAATGTACTTAAGACTTCCAACAACAGATTGCGCATGTGCGAAACAAATGCTCAACATACTAAAACTTGCAGTTTATGGTGCTAGAATTGTTGAGTGATCGTGCATGTGTTTGTTTATTTTAGACGTTTGACAGATGACTGAGATTTCACCGTGTAACTGAATGTGTGCCGTATTGGTATCTCTTGCTTAAAAAAGAAATGAAAACACTTTTATCCAGTTTTATATATTCTATTTCTGTCTTTTAGATGACATTGATGAAACAAAGAATACAAATTTAGAAAGGAAATTTCATACATAAACATTGCTTTAGACACTAATGACAAAATAAATGCACAATGGATAATATATGACAAGATATAGTGAATTAAATGAAGAATGTCTTTATATGAGACTATTCAAAATACGAGAAGCTTGATTTGTCTTTATATGAGACTACTCCAAACACGAGAGGCTTGATTTGTCCTGAAATTAGAATGGAAATTAGGCACATAAAATATCATACAATGTAAATGTCGATAAACTGATGGAAAACAAAAATCGTAATCGTAGTAATGGTTTTATTTTGTAGGGCTACAAAATCAGATAGCACTACTTGTCATAAGGTTGTCTGGGTCGAACATTTACATGTTTTATATATGGGCATATTACTAATAGGTATAATTCTTGCTTAAATGAGTCCATATTTTAAAAGATCGAAACATTTTACGAACAATTTACGTCTAAATACGACTTCTAAATACAAATGTACATTAACATGATAGGTTGCCTTGCCTCTGTTAACCTCAGTTATCGCATTATGCGCATATTGGAAATAGTATTAAAGAAAACTTATTTAAAGTGCTACAGTCAAAGTTATATTACACACCTGTAAGCCTAGTCTGTTCGCGGCCTCTTCAAGCAGTGTCCACTGTTCTTGTGCTACAAATATAAAATATATACATGCATGTTTTGTTTTGTGAATACTTTATAAAACGTAAACAAAAGAGGACTTCAGAAGTGTACTTCCTTAAGTTAATTGATAAGGTGCCCCAAGTGGTCTTTTTTAAATAAACAAAACGTATGTTTAAATAAGAATATTAAGGTTTCTATAGAAATTTTTTATGTAGAATGTAAAAAGATCTCTTAATATGAAAAAATACCGATTACATAAAGATTTCCATAGAATTTAGCCGAGAAATAATTTTCGCATTTTCCCTGATTCCCATTAAACATATCACAAGTTTGATACTGCTTCACATAATGTTTCCACATGTTTCGAAATTAGTATAATTTTATAGTCTAAAATGTATACAGACTTTACTGAAAAGTCTTGTTTTATATTGTACTAGTTTTGTAATTTAAGGAACAAAAAAAACTTACGCAACACGTTTTCTACTATTGAACTAAATTCAGAAATATCCGCCGTGGAAAGGAAATATTCGTATTTAGAATACTGTTCCACACTTTTTGCAATGACGAATTTGATCCCCTGACAAACTGTTTCCAGTGCTTCGTTATTTCTGAACTCCGGCTGGTGCCCAGGGATAGCCATGTTGATATAATTGGACAGGAAACCAATCACCTTCAAACAAATATGCTCCGTTTCCATTGTAGTAAACCTAGGATGAAATAAAGTCGTTTGATTAGTTTAATTATAATAGCAAAACATCTCTTTAGCTAATGCTTCTGCTAAAACAAAAACAACAACAACAAAAACAACAAAAAAACCACGAAAGTACGGATTTTTTTTTATTTCTCAAAAGCTTTTTATTTTTGATGTTTGAATACTTTTATCATTGGCCAATTTCCTGGATTTCCTTTTTGAGCAATTAGTGTAGTACAGTTAGTGAATTAAGATTTTTTATCAATGATCCTGTAACACTTTTTTTATGGTTTTATATCATTAATATAATTCTCAAATGAAGAGTTATCAAATATTGTAAGTTCCAAAAAGCATTATTTGTTAAGATATTACCGAATTTACATTTCATGTTAATAAATAAAGGTAATTAGAAATTTGTTTTCCATAAAGTCCAAGTCAAATTTTTCAATAAGAAATGAACGCATATATTTTAATGATTACATATACATGTATATAATGTGGATAAATATTTGCAGTAGATACTTTATATATTCTCCGATGTTTGAAAATTGTTTTAGAAGCATAATTATATTTCACTTAAATGTGGTTACAACCTAAATTACAACATACAGGATCTTTAAATGTATGGCATTTTTATTTTGCTCCTTTTATGACAAATAATTTCAGATTCAGCGCGATAAGCATGTAACATGCTAGAAATCTATCAGTTTATTTAAAATGTTATCAATCTCATGTTTGCCCTGTTATAAGGACAATGGTGCAATTAGCTGAATAGTCCGTTATAAAATCTTATATGTTGACGGGAATAAGGTAAATAAGTTATTTGGAAGACATAATTATACTTACACATCTTTGAATCGTTGAATCTCTCTAATATGACCTTTGACAACTTCACATGTTGATGGACATTTTATTCCCGCAAAAGCAGACTCTAGCCCCATTTTCAACTGGTCCGAATTATCTATTCCATTTAAAACGTGTTGAAAATAGTTCTGAAGTTCCTGAGAGATTTGATGTGAACCATACCCAAGATCTGTTAATAAAAATGTTTTCCTTAATTATACAAATATGTATATAATTATGTATTTATGATCGGAATTAATCGTGTATACGAGTAATGAAGTAGCATCTTAAGACGTACATGCATAAGGGCTTTATTTCTAGATTACAACTTGCTCCCGTTCTACATAAATTTAACATTAAACATTAAACATATTGCCAGTTGTTTCCTGAACAGCATTTTATGATTAAAATATGTCAAAAGTGTTCATTTACCTTTATAACCAAACTGTAACAAAAAGTCCAAAGTGTCCCTGAATATGGTTTCATGTATTTCCAGGGCACCTTTCATAGCAATGTCGTCTGCAAACGGCTCCAATGCTGTATCAACCATCGGTGCCATTTTCTTGAGAAATATATAAAGTGCTTCGTCATCGTCAGAAATGAAGTGTTGTTTCTTTGCCAACAATAGTTCTGAAATAATACAATGTAAATGTCAGTGTAACAGTATCCTAACTCCCTTATCATTCTAATCAGGTTTCGAGACAAAACGGTGCAAGACTGTATTAACATTTCATAAGACCGTATATATTCAGTCAATTTTGTTCGTCCCTTATGAACATAAAACGTTTAAAGAACTCCATCCGAGGTCTGGCCAAATGTGAAAAGGGTACATTTTCATAAACCGATATTTTTATTACTTACGTGTTAAAGGCATTGAAACAAAGTCAGTAATGAATTAATATGTGTTCTATCACTTGACAATACGTTTGAAACTCAGTGGAGTTCCTTTAATATCTTATATGTATTGATTACATTAAAACAAATATTGATAGTACAAATAAAATGAGATGGATACATACTAGTTAATCCCATTTCAAGGATACTGGCTGGACACTTCATTCTAACAGCCAACATTGGTTTAATAATCATTCTTGTAGCCAAAATTGCAATACCGTCCGTATCTTTTATCCGTCCCAGGAGACCGAATACATCTCCAATATCCTTCATGTCACATTCTGGTATCTCAAAATAATCTGAAATTAAATCATTTCATTTTAATATGTTTACTGGTGCTGTATGGCACTTATTCATAGATAAGTAATCATATCAACTCATGGTTAAAAACTGAAAAACTTTTGTTATACCGGGTATTTAATAGGAATCTAAGTTAATTAAGCCGAACAAATGATACTAGTTTCAGTAATATTACTTGCATGTATTGTTTCATCTAAAAAATACGTTAAATGTTCTCTTAGATTTGATAATAAGTATGCTGTGAAAATTCTACCAAGACAAGTGAGTATCAAAATACAAGTACATTTCTAAAACATACCCACAATGTCATCAACTGATATCTGAAGCCCCATTCCAGATTCGCAATGATTACGAATCATGTCTGTAAGAAAATGGCTTCCGGGGAACAAGAACGCCTCATCGTACCCATATATTTCCTTTTCCGGTACAGATGTCGTGGTTTCAACATATGTATCAGGTGTGGTACGTTGTTGAGTTGTTTCCTGTCTTTTGGCTTCCGGCGGAATTCCGTGTCTTTTAGATTCTGCCGCCTCCTGCGTCCTCAAGTAGTCCATCAATTTGCGCATATTCAAATGATTTCCTTTAAAAATAAGGAAACACGATAAACAATTTAATGAAATTTCAAAAATTCTAAGCATTCATTTTTTTATATTAGGTATCAAAATGTGCGTTGCCAAATGCATCTGCGGACCGTTTAACAACGCGCTACGTTTTGCTCTTTTTTTTAACTTGGATCACAATTTTCAGAGAAAATGTGCACCGATATCTGTATTTGTATATAAATTATACATGTGCATTATTTGGACACATGAACTGTATATATCGCGCAATGCATGTGTAAATAATTATATTCTGTAAAAAAAGAGAAAGTAAATGTTCGATAAAACGAACTCCGTCTAAAATTCCGTCATTCAAAATCACTTGATGAACGACCAAACTTGCTGCTCTCAAAGCATTGATGTGCATTTTTCCCTACATGATTTACTATACATTTATAAACAGCAGTGATAACTTTTTTCTCTTATTAGACATACATGTACAATTATCACCAAATAAGTTCAAGTATAATAACGTACCTCTACACATTGCGACTACAATCAACATAATTAATAAAGTCCTCATGTTTGTCGTGTATGCTCTTTACTCCAAATGTAAGAACCGCTTACAAAGTCAGTATAAATTTGTTAAATTTCAGGTTTTATATATATAGCAAATGAAAATGAGGCCCTAAAAGAAATTAAGGTATTTGACATAAGGCACTGCTGGATTTTCTATTAGACTTGTACTGCTTTGAATCAGTCACAATTTATCAGGAAAGTTAAGTCATAACAAAATACTAGTACATGTACTAAAATAAAGTAGAGAGTCGGGTCATGTTCCGTAGATATGCAGACTGGTCTAGCTCTATATTTCTAACATAGAAAGTCTTTTACATGTGCCACAAACGCCTATTGTCCTAAGGTATATTGACAAAAAGGTTGTCTGCCAAAGCCAATATTCGAATATCTAAGTGATATTCAAGATTTATTAAGTAAGCCATAAACATAATTGGGCATACTGATCGCCATAAACAACGTGGTCTATACAAAAAGAAAGTAAGAATGTAAATTAAATGACGAGAATATCTGTTGGTCATATCTAGTTCTTTAGTTCGGACCCTGGAAATGATTTGCGTAATAATTCACTTCATGTATGTTCACATATTAATGGTAACTTGAGAGAGAGAAAAGAACATGTCAGTTTCGGTATAGAATATAGAAACACTGGTAAGCGCCAGTAGAGGTCTAAAATAAAGCTGCAATTTTCCAAATACGGGCCTCCCAAGTTACATGTCTACTTCTCACTCGATTACTCGTGCAGTTCTAGGAAAATTGTAAGCTCTAACTTTCCGTAAATACGATACATGAATTAAAGGTTGTCGTCCGTTTTAAAACAGATCGGATGTTGAGAAAATTACAATGTAGATCAAAAATTTTCAAGATCAGTTATTTTCTATATGTGCACATATGAGATGATTTAAGGTCCTATTTAAATTCATGGTAAATTGTCGGTTTTTTTACGTCGCGCCAACACAGTAGAGGTCATTATGTTGAATTTCCAGACCTCAGGTGCCCCTGTGTGCGTTCTTTCTGGCACAAACTGGCACCTGAGTAGAACCTAGAACCACCGACGTTCTGTAAGCTATATAGCTGGATAGTTTTCTCACATGAAGACGTTTGCGCGACTCGAACCTACAACTCGGCCACGAACGCCGCTAGGTAAATTGTCTAATTATGGAAGTTCATCAGCACTTTTTATTTTGACCCACATTGAGAATGGGGAGGCTATATATCCTAGACAAGACCGTTTGGTCTAAACAAGAAGTATATTTAAAGTTCATTACGTTTTCCTTAGTTTATTAAAAAACAAATTTAACTTCCGAAATATACAGCAGAGTCTAATCGAAGGGTTTGCCAACTGGACTGTTTATCAAAGTTCCTATTCATATAGAAATCGTGGAAATGTGGAGTATCCAAGGGTTTGCCAATTGGGATGTACATGTATATCAAAGTTACCATTCATATGAAAATGTGGAGTATCACGTTCTTTGAATGAGTCACATAGGAGGAAATCGAGAAGGGCTTCTTATTTGTAAGGACACCAAATATTGTCCTAGCTAAACATTTGCTTTGAAGAATATGAAGTAAAATTTATAGGCTTATCACCCATTATAAAGTACACAAAATCAAAAATAAGGCACACACCTTTAAAGTATATAGATTGAAATTTCATCGACACGAAAAACCCGTGCAAACTTCTGATCTTAAATACAATAATTTTATTACGAGAAAAGCATTGATGCAAAGCATCAAAGGGCGTCCAAGCAAGAAATGCAGCAAGTGAAGATGAACTAGTAGACATATGATGACAAGATATTCTTATAATCTTTTCAATGGTTTTTACCAAAATTGTATATCACTTATGAATGAGCGGACGAAAGACATTGTTCATTATGAACTTTGATTGGCATGCTAGAGATTAGAATATTACTTGTTATTTCTTTATGACCGTGGTTATTAATAGCAACGGATTTTGTGTGTTTGCGTTTGTTTACCCTCGCCACTGGAAAGAGACCATATGGGCGAGCAACGGATATACATGTAAATAATCATTTACAATCCATATGTGTAACGCATGATCAACACCACACTTGTGTAATTGTCCCTTATTATGTTATCGCTATTAGCGAAGACCCCCTCTAAAAGTATCTATTCACACTTAGTAAAAATATGACACTGGTTATATTACCATGTTGATCATGTTAAGCATAATTGTTTATTATACAATAAATGTAATATATATTAATTTTGATAAAAAATTACAGATTTTATGAATATTGTTTTCTTTTCTTTTTTGTGTTGTAAGCGCTTTTTTATGTTTACTTACTTTTTTTAATTTAAATTGTAAAATAATTTTTAAGAATTCAATTGTCATATTGACCGACGATTATAAGTCAAAATTTAACTGGAAAAAGTCAGTAAATAATGGTTAATCTTTCAATATATAATATTGTTTATTCTTATATTCTTAAACCATGTACATTTGTTTTTTTCTTTATCATTTTTTAATTATCAACCAATTGAATAATTCATAAAATCTAATTTGTAACTTTGAATAATTCCTCGGCATCTTTACTAACCACGAATAACAAATTAAATAAAATGTTTCAAAGTTGATAGTGTCGTATTATTACCATAAAAATGTACCCTTTTCTCAATTATTGTACATATTTATTGTTTTTATCTCATATAGATAAAATGAAACATGTATTGTTGTTGTTCTTGTTGTTTTTGTTTTTTTCGAATTGTATGTTTATGTATAATAAAAATCATTAAATTTGATCTGTGTTCATGAATTATTGTAACCAAATTAACTGACAAACATTCATTTTGGAAAAGAGCTTATTTATCTGTAAAATATTTGTTTTGTTCTGTAACTATATCAAACATCTACTCCAAAACCGGGAGAGACCGGACAATAAACGGTCACTAGTAAATCCCGGTCAAAATAGACCGGGAGAGACCGGGAATTACCGATAGGAGCACATATCCCTCTATAAATAGATTTTCGGAATATTTAGGTCATCAACTCATCATTCTATTTACAGCTTTCGGATAAATGTACAACAATAACATTCCATAATAACCCACTGTGTAAATAAAAAAACCCGAAGAGCGCGATTTATTGACGGAAAAGGTTATTTCATTTGAAAATTTTTGCAAGTTCGCTATTCATTGTACCACGGATTAATTAATAATCAAGCACCTTCATACCGTTCGGAATGATCGGCTTTTATTATGACCGACTTAAAGGCTCGAGAAGTTGCTGTCGCCCTTTCACAAAATCTGATTTCATTCCATAAAGGGGCGCCGCGCTTCAGCGCGGACGCCAATAATTAACCTAATACATATATATGAAACTTGTAAAATCTTATATGAAACAAAGTTGGACAAGGTTCTACAGAAAACCTTAGTGTAAATAAAGTTTTTACATATTTTTAGCTTTTCCAGTTACGTATATTCTTATAAACTTTAACTCGTGGTGATTATTTTTCACCATTTTTTGTGGAACGAATTGTCTTGATGAGCTTGCTCTAATGCTTGCTTATTGCTTATTTACGGATCCGTCTTTGTGCTAAATAGAATTTGATTGAAGACACACAGACAGTTAAAGTCATATGCCGACAGTCAAGCTTTACTGGTGGGGGAACTCTCCAGCTAGTTGTCCCCCTCTCTATTATTTCAGGCATAAGTGAGGGCCGTCGTAGAACGACCGATATTCTGTAATTTCTTGCTCATGAAGAAGAAATTTTTAATGTAAATGGCAGGATTCAAACTCACTGTGGCGAAAGATAGAAGTATATTATGTAATTCAGTCGTAAAACCTTGTTTAGACCATTTTATTCTTAAAAAGGTTCATTGGGAAAAATAGTGTTTAAAATGTCTGCTGTTTGTGTTGTTTTTTTGTTGTTTTTTTTGTTTTTTTTGTTCTTTTTTTTTCGGGGGGGGGGGGGGGCTTAAATTCACGGCGACATATATTAGTATCGTCATGTGGCATCTCTCTAGCTACTAGTACTATAATGTTAACGTTTTGATAAAACTCAGATACCCATAGGCTCTTGTTACTGGGTCGGGTGGGGGCTGTGTTCATTGAACGCCACCTTTCCTTGTTGATCTTGTTTATCATATTTTTTTCTTCATTCAGAAACCACGGAAAGAAATATAAGACCAGGGCGGCTTTGATATCTGCTGTTACACAGTACCTAAAACATAGGTCTACGTCATGGTTCACAGCGGGAATACAAAATCTCCCACGAAGATGGCAAAAGTGCGTAGGCGTAGGTGGAGAATATTTTGAAAAAGAGTAGAAAGATTTTTTTTAAAATGTTGAATGGTTTTCGAGAACGAGTCAAAAGTCCGGATATTTTCTGACTTCCCCTCGTAGTGTCAAGCTTTATTTGGCTTCATTAATATTTACTTTATTTCGTCACTATACCTGTCCATTTTTACGAACGCGGTTCTATGAAGCGCTATGAAAAATAGAAGGCTGATATGAACGGACTTTTGATATATCATCAACTTTTGTTCTTCTATGAAAATATACACTAAGAATTTTTTAAGAAATACAGCGTTTTCATTGAATGACAAATAAAGCTTGACACTAATATTATTTATTTCAGTTTCTTTATTTGGTTCTACACATCCTCTTATGTCTGGTAAACATAACTTTTCTATTATATAGAAAATCAATTAATCAGAAAAAAAATGCGCCGTACGTCATCACTGATATTTTGTGCGCCATACGTTATCATTTCCAGAAAATGCCCCGATATTAATATTTTCAGCAGTTATTCTAGACAGAATGGGTATGAATGCTTAGATAACGACATATTAATTTTTTTTAAAGTCAGTGGTTTCAGTTAATATACATATATGTAAACGAAACAGTGAATTTTAGAGAAGAAGCCGTACGTTACCACGATCAAACCGGTGGAAAATTCTCTCGCTTCGAATCCGGTGACGCGCATTTCAGATGAAGTACGGGACGAAACATCGTGAAATAAAATCCTGTGTGCCCGGAAAATTGTGGAGAAGGTTATTATATGTACCTTTACATTAGAACATCACGAATTTCAAGGAAAAAAGGGAAAAACCTACTTTTTGGCTGCATCCGCCATCTTGTTTGTTTGGGTAACGAACGGCGTGATTCTCCCCCGTGAGGTAGGCAAGTGACATTTACAAAAATTCTGGTGATATAGAAAATTGAAATAAACTGATTAAATGGGATTTAAGTAGTTTTTATGAGGTAACGCCGATGTACGTGAATAGTGCTTCGCGGTAACGCCGGAAAAGGTGTTTTTATATGGTACTGTATCGGCGAGTATCAGAATTTTTCAAATATATATTTTGTGGGGAAACTTTAATTCATTTTATACAGAATTTATTTTAGTTTGATTGCGTAGAAAAAAGACCAGTCTCGAATTCGTCCCTGAAACCACAGAGCTATAAGCTTCCTTATATAAATGTATAAGTCTTTGTTGAAGTTAGTACCAAGCAATGCGTGAAAATTTCATTACGTATAGGATATCGACCGAGTACGAGGTCTTTTTGTTTAGGAAAGACCTGGTCACGAATTTCATGTGACACCGAGAGCGCGAAGCGCTCGAGGTGTTTCATGAAATTCGTGACCAGGTCTTTCCTAAACAGAAAGATCGATGTACGAGGCCGATATCCAACTTACACACCGTAAAACTTGATTGGCTTGAGCAATAGCTGATATATAATGCACAAATATTATTATTAACAAAGCGCATATACAGGTAAGCTTTTATCAACGTTTTGCTTAAATACAATATATATTTTGCATTTAACTTTGCTTTTCCCTTTAAAATAATAATCAAAAAAAGCTAAATGTGCAATATGCCAATAAAAAGTGAATAGGTCTGTAATGGAAGGTATGTTAAAGAATGAATAATTATGTTGATATTATTTCGTATCAGACATCGCGGAATCTAAGACATTTGCCCCGGACAGTTGCCCGCTGCACGTTTGCTGTTGCAACTTGTCACTTGTCAGACAGCATCTCGTGATGCTCATTTGATTTTCACAAATTTGCGCGAGAGTTTTTGTGAATTTAAAGCAGCACGCCTTAAGATTCATGTTAATTTTCATTAAAAATTTGGAAATGTATTTAAAAGTAAAATATTGTAAGGTGAACAAATAAGTAATTTGCATATTGCAATCGGCACTTACAATCCAAGAAAATAACCATAAAGTCGTCAACATATGCGAATGAAGCCCTTACTGCGTTAGTAACGCAGTAGAAATATGGTAATAAAATACCGCACATAACATGAAAAATATAGCTTGGACCTCGAATGTTTTTACCTTTCTTAAAATCTTAGTACTTTATTCTCAATATTGATTTTCTTGAAATATTTTGGCTCATCTGGAGGCGTGCAGCTTTAAGGCAAAGAATTTTGGTAGCAAACAATTCAACAATTAAATATTTTAACATTTTTAAAACAGGGAGGGGGGGCAAATGTCCACTCCTTCCAAAGATATGAGGGGGGAAACGACAGCCACTGCAAAAAGGGGGATACTTCCGAGGGGACAACTGTCCGAAGGGCAATGTTCGGACCACGAAAGGCTTACATATGTATATTGTTGGCAAGTGTGAGATACATGAACCGAAACTATATTTTAAATAGCAGATTATCTAGTGTTCTATAATAAAATATGATCGTTCATCATAAAAAATTAATACTAAATCACTTATAACTTTATCAACATTTCTTTTTCAAGAATTTTTTAATGATATCCGAATAACACATTTCTATCGATATTTGAAATACTGATGGAAGATGTGCCCATCGTAGACCAATCCACTTTAAGTACTTAAATTGTATATGCATTGTCACTATGAGCAAGGTTTGGATTCTATCAATACAAAATTCCTTTAACGTTGTTGTGTAGCATTCTTTGAGCCCTGGTTTCGAAGGTTTTCAGGGGAAATCAGTTTTGATTTTTCTCCGGTTAAATAGAAAAACAGGATAATTAAGCCTAACTCAAAGAGAGGGGGGCAGGGGTTAACGGGGATTTAACAATCTGATTGGTCCCGCGGGTGGGGATGCAACCAGGGACTTTTCTGTGGGTAGCTGCGGTTTCTAATGTTAAGCGTATATGAAATGGTGAAAAATTGTGAAACGGATATATTTTTCGTATATTTTTTTCGATATGAATTTTTGGTACAATTTTTATGTACTGTGAATTTTCTAGAACGTTAAAATTGTTATGAATTAGGTGATTTAAACTCATAATAAGTATGCTGTGATTACTGGTATAGTTTCATATGAATGAACTTGAAGCGTCCATTTTTGTTGTATTGTGAACTTTATGACAGAAGAATATTTATATACGCGATTAAATTAATGTTAAATGTGTCTAACTTTGATATGCTATCCATTATTTTTATTCAAAGATTTAATAAAGGGATGCTGGAATAATTGCTAAGTACATTCAATAAACATTATCTTGTTTCAAAAACGTATCCCGAATTTGTAAGAACAGGAACATGATGACAATGATTTACATTTTATTTCATTTTTTAATTTTTGATTGCGTTTCATGTTTTCTTTGTCTGCGCATAGGCAGGTCTATTTTTCACGTGTTTTTCATGACCGAGTCTGTCTGACTAGAACAGACCTGTGCACTTGCAAAAGATAGACCTCATAACGGACTTTCTTTTGTTTAAACAGGTCTATCCGAAAAATATAGACCTGTCACAAACAATAGAGGAGGTGTGTAATCAAGGGAACAACGGGGTAGCAACGGGGATACCTTTTAAGATGGTAGTTATGAAAATGGGCTTTGTTAAATTATTAGCTCGACTATACGAAGTATATGGCGAGCTGTCCTACTCGCCTCGGCGTCGGCGTCGGCATCCAGATTTCAGATTAAAGTTTTGGTGCAGTAAAGTATTTTTCACTATAACTTTGTCATTTCTTAAGGTATCAACTTCAAACTTCAAATATATGTCATCCTAATCATCAACCACATCTTATATGACAAGGTTCATAACTCTAGCACCAATATTTTCAGATTTATCTCCCCTTGAATTTAGAATTTTCCTTAAAAAAATACTTTTTTTACTGTTACATCTTTATTTCTTAAGGGATAAACTTCATACTTCAAACATATGTTCCTTATCATCAACCACATCTTATGTGACAAGGTTCATAACTCTAGCACCAACATTTTCATATTTATCTCCCCTTGAACTTAGAATTTTCCTTTAAAAAGTCTATTTTTTACTGTTACAGGGATCAACTTCATACTTCAAATATATGTACCTTATCATCAACCACATCTTATGTGACAAGGTTCATAACTCTAGCACCAATATTTTCAGATTTATCCGCCCTTGAACTTAGAATTTTCCTTAAAAAAATATTATGTTTGCTGTTACTTATTTATTCTAAAGGGATCAACTTCATACTTCAAAAATATGTACCTTATAATAAACCACATGTTATGTGACAATATTCATAACTCTAGCACCAATATTGCAAGAATTATCTCCCCATAAACTTAGATTATTTTACTTGAAAACTGTTATTTTTTACTATAACTTTTTTAGTTTTAAAGGTATCTACCTCAAACTTCAAATACTTATTGCTTATCATCAATTTCATTTTATGTGACAAGGTTCATAACTCTTGAAGCAATATTTATATTTCTTTTACTTTAGGATTTTCTTTAAGAAATATTATAACTTCTTTACTTTCTAAGGAATCTACTTCAAACTTCAAATATATATTTATTATCATTACACACATGTTGTGTGACAAGGTTCATAACTCTAGTGTGACTATTTCCAGAATTATTCCCTTTGATCTTAGAATTTATGTTAACAATGTTATTTTTTTACTATAATTTAATACATAATTATACATAATTGATTTTTTGTGCCCCCACTGTAGGGGGCATTTAGATTTACCCTTGTCCGTCCGTCCATCCGTCCGTCCGTTCTTCCGTCCGTTCTCTTTTTGTGTCGCACGTAGTTTAAAAAGAAATTGACCTAGAGTCATGAAACCTTACAGGAATGTTGATCAGCATGTGAAGTTGTGCACCTGGGTATTTTCATGTGGATACATTTTGCATTTTAGAGTTATTGCCCTTGACTTAGTGAAAAAATTGCAATTTTTAAATTATGTCGCACGTAACTAAAAAAGTATTTGACCTAGAGTCATGAAACCTCACTGGAATGTTGATCAGTATGTGTAGTTGTGCACCTGGGTATTTTTGTGTGGATATATTTAGTATTTTTAGAGTTATTGCCCTTGAATTAGTAAAAATTTCCAATTTTCAACTTGTGTCGCACGTAACTAAAAAACATCGTCGGATACCCACGGCCGAACCATTAACATTGATCATCGTCGGATACCCACGATTTATAAACATGTTACATAACATGCAATCAATGTTAAATGATAAATGTTAATGGTTCGGCCGTGGGTATTCGACGCATGTTATGTAACATGTTTATCAATCGTGGATATCCGACGATGCTAAAAAAGTATTTGACATACAGTCATGAAAACTTACAAAAATGTTGATCAGCATGTGAAGATGTGCACCTGGGTATTTTCATGTGAATATTTTTAGTATTTTCAGAGTTATTGCCCTTGACTTAGTAAACATTTGCATTTTTCAACTTGTGTCTCACGTAACTCAAATAATATTTGACCTAGAGTACGTCATGAAACCTTACAGAAATTTTGATCAGCGTGTTTAGTTGTACACCTGGGTATTTTTGTGTGGATATATTTAGTATTTTTAGAGTTATTGCCCTTGAATTAGTAAAAATTACCAATTTTCAACTTGTGTCGCACGTAACTAAAAAAGTATTTGACCTAGAGTCATGAAACCTTACAGGAATGTTGCTCAGCATGTGTAGTTGTGCACCTGGGTATTTTCGTGTGGATAATTTTAATATTTTTAGAGTTTTTGCCCTTGACTTAGTAAAAATTTACAATATTCAACTTGTGTTGCACGTAACTCAAAAAGTATTTGACCTGTAGTTTACAAGAATGTTGGTAAGCATGTGTACTTTTGCAATTTGGGGTTTTCTTGTGGATTTATTCAGTATTTGTAGTATTTGCCCTTTACTTAATAAAAGATTTTTAGTTTTCAACTTGGACGCATGTAGCCAAAAAAATATTTGACCTACAGACATAAGATTGACAAATCGGTGGAGTGTGGGGGCACCCGTGTCCTATGGACACATTTCTAGTTTCCCATAGTTTTGTCTTCCTTACTGCGTTCAGTATATTATTAGTCGAGCTTCGCTGTCTCCTGTGACAGCTCTTGTAGAATTTTTCATTGTTCTCACTCGTTATTAATTATTAGACATGAAGAAGTCCACTTTTAGACCTTCATGGCATGGATAGATGAAATCATCCACAAACACATCTCTATATAGTAGCTCTTCCATATACATGTACATTGAGTAAGTAACCAAAATATATTCAATCTATCTTTAGTCTATGTCACCCTTTACCTGGTAAATTATTGAAAATGGTTTTGCTCAGCTGTGAACTTGGAACAGTTAATTCAAAGTCTGAGAGATTGTTATTAGATATTTAATGTATTTGTACAAATGAGTAACCTGAGTGAGCAAATGGTCACTCGTATGGATGTGACCTGGCTCTGTACTCGTGGCCTCTTTCCTGTTAGGTTTGTAAACGTCTATAGTAATGCCTAGCATAAACTCTTACGGTAGATTCATATGTTTTTCCCATACAAGTTAACATATAATAAGAAACCCTAAGAGTAGCCCAAGGGTTATAATTTATTTAACTTTAGCAGAGGACAATAAGGTTATGCTTTTACAAGTTTTGGGCATTATAGTTTCTAAGTAAAATATCTTTTGAATACAAGTTACTTCCTTATATTAGAGAAAAAATAAATTAAATAAATAATCCATTTTCACAGAAGTTCACCAGGCAAATTGCTACAGCCAAATATTTGTTTTGGTTGGGTTTCACATCACGCCAACACAATAAAGGACATATGGAGACTTTCAAGCTTTACTGGTGCATTATTTCAGGCATAAAATATACAGACACTTCTTCTCTTGATTGTTTTCTATTATTTTTATATTCAATTTATTTGCAAACTAAGTTTATTGTTCTTATTTTCTAACAAGATCAGACGTGGGCAGCATGTTCACAAATAATAATTTTATTTCAGGAAACAATTGTCAAATTGTACTAAGTTACAATATGCATGCAATCAAAATGTTGAAAGTTTGTCAAGATCTGATTATCATATATTTCTTAATAAGTTACGAAGAAAATACATTGACTATAGGTCGCAAAAACTTGATAATATTCGCCGATAAAAGGCGTTAAACCTGTTTAATAATTCTGTACCATGTAAGAAAAAAATCACATTTTCCGGCGTTACCGCGAAGTACAATTCACGTACATCGGCGTTACCTCATAATCACATTTTATCAGTTTATTTTCAATTTTCTATATCACAAGAAGTTAGGTTTCTGTCACTTGCCTACCGAAAATCGAAATTGTACGGTATAATATGCATTGTTGTATTTATAAGAGCCGACAGAAAGCCAAATCATTTTTACGAATGATCTTGAAAAGTAAACAATTTCGTGAAAATAATCTTGATGATGGATAAAGAGTTACGTCTTCGCAGCCGTATGCGGCTTTTGATTTTTTTCAGTTCAGACAAATTAAAAAATATTGACCAGTTTTCTTACCGCATTAGAAATCCTGTCAAGTATCCGCCATTTATTGCACAATTCTGCGTTACTTATTGCACGAATCGTGCGTTATTTTCACATTCCGGCGTTACTGGATATACACGGTAAGGATAGTGTATTGTATTTTAACAGTCTTTAGTAAATCAGATATTTGATTGTATGCAATTTTCTTATCTTGTATTTTACATTGATTGAATTATACATATACAAATGTATGTTGTAAATTAATTCAAATTATTATTATTTACCGGTTACATTTGATTATCTCATCTGGGCCAGGGGAGGTAACTAGAAATTCATTTTGGGACAGATGACATTCATTTTTATACATCTTCACAATAATCCCGAGCAATCAAGACTGACAATATAAACAATGTTTAATTAGTTGTAAAAGGCAGAATTGAAAATGTTGCAAACTAGATTTGATTGAGCGTGTTCAATGATGGTACCTAGTGGTAACTGCAAGCTTCCGTCCATGCCCCCTAGCACCGGCTTAAGCAGAATTCAACATTTAACACCCGTAGATGAACCTATTCCCCTGTCAACGGGAGGAATGCCGCCGATTATTGCAAGAGTTTAGATATTAGAACCCACAATTTTTTAAGCAGTCTTAACGGGTCTATCCAACATAATAAACACAGTGCCCATACATCCATTATAGAGATGTTAGAATGTTAATCTATACTTACATCTAGTTATCTCGAGAATGGGGCAAACCTGACTTAAAACCAGTTTAGTGACGATAATAATGTTCAGTTACACTTCCACCTTTATTTTAGCTCTTTTAGCCTATAAAGTGGTCAGTTTTAAAAGCAGCGGACTTTATCACCACACATAGCTGCTGTACAGCCAATTCTAAATGAATAATATCTGTATTTTTAGTATTCATCTTGTGTTGGACCATGAGCGTCAGCTTCTGGTGAACCTTTAAATAAGTTGTCATTTGTTATCAAATACATCACACATCACAGTCAACACATTTAATCACCAAGTCCTCATTTTCATGATGATATGCATTGCCATCAGGTTCCTTCCCATTTTCTGTACTATAACTAATACATTTATCTGGTCAGTTATAAAACATGGACATCGAGGATACTAACTAATACATTTATCTGGTCAGCTATAAAACATGGACATCGAGGATACTTATTACATGTCCTTAAAGATGCATACTTCCAGATAAGCCAAAATATTTCAAGAAAAAATTCTACAATATTTTAAACAAGAGCTGTCAGTAGGACAGCAACGCTCGACTATTCTTAGTGCTTGATAGTAAAAAAAATGCTTGATACAGTTACCTCCTCCTGTTTACAGGTTGGGGTCATGATGGTGAACAAGTGTGCAAAGTTTCAAAGCCATATGTCAATGGACTTTGAAAATATTTGAACTATTACAAAAACTTTAACGTAAATTCTAAGTCGAAAAAGGGGCTTAATTCTGTCAAAATGCTTGATAGAGTTACCTCCTCCTGTCTACAGGTTGGGGTCATGATGTTGAACAAGTGTGCAAAGTTTCAAAGCCATATGTCAATGGACTTTGAAAATATTTGAACTATTACAAAAACTTTAACGTAAATTCTAAGTCGAAAAAGGGGCTTAATTCTGTCAAAATGCTTGATACAGTTACCTCCTCCTGTCTACAGGTTGGGGTCATGATGTTGAACAAGTGTGCAAAGTTTCAAAGCCATATGTCAATGGACTTTGAAAATATTTGAACTATTACAAAAACTTTAACGTAAATTCTAAGTCGAAAAAGGGGCATTATCCTGTCAAAATGCTTGATACAGTTACCTCCTCCTGTCTACAGGTTAGGGTCATGATGGTGAACAAGTGTGCAAAGTTTCAAAGCCATATGTCAATGGACTTTGAAAATATTTGAACTATTACAAAAACTTAAACGTAAATTCTAAGTCGAAAAAGGGGCATAATTCTGTCAAAATGCTTGATACAGTTACCTCCTCCTGTCTACAGGTTGGGGTCATGATGGTGAACAAGTGTGCAAAGTTTCAAAGCCATATGTCAATGGACTTTGAAAATATTTGAACTATTACAAAAACTTTAACGTAAATTCTAAGTCGAAAAAGGGGCATAATTCTGTCAAAATGCTTGATAGGGTTACCTCCTCCTGTTTACAGGTTGGGGTCATGATGGTGAACAAGTGTGCAAAGTTTCAAAGCCATATGTCAATGGACTTTGAAAATATTTGAACTATTACAAAAACTTAAACGTAACTTCTAAGTCGCAAAAGGGGCATAATTCTGTCAAAATGCTTGATACAGTTACCTCCTCCTGTCTACAGGTTGGGGTCATGATGGTGAACAAGTGAGCAAAGTTTCAAAGCCATATGTCAATGGACTTTTTAAATATTTGAGCTATTACAAAACTTTAACGTAAATTCTAAGTCGAAAAAGGGGCATAATTCTGTCCAAAATGCATTTGATACAGTTACCTCCTCCTGTCTACAGGTTGGGGTCATGATGGTGAACAAGTGTGCAAAGTTTTCAAAGCCATATGTCAATGGACTTTTGAAAAATATTTGAACTATTACAAAAACTTTAACGTAAATTCTAAGTCGAAAAAGGGGGCATAATTCTGTCAAAAATGCTTGATACAGTTACCTCCTTCCTGTCTACAGGTTGGGGTCATGATGTGAACAAGTGTTGCAAAGTTTCAAAGCCATATGTCAATGGACTTTGAAAAAATATTTGAACTATTACAAAAACTTTTAAACATAAGTGGTTACGCCGACGCTCGGGTGACTGCAATAGCTCTACTTATTCTTATCGAATAGTCGAGCTAAAAAGGTAAAGGGATTAAAGTACACTAATAACTTACAGGTTATTTGCAACTATTTTGCTTTCGTTTAAGGTCTATTTTTGCACTTTTTTACCTCTTTTTGTAATTTATGTGGATCGTTAGCACCATTGGCAATTCTTTGATCACAATATTTTACCTTTAAATCCGTTTTCAAAATTTTTTTTCATGAAATTTAAGCAGGGTCTCGAGTTTAAAAAATAAAATTTTTTTGCTTTTTTTTTTTAATTTTTGTAAGTTTGTTTCATTTAAGCCTCCCCCCCCCCCCCAAACAGGTATTTTCAGTTCATATAGGCCCATCTTCCATTCACCAGTACTAGAAACCCTTTCCTTTTTCCCCCCTCCCCCCCCATCTAAAACTACCAAACATCCCCCCCCTCCCGGGTGGTTTTCGAACCCACGCCCAGAGAGGTAACTTGGATTTAGAATTTCATCGACTCTAACCCCTCGATTTTTTTTTTTATTTTTTTTTCCTCGAAGGGGAAGGTTAGGAATGGTGAGTAAAAAGTTCATTAATTTCCCACCCTGACTATTTAATGCCAGTGGGTGGTTGTGGGGGAGTGGGGGATTTACACCCATGGAATAATAGGACATTTAGTAAAAAAAACATTTGAATATAATAAAAGATACTAAAGTTTTTATTTTTTTTTTTGATATTGTTATTAATTTCCATTCCAACAGTTTATAAATTTCATGATGTTTAAAAGAGATTCTGTTTTGTGTCTATTAATATCAGGTAATAGTATCTTTTAAAATTATTCATTTAACTTATTTTTCTTTATTTAAAAAACTTAGGAATAGTGTATTTATATAAATGTTAAACAGTATAAAACAATTATATACCAAAATTACTTTGGTGATAAAAACAATAATTGTGTAATACACAAAATGTTATATGTGTTTATATCTTTAAAATATTGTCTGACTACTGGTATATTAAGCATTGTTTGTTATTCAAGCAATTTTTAAAAATAAATAAGAAAAGTGTTTGTTTTATTATTTCAAAAATAGAACAGTAAAAGTTTTTACACACAGGATTCATCAGATTGGTTACTGGCTTGAATTACTATTAAAGTGTGCCTGCCTTGCACTACAATGATCCAAACATTTTAACTCTTTACTAGTACTTTCTCAAATATACCAATGCCTATATTGTATTTTTATTCAATTTCGATTTATATTTCATCACAAGCAATTACTGTTAAAACTCTTATATTCTATATTTTGCAATACTTGTTGATTATTCTTTACCTCCCTAAAAGTTACAAAATACCATGGACGTAATTTCTGTGTATAAAACCATATAGATTACATATTCACATTTAAAATTCTTGACTTACAAACTAAAGCTACACACAAACCACACCCATTTTTCATGGTTTATGTCTGCACAGCTAGACAGGGACCATACAGGACACACACATCAGTCACACATTACACACATGTATTGCACATTCACTCCCTAAGTAAAGCCAATATACACAGAATAATGAAGATATCAACTCTGAACAAATACAATAAAAATGTTTCACATACATCCTATTGATCCCTTCAACAAGTGGGACAATTATTTAATGGCCTAGCAGTCACTTAACTTATTATCTTAATCTAAAAGTAGATCCATACCTAAATATAGCATACTCTCTTAAATCAAAATATACTTCAAGCACTGGGAAACTATATTTCTGTTCAAACCACTTAAAGTGATACTTTCAATATTCTGTATACATGAACAAATACAAACAATTCTTTTCCCTGATACAAGTCATTCATACTGTAAAATGTAAAAACGACTAACTATAAACAACTTTTATGGTTATCAATATCTTGATTTACAATCCAAAACCAATTGACCTAGTTTCTGGATGACTTATGGTGTCCTTATTTCAACAAAAACCTAAGAGGTAACATGTTAAATTGACACAACCAAATTTAGAAACATAGCATTATAGTTTAAGATGTTTACACAAGTGTTAAGATTAGAGTTATGACATAAAAATCCTTGTAATACAGCAAACTACATATAAATCTATCATTGTTGCACAACAAATTCAGATAAAGAAATGTTTTTTGAGTATTTCAACCAGTCAGTCATACCTATGATAAGCAAATGTAACATCAACTGTGCTGGCAACATAAAATGATTACACTCATGAACACAATAAAATTATTATAAAGCAAATAATGACAGATCTTAAAAAAAAATAAGATTTCTGAAAATGTGCAATCCAAAAAAGAAGAAAAAGAAATCAACATAAAAATCTAATGGCACCTCATAGATAGTATCATCATAGTATACTAGGTTGAAAGAAGGTCACTCATTCAAGATGAAATCAGTTATATATCAAACCCTGATCGACTCAATGATAAAAAAGGAATGTACGAGGGATGAATACATTTTTGAAAAAGAAAAAAAAACTTATTGCATTTATCAGTGTATTTTTGTGATTCGCACAAGATGCATGCATGAGAACTTTGAGCTTTGAAAACATAAGCATCACAAATACATGTGTATGACCATTTGTTCAATATTCTATATATAAATCCATTTAGTTATTTCTTTTATTTCTTTAAGTTAAATCTTACTTCTTACAATGTCACTATAAATTATATGCAAGTAGACTCATTTGATTTTTTTCCCTTGTTCTAAATTATTAATAATTTTTCTGAAGATCAATTCCAATATGCCAAACTACATTGTTGCATAGATCTTAAAACATACATCATCATCATAATGGAAACATACAAAAGTGACAATCATAATCGATGTTACAATTTTCTATAGAGGAGTCCAATAGTTGTAAGTGCCGGTAATAACATGGTTAACATTGGTATATTCACTGATTCAGCTCCGTTACATCCGTCCTGGTTATCACAGTGGCAGTAACGCATCTTAACTCGGTATGTTCCGGTACGTTCCATGCACTGGCGACCTTCATCTTCTCCTACCTCACCAGACGGTGCACACTGTCTAATGTACCGTACATTCCACTCATCATTGTAGTACACTATAAAATACACACAAAAAAATGTTTAAAACAAACTCTTTCAATAACTTTGGCAGTTTATCTGCACAAACATTCAATATTTAGAACTCTATCAAATCTGCAAATTCATCAATGTATTTCAAAGCGCACCAGTCAAAAAATAAAGGCAGTTGGAGCAGAAGCGTTAAATGAACACTATATCAACTTATTCTCTGGTCAAGATTGACAGACGGACAGTCTAACTTTTTTTGGTCTTTGATCAATACAAGGCATAATTTTTTCAAAAACTAAAGTGTTCATCTAGTTTTCAGTAAATTACGCCCTGATAAAACCTAAAACATAAATCATTAATGAATACAGTAATCAGGAAATCTCCATTATAATTTGCATTGCTAATTTATGCATCATATAATTAAACCTCACTAATATATGCAAGCTTAATTTTAATTAAAGCTAACGCTACATTTTCATTATATAGCAAGATGGTGTAGATTTTGAGAGCAGTAACATTAATACCTTCTTGTACAATCTTTCTACACATAGTTACACCTTCTCCACATTCTTCAAGGTTGTATGTTCGGTTATCAAACCAGTCACCACATGTCTTCTGGAAGTAAGAATTACAAACGTAGCATTTTCTGGCAACACCTGAAAAACAAGAAAAATTATGTGTAAGTGATGAGTTACGTATTTGTTTAAAATGAATACCATGTTCTAAATGCACCAATTTATAAAAGAAAACAATATGATATATCATCCAGTTTAGGTGGGTTTTTTTCCACATCAAAACTACCTGCATTACAAGATAAAATATCATTCTATTATTCCCATTTAATTTAAATGTCAAATTTGGTCATTCAATTTGAAAATAGTCGCAACTTTAATCTTTACTTCACTGAACTGTGTTCAAACATGTGTATTTATAGACTGACCATATTAGAACAACTTAATCATAAATGATAGTCTGCAAGTGTTTCATCAATTTTATCTTGATTCATATGTTATTCTCAGTTTTTGAAATAAGAATTAACTAATATAAACTATGCAATTTCGTTGTAAAATGGGAATTTTCCACTACTAGTCTAGCCTTGAAAATCTTGTCAGGCTAGTGCTTATTTCAACCACTGTTTGACTGTTTGTTACATACCAACATTAGAAATGTCAAAACAATTTTCTATACATAATAAATCCTCTAAAATATCCACTTAGCAATATGCATAATCAAATGTGTTACATTGAATTATGAATATCATGTACAAATATTTCATATCATACACACAAAAAACAAAACAATTCAAGTACTAGTATTTTGTTGTCTTATTTTGTGGCAAATTTATCAATTAACCCTTACCACACCTTTAACACATTAAATGGAGTTGTACATCACACTACTATCTAGACAAACCATACATCATTTTAGGTAAAATCTGAAAATATTAGCAACTCAATACCGAACAGTGCAGACAATTATCAGATGGCTCTGATATGCTGGCTGGCTTTATCCTGCTCTGATATTGAAACAGTGAGTCCATTCAATGATTTGATGTTTAAGGGATTTCAATATCAAAGTATGTACAAAAATTGAGAGCTACCAACAGTAAGGAGTCTGGACCTTGGTTAGACTGCACAGAGATACAGACTGACCTGGTCTTTACTGGCGACAAAGTTAAATCACTTTTGTTTGTAACAGGCTAACAGTTAAATATAATATTAACATTGATAACAGTGTTTATCAACAAATAAACAACACACAATACAAGAATAATGTAAATGATTGCAATAGTATTCATTCCAAGATTGTGCACTGACTGTGACATACTAGAGTACTTTTTATGAAAATCATCAAAATTAAAATATGGAAGTAAGAATTTCAGTTTAAATTTCCTGTTAAATAAATATTATCTCTTATGTCATGTTAATAAGACAAATGTAGCAATGTAAGCATACTAAAGAAACTCATTAATTCACAATTCATATGACAGTTTCCTTTCATTTTATGAAATACAAATGTTAGTGCAGTAGACCACAAAATCCCCCAGGCTATGTCTGTCCTATCACTGTTTCAGTGAATGAAGATATTGTCATAGTAAGGCAATGTCATGACATTTTCATGAACATTTATTTTTGTCAGTTGCTTTGTTGCTCTATAAATAATACTTGTCAATAAATTAAGGACAATGTTCAGGTTTTTGCCTTTTTATACTTAATGTTTCTTTTCTCCATTGTATTGTAATTCAAGCTTTAAATACTAGATATCAAATTTTAAGGACCTTATTTAACTGCAGTATTTTCAATTATAATGTAAACTTTTAAGATTACATTTCAATATTTCAGTACACACACAATTAACAAATATTATAGCAATTCAATTCTCTCTCTCCTCCATTTTCTTGCAACCCCCCATAAAATAAAGCTCGAAATTTAGATTCTATTACTTCGAAAAATAGTAAAGATATAACTGAATATTTTAATCTTGGCTACAGTAGGTAACAAAGGTGTTTAGAAATTATTTGTAGATGACCATTGTTATTCACAAGACTACTGGACCCCTTTGGACATGATAGATATAATTACATAATATTGACAGTTGTTAAAGCCTTTTATGGTCTATTGCACACTGGATAAAACATGATATTTTTACCCCTCAACAGTAGATAAAGTAGACACTTAAATTTTTAAGTAAAAAATGACAGGAAAATCAGCATTTACATCTTATATGTTTTATGTATTTTTTGTTGACGTAAAAACAATTTTTAAAAATCTTTCCTAAGTCAGGGGCCTGTGGTCAATACATTTCTATCCACCTCATTGTAATTTAGTAAAAAGAACGTTTTGAAGCAGTTTTTGACAACGAAAAGTTTTGGCTATTTGAAAAATATTAAAAAGTTTACCAACTTACAAAAAAATCATTACATTCTGTCCTGCTCCTATACTACTAGGTGATCATATGCTTTTTTATTGAAAAACAAAGTTATAAAAATTATGTTTATCAAGTGTCAGGGTTATCTATGCGTCCGAGTTATCTCTCCGACCAGTATATAGATTCTATTACTTCGAAAAATCGTAAAGATATAACTATGAATATTTTAATCTTGGCTACAGTAGGTAACCAAGGTGGTTAGAAATTATTTGTAGATGACCATTGTTATTCACAAGACTACTGGACCCCTTTGGACATGATAGATATAATTACATAATATTGACAGTTGTTAAAGCCTTTAATGGTCTATTGCACACTGGATGATAGTCTCTTTGTCAAATTTTGACCTCGGATCTATTTGGCCCAAGGCCAATAACATCCTAACCTGTTCAGGTAAAACGAACACGACGATTCCATTACTGTATTCATATAATATTTAACGGTCGGTCATTAAATCACAAAATCATTTTAAAATTTAAATGAAACAGTTAATAATTATGAATTAGATCTAAACTAGATGAACAGGAATGTAACATCGTAGGCACAACTAACAGGATAGTCCAGTTATGTTTGTTGTGTCCGAATTGGACAACGTTTTTATCAATAGACAACCATCTCGGCATAAAAATACACAAACACAGAATAGAACATGAAATGAAACATTTATCATGTTTACGATATAAAACTTTAAACAATTGCAGTCAAACCATTTTTAGTCTGCCGGTTCGCATCGACGATTACATGGCTGCTGCTAATAGTCTTGAAAAACTTCATGATAAGGTTAATTAGCGTATATATTTAGAAATAAAATGTTGAAAATGAAAATAAAACATTTTATTACCTTGATCCAACACCATAAAAAGAGCAACAGCTCCGATCAAACATGCAAAAAGCCACTTCATTTTCACTGTGTGTAAAAACTCTTTCTGATGGAGGTCACAAACCAATCGTAGAGGACAGTGTAAGCGTCACGCATGCGCAAAATGGCGAATTGGACAAGCGTGACGTCAAAGAGGCGCTTAAGGGATGATTTCGAAATGCCGGTAATATTGCGAAATTCTCTATGGCAGTGCATATACTGAGCACATTCTTGAAATATATAGCTAGGGGTCTATAAATTATTTCAACATGTGAAATAAAATGACCTGCTTAAGATCATATACTTGAGCTATTTAGATATTAAAATTAGTACAAATGTAATATTTAGGTGAAATTAACTTAAAGCAGCATGCCTCCATGCAGATTCCGATTGCTGATTTTTATGAAAATTTTGAAAATGTAATATTGAAAAGTAAAATATTGTGAAGTGGACAAAGAAAATAATTTACACATTGCAAATGGCATTTACAGCCCATCTATGCAAAAATGGCGCTCTTACCGCGTAAGTAACGCAGTAGAAATGTGAAAAAAAATATATTATTGCAATTTTGGTCAAAAATCGCATATAAAATGGAACTTAAATGCTTTTAATTTGAACATGTGTACATTTCTTTAAATCTCAGTACATTTTTTTCAAATTTAATTTTCTTAGAATATTTTGGCTGCAGCCTTAATTACAAATACGTATTGGGTCTACTATAGACTATATATATATATATAGTACTGTACTCTGCAAAATTAACCTTAAAATTTAAACATGATTAACATTTTCTCATCTTTCTCCTGTATACAAAGGAGCGAGTGCGACTTTATAAACTCTAACGACTAACTAATGTTCTCGATAGATAATTTTTGCTACTTTTAGTTGTTTTTTTTTTCAGCTTTCGCAGATGCCAAGTTTTGAAGAAGACCTTCAATTGCATTACAATGTTTGTTTTCGTTTAAAAGACTAATTCAAAATGTAATTTTTTTAATAATGCATGCCAGATTTAAATCAGCAGGCTCACATTTTTTTAAAAAGAGTCGATCTTTATTCCATACATACAAAAAGTGTCCTTATATAATGTAACCAGATTCATACTTCGGTAATCTAATTTAAAGTATGTTTTCTTTTTGACATTATATCGGACAGAAAATACATTTTCGAGTTTTTCTATACCATTTGGGATCGTTCTAACCAAAAGCTTATGTGCATTTTTTTTATAGATTATTCGGTCACTCTAGTTTCCAAGAATAATCCTTTTTATTGTGCAAATTTATAAGACCTTAAACGGGCTATGACTCGCATATATATAATATCGTTTTTCATTTTATTTTCATTATTATCTTCTTCGTTTTTCCCGTTTTCATTTTTCCAGTTTATCCATAATCGATTTTCAGATTTTATGTGTTTTTTTAGGCTATTGCATGGCCTCAGCGCCTTAATTACTTGACCTATATGTGTATATAAGTATGACTATTTTAATTAAAAAATTTATTTTGCACGGAAAATTCACAATGTATTATATAACTTGTAAGAGTTAAAAAACTAAATTCCAATGCTTCAGGTTTCTATTATTTACCTAAGCGTGAACTCGTGTGTATTAAAACCAAATCTATTTTATCTTTAATTTAATTCGATTGATCCTCTGCTTAACCGACAGTTTATTACCTGTTATTTTAAAAAATAATGTGTAACCTTTAAGAACCTCTACATTTGCGCAGGCGCTTTAAACCAACCCGGATCAAACATCTTTACCTGCACACCGGTCACGTGACCAGGTTAATTAATCTTACATGTAAATGAGCTCAGGTGTGCAGCGCCACCAAGGTAAACGACATCCGCCAAAATGGCGAAGTTAAAAACAACATTCATACCTGTTTTGCTGAGTTTTCTGCTATTAGTAAGAAAAGGTTGGTATTTGAGTCATATATGGATATATATGTTTATAACCTTACTCAATATTATTTCCCACTATCGGCCTTATCGCTTAGTTACACTTTTACCTGAGAGACGTTTATCCTGAGTCACTCATTTCCTCTTTTCAAGATTGAAAATTAAAGATAATTGAACTTATTCATTTATGATCTAAGTGCCTTTATTAAATCGTATAACAGATATATTTACGCTTTTACATGTATAACTATGAAATTAATAATTTAAATTTATATACCTGTGTCGGTAAACATTGAAGGGGAGACAATTTGATTAAGGCCGTTCAACAGGTATTATGAAAACGAAAATGTAAACATTATGAAGCAAATCTATAATACAAATTTTATTGTATGTTTAACAATTAAGAAGATAGTCAAGTAAATGTAACAGTTAACAGACCTAAATAGTCCAGGTCCAGAAATTATTTGCAGGTTAATTATATATAATTATTATGCTTTTCAGTTTGATAAATTGTTAAGGTGTAAACAATACTCTTTGCATTGATTTATTTTCCAGGCTATGCTATTCAGTGCTACCAGTGTGACAGTAATGAGAACACCGACCTCTGTCCCCAGGAAACACCATTTGACACGTCTATCAATGCTATGGTAGATTGTAATAGTTTTGAAGCTAACACACCAGGACAGTTCTGTGTGAAGATTTATCAAGAAAGCCCAGGATGTGAGTGATATTGAGATTAATCATAATGAAATTGTCAATCTAACCTTTAGCCTGCTGACAGCAACAGATTCTTAGTATCCCATGCAACCACACTGCAGACATATTATAACCTGAACAAAAAGCATTTATAATGTATTGGGAAATTTCAAAGTATATACTGATTGAATAGGGAACAGAGCAGACCTGGATCAGTCGGCACGGCACCTCTGTGCAGTCTGATAATGGTTTGCACTGTTCACTATTCATCAAGTACATAATTTTATGGTAATTTGCCTAAATTTGATGATTGGTTTTGTCCAGATTGAAAGTCTATTTAACATATTTAGCATCATAATTTATAAACTTGTGCAAAAATATTGATTTAAAATGTATATTTTCTTAATATGACAAATAGTATTTGAAAGAAAGGTAAATTTTATAAGAAATTTATATTTGTATTAAACCACTGAATTAAAAGAATTAAACAATTAAAGATAAAGTGAAAGGTTGCTACCAGTTTGTGTAAATATATCACAAGGCTAAGAGCATTTTATTTATAAGCCTTAATTCTGTCATTTATCTTATTGTGTGTCATTTATATTATTTACATTTATTAATTTATTGAAAAAGTTTTGAGTAACATTTTTGTTCTGTTACAGTCGGTGCCTGGATCAAAGTTACACGAAGATGTGCCTCAAGAACAGATCAGGGTGTGGCATGGGGGTGTAGATGGTCCTGGGATAATGTGGGGGTGTTTAAGAACACTTGTTACTGTGAAAGTGATGGTTGTAATGGATCATCTGGAATTAGAGTCAATGTTGTTCTTGCATCTATTCTTGCTGCTTTTGGTGTTTTATTGAAGCAATTCTTGTGATAGATTTCTTAATTTCTGTGTCAAACTGTTTGAATGCTACAAGAATATTCCTTGCCTTTATATTTAGAACAATTCATATAATATCAATACATTCCATGCAAAAACATGCAGCGAAATGCAAAAACATGCAGCGAAGATGTTTCATCAGCCTTTTAATCAATGTTAAGTTCTCTGCATGGTTATTGGCAAGTCAAGTATTTTATCAAGCATGTTTTTACCATGTTTACATTCCAGGTAAAATGTCAATGTAGCTTTATGACTTAATTTTTTTTCAGAATGTAGCACTCAGTTAAATATATAGTGTTAAAAAGTGTAAATAAAAAAGATGCAAATGTAGGGGAATTTAAATTACTTATAATACAATAAAGTTATTGCAAAGGTCACCATATTAATAGTTATTTGTTTAGATTGATTGTAATAATAAACACTGAATTTTATGTTTATCAGCCAACTTAATTAAGTTGATTTCCCCCGTTATATAATATATATATATAAGTGTACACTAATTTGATAGAAGCATTTATATGATATTCTGTATGTAAATACCTGTTGATACATATGATACATTCATATGGAGAATCAAGTATAAATCAGGGAGTGTAAACATTGTGGCTTGATAATTAATGTTTTTGATTTTAAAAATTAATCTAGAATTGATCTATGCAAGGTTTTGTTTTTGTATGAATGTTTTAACAAGTGTTAAATGTATTGTTTGGTTATGAATGGGAATGATAATGCATAATTGTTGACCAAATGATAATGCATAATTGTTGACCACATGTCTGGAATAATTTCTTCCTGAAGACTTTGTTGATAGGTTACAATAAGTTTTTTATTTCATGGAAGTTGATAAATTCCTTTATGAATCAGCATGATATTATGATATGGTATATAACCTAATATAAAAGTAGACAAAGCCTATGTACAGGGAAGTCAGATAAAAAAAAAATCATTCATTTAATTTTACATTTTTCGTTTTAAAGTTATTCAGTATTTCATGCACAGCTTATGTTTTCAAGACAGTTATTTTTGAGCCAAAAAGTTATTGGAATACCCTACCTATTATCATTGAGTTACATTAAAAATAGCAGCGTCCAACTAGAAATGACACTGAAAATTTCACTGATATACAGGTAAAGAATAAAAAGATCACAAACCAACACAGTTTATCAAAACATTGTTTCGCTTTAAGTTCTTCAGTTGATATGATAAATAACAAAGCAAATGACCTACTGATGGGTATAGAAATTTATATATTTTTTAATTGTTTTCTATAACCGGGGAAGTCAAAATCCATGACTTTGACTTCCCGGTATTAAAAATTTAAGAAAGAAAAGAAAAACGGTATCTATTTCTTAAGTATCTTGATATTTTGTTAACAAGAAACTTTCCGATTATGTGATGAGAAAATGCTGAGGCGAGTGTATGTAATGAATGTATGGGCAAAGAGTTGCAAGTGAAGTAAATGGACATAAATGTGTTATATATGTTATAATATGTTTTAATAAACAAATTGGTTGTTCCACCAATATATCAATTACATATCAAATCTGTACATATCTGTTACAGTATGTAAATATTTTGTATGATGTAAATATATATATTTTTTTTATAATAGTGCACAGAATGTGTTGAACATGATTGTAAATATACAGATAATTATGTAACCTTTATATATATTTCATATCATTTATACAATTTATGTAGATTAAGAATCAATGATTAATTTACAATGAATTCCATTTAAGACAGACCTGTGTAAAAATTAAATTTGATGGCATGACAAACCAGTAGAAATAATCACATGTTTTCAACTATCACTTGACAATAATTAAGAAAATACAGATAAACAAAAAGATTATTTAAATGTTTCAAAAAGAAAAATATCATTTTTTTTACAATTTCCGATGGAGAAAAGCCTATATTTTTCCTAAAAAAATAATAAAGTTGTATGGAAATAAGGACTACAATTAAACAGAAATTTTAAGTAAATCAATGTTAATAAGATGAATTATCACTTCTTATCAGTTTTGTAGCCTTCTATGGTTGTGAGAGCTAAGGCCTAACTTGTTCATTCCATAAATTATATGTTAATTAAAACTTTTCAATAAACTTGTTCTGAAATATATATTTTTAGTAAATTCATGCTATCCAAGTTGCTTATATTCTGCAAAGACATTCCATGCTTAGTCTATATTTCATTCTTGTATTATAGCCATTTTTATACATAACAATAAACTGTATAAAGAAACATGTGTATTGTTTTATTTCGAGGTGGTGGGCAAGGTCGAGAGACTTCTTGCTAAATGTCATTGTTATAGGTTTGAATCAGATATTTGGATTCCTACAATCATGTTGAAGCTATCTGATTAGCAAACTGGTGGTTTAAATGCTTGTGTCTGAAATAATGAATAGGGGACACTTCTTGTTTTCTTCCACCATCCACCATTTAAGCAGGAAAGTTGTCTTGTGACCTTTATGTGACTTTAAACCTACCCAAAAAGACTTGTATGTTTGAAGGTTTAATATAAAGAGCATACAAATAGTCTTGCTAGACCTGATTGCTGGCTTAATTTTTGGAATAATGAAATTCTTACAGGCAGCCCAAAACAGGTCTTAAAGCTATTAAACTAAATGCTAATACCAGTAATTTAGATTGTCTGATTAAATAATGACTAAAGATAGTGCTCATTGGAAAAATGTTTTTCTACCCTTTTAAGTATTGTTCAGTACTTTTTATCCATGCAGAATTGTAGATAAAAACAGCACGCCTCCAGATTCCAGCTAATTTTCATGAAAATTTTGAAAATGTATTAAAAAGTAAATATTGTGAAGCTGACAAAGAAAATAATATGCACATTGCAAACAACACAACCCATGTAAATTATCAAAGTGGTCAAAATATGCAAAATTAGCCCTTACAGCGTTAGTAACGCAGTAGAAATATGTAGAAAATTATTGAAAATTCGGTCATTTATCGCAAGAAGCATTGAAATCATTTTATCTTCAGTTTTTTTACTTTTCATAAAACCTCGATACATTTTTCTCAAGTTAGATTTTCTTGAAATATTTTGTCTCATCTGGAGGCATGCAGCTTTAAGTATATATTGTTAACAGACTTAACACAAGGACTTGGAGGGTATACAGCTGTCTCTTCTGAAATATTTTAATAAAATTAAAAGTTAGTAAAGTTATTTTTTTGCCATAATCTTATGATGGATTCTCCAAAGATTTTTAACAAAAAAATATAACAACTTCCATTTACCAATAATCACATGTAAACAGAATAAATGTTTCAGAACAGAATACATGTACCTGTATGCTGCTATTTTAGAAGGGTTTTAACTGTTCAGCAATGATTTCTTGCATTTACCATTCCCTCTTAAAGAAATAAACATAGATTTTGTATTTCTTTCGAATTGGTATTTTGTACAATTATTTTGTATATTTATAGCTTTATACACTTTTAAAGAGGCTAGCCACATTCATTTAAGCTAACATGAAAGAAAACCTATGTTTGGATATGACACAATCTGAATGTTAAGGCAAGGTCATAGAAAACCAATGATGAATAGGTCATGGAAAAAGCATTTTAAGGCATTTCAAACGTCTAGAGGTTCTTCATTGCTATCAACAAACTTCGAGCAAACTCGATAAAAAGTCTCTACAGGAAACTATTAAACAGCTTAAATGACTTTTGTAGACAATATTATATACTGTACATAAATTAAAAGATGACACCACCCATCAGTCACTGTTTTAACATGAATAAATCAACAAAGTAAAGGGTTTAAAGTAAACAAACAGCAACGTTTTTTTTTATGATTTACACATACTTTTATTTTATCACAGAAAGATAACAATTACAGGATTATGTACAATTTTCAAATGCCTATACCTGACACAATATTTAACAGTTACAAGCTAAACATTGTCTTTATTATAATCTATGTTAACTTCTGATACAAGTATACAACTTTTCAATAACAATTAAGAAATTACTGGTCCAATTTTCTCTATAATTGATAATTTGAAAAAAAGATCATAAGAATCACACTTTGATTTTTTAAATCTAAATGCCATTTTTTTAAACTGTAATAACTAGACTAATTAAAGCATTTCTTGTCACTTGTTTTTTTTTATTAGAAAACAATATGTGTTAACATGTTTAAACTGATAAGTTATTTTGTAATACAACATGTAAGTAACATGTAAAGCTAAATCTACAGCAATACTGGAATTCAAGATAAAATACTTGTTGTTATAAGCTAGAAAATTATGATAAGCATATTCCTTTAATCAGGGGCCATTCATGTCTTGATAATGTCTGTTACTCAAAAGCCAGGAACCATTCCTGTCTTGATATTGTCTGTTACTCAAAAGCCAGGAACCATTCCTGTCTTGATATTGAACCATTCCTGTCTTCATGATGTCTATAACATTGTGTATACATCATGCCCACAAACCTCTATCTATAATCATCATAATTTTCTAGACTCATCAACACAGTAACAAAAATAAACCACAATACTTGTATAAAAATATTTATCACAGACAATGATATAACAAATAAAGAATTCAAAAAGTAAACTTTGGCATATAATAATAGAAAACGTTGCATGTATAAATTACAATTATTTTCAACACAAAATCAACAATACAGTGTAAAATCGTCAATATTACAGGAAATAACTCAGTGCATGGTCAAATACAACAAATAAATTATTGTTTTATCAAATAATACCATCATAAAGTTTATAAGATATGGGCACATACTTTGATCTTGTTGTTTTACAGACAATATACTGATAAACACCTTCACTAACAATACTTCATACTAAATTAATAACTTTCTAAATCTGTAATCATATTTACCCACTATTTTCCAACCAAAATTTTTTTAGATTCATGACAGGGAAAATATGACACTAATATTCATCAATTATAGAAAATAATTTTCCTCTTTTAATTTCATTATCACAAATGCAAACAAATACGTATTTACTGAAAACAAGCTATAAGCTTTTGACTAAAATCAATATTGGCCAAATCTTTTTTTAAAACACTACATCCATTTTTTGTTCCTTAAAACAATAAGGCACTTCTATAACTAAAACATTCTATTGATAAACTTGATTTAAAAAAAATGAACAAATACACATACTTTGTATGAATATGAGGTAATGGGAAATTTATCTTAAAACAGAGGCTGATCTCTTCTACTGTACAGCACACACAATAAAAAAAAAATAGCACAGTAATGTTCACACTTGAGATTTGGCATAAAAGGGGAAATGATTTCAGATTTAAAATAATAAATTATAGGACGGAGATTTATCAACAGCTAAAAAATCACATGGACGGCTTAGAAATAACAAATTATATAATGCATTTACAAAGTCATATCAGAAATTTATTCAGGAATGTTAATCAGTACTGAAATTTTCCGCAAAAATCTTTTAGAGAAAAAAATGCAATGCATATATTATACAAGTTTCATTCAAACATTAGTTAAAAAGTCTTTAATAAATATTTCTTTCAACAGAAAGTTGATAGTAAGTGTTCAATATCTTCCAGAAGCTTTAAAGTCAGTTTAATCATCCAGCTGACATAGAGCAGCTACTCCTCTGTTTATCCAATGAGATTGGGGCTTGTCAGACGGAATCTCAATATACAGCACAAAGTTTGTAGAATGACCAGTTGTGGACAGTACACCTCGTCGAGCTGTCGTCTTGTAGACTGGGCATTTGTAAATTGGCTTCTGGGCAAATTTGGACATCTCATTGGGCTTGAATAACATAAGTGGCATAGGATCAAACAAAATCTTTGGGAGTGACTCACCCAAAAATTGTTTTTCTCTATCCCAACGAGTACCTTCTAAAAAGAGACCCTGAAGAAAAAGAAACAACATTTTAAATGGGTTATATCTTGGTTTTTAAACTGTATGAGCAGTCTGTATTTTTTTAAAAAGACCATAAAAAAAATCAATTCTGGTAATCATAGTGTATTTTTTTTAATTCATGAAGTTATTTATTTTATCACACACCCGTGCCGATTTTGCGACTCCGTAAATATGGTATTGCACAGCTGTGCATATATTTTGACGTGACGTCATTAGTGTTATACAAACATAGTGTAAAGACGCGCTAAATGTTAGCGTTATACTATAGGCGTGGCGCGTCAATGAAAAATAACTCTTATTTCACTTTAAACGGTCTTTATTTTGGGTATGTGATAAATAGAATATTAAGTTTGTGTAAGTTCATTACTGAATTTATTGCACTCGTTGAATAAAATAATATTATGCTCGCCAAAGGCTCGCATAATATAATTTCATTCAACTTGTGCAATAAATTCAGTATTGAACTTACACTCATTCAATATCCTCTTTTTATTTATAAATAGAATAAAAATTTGCACAAAAAGATCAGTTCATGTCATCCAATGATAGCATACTTATATTACTTTGTTAACCATTTGTATCTTTTCTGAAATGAAATCATGTTTTGAAACAACTTGAGCAAATGTAATCTCAAAGAAAACTATTGGTTTACAACTTTGCAAACAACTTTACTTCATGACTAATGAAAATAAGAAAGAATGTAATAAAAGTAGAAAATATGAGTATTAATTATAAAACTTGAAAAAAGAAAGCTTACATAAATGAGAGCACCATCTTCTGGTTTTGTCATTCCTTCTCTGTCGTCTCCCTTCATCTCAAACTCAAAGCCAACTGTGTCTATGGGAATTGTGTATTTTCTGGCATAATTCTGAGCCACACCTGTAAATTTTATCAATATTTAGTTTCAATTAAATCTAGCTAAAAATAAAAGAAATGCATTCATTTTCAATAAGAGTTTGGATATAAAAGAAACTGTTATTATGAAAAACAAGCCAAGGAATAAATCCTTTTATGACTGAATTTCCTTTAAGGACTTGTCCATGTTACATTTTGAAACAGATTACTTGTCTTATTAATGTTAAGAATACTACAATGATAATTAGTAGCTGGCCAGCCAGCAGTATAGACCCAGACAAATGTATAGTTAGGCTGTGCTAAATACTAGTGGAAAGGCTATACAGATAATGATTCATGACTTATATAACCCTGTGAAAGAGAACATACCAGTAAGGAAAGACTGTGTGAAATAGAATCCTGACAACCAGAATGTGTCTGGAGCACCATGCTCTATCCAATCTTTGAAAAACTTCAACCTGAAATAACACATTAGTATTACTGAATGAATTACAACAAAACAAACAGAAATGTGTTTAAACTTAACAATGACAATGGAGGCATGGGCACTGACAAAAAAAGGCATATACAAAAAACTCAAGTTTTTTATCCCCTACCAGTTATTCAAACAAATCCAAATTAAGAAGAAACTTCATTGTTAACAAGATTCTATTGGTAAAAAAGCTTGATTTTATCTTTTATATTTTTTCACCAATATAGTGTTTTTATATAGAAGGAAAATAAGAAGAAAAATAAGAAGAAATATTATACCTAGCTAACAAGTCTGTTACATAACTACCAAGTGGTTTCAAGGAGGGGTAAGACTTGGCTGCCCATACAGCAGGAACTTTTCCGTTCATCATGCTGGTGAACACTTCCTCTAGTTCAGCTGACATCACCACCAGACCTTTAATGGCCTTCTGTAAGTTCACAAGTGAAGCTCGCACCACCGATATGAGGCGGTTAAATCGGATCAGCTCCTGTCTAAGTACAGTGTTCATGGACTCATCGTAGACAACTGGGTACTTCTTGATAACCTGTGCAAACATAACAGAATATTTTCATTCACCTGAATTTTTATAACAATAAAGACAACACAAGAATTTGTTTCCGCTAAAGCCTTATATTATAATTAAAGTATTGTTCATAACCTCCTAAATGATTTTTGTATAGATGCTAAACCACTGTGACATTTGTAGTGACATTAAAAAATTCATACTGGTATGTTTATTTCACTGACTTTCTTTTATAAGAAAAAATATCATTGACAAAGAGTTTATGTCATGCAGTAAATGTTGAATTGCCTTTTTTACACATAATTTTGATACAATTCTAAACCTTTTGTAGGTCTTTTTATACAAACTAACCATTTCAAGATCATAGTCTGGGGGCATCTTTCCAAGAATATCAGCAGATAAATCTTGTATGACATCTCCAGCAGATTTACCTCCCTTGCCTGACTGTCTTGGTAATGTCAAAAGAATACTTTCAAACAGCTGAAATAAAAGAAAAGTGTCAAAATAACATATCCCCTGACAGTAGTATATCATTCACAGTTTACATTAAGTTTATTTTTTATTTATAGCACACTGTCAAACGGATATAGCCTAGAGCAATTTCTGTGTGAATATTACATCTATTTTCACATAGTCTGTATCTACATGGCTACAGGCAAACTACAGAGCATATCATAAATACTGTTATGACAATTGCATTGATAACAATGAAAACTGTATAGTAAGTTGTATATATGCCAAGTTTAAACAATGACTTTTTCCTAGTAAAATGATAAAGAGTAATAAATGGTGAATGTAAAATGCTAAAGGTTGTTAAACACAGTAAAGCAGAATATGTTTAAAGTCTAGATTTAATTGAACCTGTTAATGGACTGCAATTATAACATGTGGGCTGCCCTTTATGATGTAAATCATGGCTTAAACCAGAGATGTAGAGGTTAGAATGTCAGACATAATCCCCTTCGGACAAAATCCCCTTCACCTACCCAGACAAAATCCCCTTCATGGGTGGACATAATCCCCTTCATTTTTTTGCAAGGCTGGACAAAATCCCCTTCACTACCCGGACAAAATCCCCTTGTTTCATAGGTTTCTTAAATGTATTATTACGCTCCATAAAAATTGATGAATAATGTATTATTATACTTCCTAAAAATTTATGAATAATGAACTTTTGTTTTTTATTTATAATTATGTATCAATAGTTATCCTTTATTTAGTTTAGAAGTTTTCATTAAAATTATGGTAAATTATCAACTGGCTAACACATATTTGATTAGGCAATTTCTTTAATTGTATTAAATTGATTAGTATGAAAAACATTTTTATTAGCCAATAATTGTTTCATTGATTGTATAAGTTGATAATTCTAAATGATATATACTATTCATTGTTACAATTTCTATTGATGAAAGAGTGATAATTTAATCAAACCAAGATCACTGCACTACTTGATTGATTGTTATGAATGCTTTAACACAGCAATTTTAATGTGATTTAAATGTTGCTAATTGAATGTGCTTTTCTGCTGAAATAATTTCTACTTATTTATACATTAAGATATTTACTACACAGCATAATGCAGTATGTTGCTCTCATACCCACTTTATAAACCGAAAATTCCTCTGAGGGGGATTTTGTCCTAGGTAGCAATTTTATGAAGGGGATTTTGTCCACTTCAAAATTTCACACATGAAGGGGATTATGTCCACCCATGAAGGGGATTATGTCCGGATATACAAAAATACATGAAGGGGATTTTGTCCGAAGGGGATTATGTCCGTACACCGTAGAGGTTATCTATGTCTCTGCTTAAACATGTAATAAATATGATGCCTAGGATCATGTAATGCATGCAAGACAAGAAATAATAATGAAAAGTTCTATTCTGAAGTAAACATATAACATACAATGTGTGTTTCTTGGTTGTCTTTGGTAATATCAGCATTGTCATGGAGACCAAACACCTCTGGACTTGGATTAAGTGGTAGAGATCTCAGATAATCTATATATGACTGGTATGCTGATTCTGGTGGTGCATAGTATAGTCCACTCTCTGAGAACCTATAATATAAATAGCATGTTATGTTAACATTGTGGCCACTTTACAACCATATTTACTAGAGTGGTATTAGTAAATAATATTTATTTTACAGTTGTTGAAATACCAAGGAAATTTATCTATAAATCATACACTATATGCAGACAAATATTTATATTTACAATGATGGAGTCTTGTTCATACAGACACTCAGTTCTGAAAATAACTTTTCATGATGTATTGAAAATGACATGGAGTTTAATAGAGTGTATGTATATCTGTGAAAATGATGACAGTTTATACTGTTGTATAGACAGCTTATTCAAAGGTCAAACAACTAAAAAACACATCAAAAAGGCTAGTAATGTCAAACTTTGCTACATCTCACAAAGATAAGAGAATTCTGTAAACTGAACTAAATTTCTACAAAATAAGCCAATTAGATATATCTCAATTTTAAACCAAAGATTTGTTTTGATTCAATGTACATGTACGTATTTGCTACAATAATGACTTGTGTATGTCACCTGTCACGTGTAGACCTAGGTCAGCCTACAAACCTGTGCAGTATGAACAGGTTATATCCAGTTGACTACTGAATTTTAGTACTCTTACTGTCAAGTTCATTTTAATATTTCAGCAGACTTGTAGTTTTAAATGAAAGATATGATAAGGACAATGAGTACAGGAATCTAGGTGTTATACTTTGTATATTACCTGTAGTTATCATCATCAACAATATCTCTACGGAAGAAGATACTCAGTAATGAGACAAGCAGACGTCTGTCCTTGTCGTCTGTTACACGACCTCCATAATTACACTCTCCTGTCAGATACACTAACGCAGGTAACGGGAGCTCTTCATAATCATTCAGGAACATCTATAAACACACATTTCATGTTTAAACGATACTTTTTCATCCTTAGAACTGTCAAATTTAATGCTGTTATAAAGATTGCTAAAGCCTTCGATTTCACCTCCCCTTAGACCATTGTCAAATTACAACCAAAAAGGTTAATACATATGATGTTTTATATCATGTGTTTCCCTTTTAACATTGTAAACTAGTTTCTCATTTTTTATTAAAATAAGACCACCTTTAGTATGAATACAGATTTCAGCTATTGCATGGATCATGCCAATAATATTTTACCAAAAAATGTAAAAGAAATAATTAAAACATTTTGTTTACACATAAAATAGATATAGTTTTTATATCTTTATAGTAACTTAAGTTTATTGTTCAAATGTCTATTATCAAGCCTGTGACTTACAAGCATCTGCCTGAGACTGATTCTAAGATCTGACTCATTAAACTCATATGGGATATTCCATCCAAGTGGTCCAAATTTACGTCTTTCCTGCACCATACCATGGAAGAAACACAGTCCCATCAACATCTTGTGGAAACGATGAGGCTGAAAAATGAAAGAAAAAAAGTTAATATGTATCCATATCTATAAAACTATTTCATTGCTGAAATACATTAACTCCCCAGACATTAGCAAAAATAATGTTGTTTTTTTCCTGTGCCACAAGTGTAGAGCCAGGCCAGTCTGCAAATTTAAACCTTGTTATTGAGCAGATAAGGATTTTCCACTAAGTGTTACCAAAATCAATAGGATTCATTGACTGGCCATGACCATTCTTCTTAGTATGAAGACAGCACAACTAAAAAGCCACTGTTGTGGCTAACAGATAGACAGACACAAAGATGGAAGGACAAGCACCACACCATAATACAACTAACGTTGTCTTCTGGCTCATAATGGAAAGCATAAAAAGTGCATTTTATACCATTGAAAATAGCTTACCACTGATAAAGCTTCATTAAAGAAAACAAATTATGATGTGTGGTTATAAAAACTTACATACACAGATAATTAATTGATGAAACACTTACCTTGTTACACCCATTAAAGAAGTTAGGATCAGAGATGGGGTCATTGAGGAAAGATCTCAGCAGGTTGGATTTCAGTCCCTTAGGTGGTTCATTGGTCATTTTCACACCTTAAAAAATAGCAAATAAATATGTTTTAGATTTTTTTTTCTTAATGCTGGGCTGTTATAAATTGTTCATGGCCTTACAGGTTCAACTGTAGTTTATTACACTTATGAGTTAATAATTACAGTCTCTTTGCAAAGACCCTAAACCTTTAAAAATTAATTACCTTAAAGTAGACGGGTGTTTAATTTATACATTGTACATGCATTTTTTTTGCCATGTGCACTTAAACTTCAAAATATGAACTCACAGGAGTTTATATATATATATATATATATTATATATATATATATATATTATATATATATATATATGCAAGAAGTTAGATTACTATGTATTTAAGGTTTCTGGTATGTCATAAAATCAAATAAGCTACATGTATTTTATATATTTTCCTAACAAGATAAAGGGAAACAACCTTGATGTAAAATGAAGTTTGTATATTTTTTATACCATATAAGGGGAAACAACCCTTGATTGTCTGCTAGTATTTTTTTAACCAAACATCAATCTTGTCTAGATTAAAATATAATTATCTAATATTATTAAGACATGCCTTAAGACTTACAAACAACACATTTTGAGACAAATATCTTACATTAATAGCCTTACTTATCACAATATACTCTTTGCAACAATATACAACTGTTGTTTCTTATATGATTTCTCACATACCATCAACATTATAACCCTTACAAAATATAAGATCAGGAAAAAACATTTACTTTTGATTTAATAAATTGTTTTGTACAAGCTTGCCCCACACAAAGCAGATGCTGATGGGTATCCTGTCATTAGTACAGTCACAAAGGTCAAATGTCATAATAAATACTCTAGCTGCTTACTTTATCCACAGGTAAACGTTGCGTGGCCATGACTTACACTATACCCCCGTTCCCCCTCTACAACCCAAAACCCTAAAAAAAAAATTATAAAAAAAAAAAAAAATTTATGACTAATATATTATAAAGGTATTTTACTCTACTTTCATTTTGCATAGAAATATCACTAGCATCTCAATTATCAGCGCATATATTCATCAATTTTTCACCAATCTTAACAATCTTGGTCTCAAATCTTAGATAAATAAATACTCTTTAAGAAAACAACACTGGCACCTTCGCTGATTATACGTAGCAAGAAATATCCAAGCCCAAACTGTCAACAAATGAAACTCGGAAGAGATCTGATTGCACCGTTTCGGTAAAACTCTCACGAGTAAAACACACTAAATTCACCGTGAAAGAATATTTCTTTGTATTGCGTATTTAAATATGATAAAATTAAGTTATTATTTATAATAATTGTTCAATCAAAGCATCTTATGAAACTATAACGCACCTTTTTTCCTATATGTCAAATTCTCATTCCAAATGAAAGTAAAATGGGCCTGCAGATTGTTTTCAAATGGAGTATTTCATTGGTCACAGGAAAACCTCGGACCAATGAAAATACTTAAAGGGTAACAACTCTGCTGTGCCAATTTACTTTCATTTTGGATTGAGAATTTGACATGTAGGAAAAAAGGTGCGTTATAGTTTCATATGATGCTTTGATTGAACAATTATTACAAATAATAACTTAATTTTATCATATTTAAATACGCAATACAAAGAAATATTCTTTCACGGTGAATTTAGTGTGTTTTACTCGTGAGAGTTTTACCGAAACGGTGCAATCAGATCTCTTCCGAGTTTCATTTGTTGACAGTTTGGCTTGGATATTTCTTGCTACGTATAATCAGCGAAGGTGCCAGTGTTGTTTTCTTAAAGAGTATTTATTTATCTAAGATTTGAGACCAAGATTGTTAAGATTGGTGAAAAATTGATGAATATATGCGCTGATAATTGAGATGCTAGTGATATTTCTATGCAAAATGAAAGTAGAGTAAAATACATTTATAATATTTTAGTCATAAAATTTTTTTTTTTTTCATAATTTTTTTTTTTAGGGTTTTGGGTTGTAGAGGGGGAACGGGGGTATAGTGTAAGTCATGGCCACGCAACGTTTACCTGTGACTTTATCTATCTGTCATTTTACAATAGAATTCTATTCTATGTGTATACAACATAAATTAATGACAATGTTGAACAATATAAAAGTTAATTTTCTAGAAACACAAGCATATTGTATAAAACCAACTTTTGGTTATATTGTTGCTAACAACTACTTGAAATCTTGAAAATGCATATTATTTCCTCCAACTTTAAAATATCTAATAGCCTAATAGCAAGACAAGATTCGCCTGATGACAAGCACATGTTTTACAAAAAGCAGTGCTGCTCTTGCATTGAGAGAATGACCAAATTATTACATTGCACAATGCCTAGTTGAACTGTTTCAAAGAAATGCCATGCCTTTTGTTTCATACAATATTATAAAACTAGAAACACATTAATTTTTTCATATCATATGGCAACTTATTCCTTGACACAGCTCAAAATATTCTAAATCAACAACAAATAATGTGCAGATAGAACATACTAAGTTCTGTAGCATTCCAAGTAAAAGATTTGATAGAAAACAAGATGAATAAATCAAACTAATATGATATAATTGAAAACCCATAAAAAGATGGATTTGTTTAACCCTTAAACTTGAATTTATTGAATGGACTTGTCCAGTTTCCATTTTTGGAACAGTCCATTATTAATTTTGGTAATAAGATGAAAATTTAAAGTTAGTCAGTCAACAGTATATAGCCTGGTCACACTGCATGGATGTGCAGTCTGGCCTGGCTCTATACTTGTGGCAAAGACCACTAACTTTCAGTTCTTGCAGGTTAAAAGTTAAATTAACTGGATGAACTAATCACAGTTGCTGGAAGTAATATCCTTTTCAAAAACTGAATGTATTTAAAATATCCATTAGCAATCCAAATCACTTTAATGTTCTTTCTTTACCATTTTGAAATAAAATTACTGTCAACTTAGCTAACTTAAACCATTTTTCAAAATATATCAAAACATTATAAGAAATTTATCAATCTGATCATATAAATGGTCATGTAGTACCTAAGCTCATTTTTTTGTTAGATAAATATGAATTTATATACAGTTCATCACCACTAGAAAAGTTAGAATCTTTTGTAAAGTGTCACATGTTTTATGGGGATTAAACCTACCGTTCTGCAGGATAGAGACCGGGAACTGGTCAGACGGGTAACTGGTAAGCCAGAGCCTGAACTTCTCATTGGTCTCTTCAGGCCGTATAACCTCCTCACAGATTTTCTCAAGTTTCGGCATCCAGCTGGTTGCCAAGTGACAGTTCTGTAGTACAACCCATGTACCATCCTTGATAGCCTTCTCTATCATCTTAGCTGCTATAGGTCCCTGTTATATATCATATCAATTCATTATTCTTGTTTAATGAAGTAAACAATTAAGAAAGCTAACAATATATCACATATATACTTAAAACGTCAAAAATGCTATATAATGTCAATTAAATGCATGACCTCAGCTTCACTCTTTTATTTCATCAATATTCTTTATCACAGTGAAAGTTAGAATTTTATAACAACACTATTTTTGTTATTATTTGATTTATGACATGTTCCATCTTCATACAAACATTTTAAGTCTCCCAGTCTGAAGTCCTTGTAATAAAAAAATTACAAACCTGATCATTAATTTGGGATTCAGATAGAACTACACATGTAATTGGATAGCTGACTTATTAAATTTTGTCATTTGTTAGGAAAAAACAAAGAATTATCTAATAGCAAAGGGACATAATAAATTATTTACTAATACTATGCTGAAAAGTTTACCTGTCCCTGTCCAAGAGAAATTGTCTGAACTTCTCCCTTTGCTTGACTGAAACCCCTGTCTTCAGCAAACTTCAACAGAGCAGCCATGGGATCTGCACCTGGAGAGAGCACAAAGATCAGTGGAGCACAGCAATTTGAGTCTACGAATGATCCAGCTAGATCAAATGTTGGTGGTTCTATGTAGGTCTGACCTAGATTGTTGATGATAAAGTCCTGTACAGCTGGTACCATCTTGTCTGGTCGGAAACAACGAAGTATGACCATCTTGTCCATGCCTTGTAGAACATCAAATGGGCTAGGGTATTTTTCTGTATGTGGTGTGGGGGAGTCATACATTTTCTTCCATTCTTTAATATTGTCACTGACATCTGCAATATAAAAGTGACAATAAGAATGGTATATCTGAACATAAACAAACCATCATTATTGAAATGTACCACATGAAATTGGTGGGCAAGTGTCCATATATATGAACAAGATAAATATGTACTACATAAAATTGGTGGACAAGATTCCAGGATAAAATAATTTATAAATAACTATAGAATGGAAGTCAAATAAAAAACAATATTAAAATAAGTACTGATAAAAAAAAGTATCATACGATTATAGAATCCTTTGAGTGCTGGTAAATTTGATGCTCTCACAGTTTCACCCCAAGACTTGTCACTGAACCATTCAGGGGCAGGATTAGGGTGGGGATTATCTAAAGCCACGCCTCCTGTCAGTAAAAATCTCCAGACATCTTCATCTACTCTTCCTCTATAAGTGACAAAAACAACAAATATTAAAACATTTGAGAAAAAAAAAGAAATCTTTAAAGACATGAAGGTGGGGAATACTAGCTATTCCTTCCACTTTTCTTTGAATAAACAGAAACATGAGAAAACAAAATATGTGTAAATTAAAATGCTATTTCAGAATTCATTTTTTAATTTTTTTTATGTACTATCTTTAATGCTCAAAAGATATGTTCGTATCATGCAAAACAAGTTAAAGAAAAAAAAATAAGAAAGTAAAACGTAAAAAAGTAAGATATCACTTATGATTTATGACTGATTTTTCTTATTTCTATCTCAAAATAATTTAATCTAGAAACAAGCTTTAACTTCTTCAGCAAACTCCTCACCATGTCTACTAAATGATAAAATAAAACAAGAGCACCATATGCAGTGTTAACGCTCATCTGTTAAAAATTCCAAGTTAAAAAGGGGCATAACTCCAAAAATATTGCTTTCAGAATAATGCCCCTTATGCACAATGGCGATGACAGCAACAACGACGCCGCAGCAATCATAATAAATAGCTCAACTTTTTCTTTGAAACAGACAAGCTAAAAATAATCTTTAAAATAAAATATTCTATTAACATTCTACAAAATGAAAGACACAAAACTAGCAGTACTCACTTCTAAAATCAAAAAGTAAACAATCATTTTCCTGTCCTACAAAAACTTACCAGTCATTTTGTAGGACATAATACCATCATTAAAATATTACACTTCTAATTAATTATCTTCATTGTATAAAAAAGATGTCTCCAATCAAATAACTACTCATGTTCCTACTAAAGTTTCTAATTGTGCTTCAAACAAGTTTATTTCTGTCAGCTAGTTTCTACATTTCAGATAATTAAGTATTCAACCATTACCCTGCTGAACTTCCTGACTGGACAAGTTCAGCTTCCATTTTAAGAAAGTCATCCATTTTAAAGATAACACAAGGAAAATTTAAAACTTAGCCAAGTTAGATAGATTAGGGTCTATGAAGGTAACAAATTACTTGTAGCTTCAGTTTCAGCATTGTAAGGTTAACATGTATACCAGGAAGCAGTTTATGAGGAATGAAATGATATTTCAGGAAAGCAAGGATGAATCTGATTTATATTTTATCCTACATTACAGAATTACATATATTCAGTTTTTGATCTTGAGATATTGATATATAGTTAACCTCACAAAAGTTGAAATGAAAAATAGACAATATTCTTACTAAAAAAATCAATATGTATTTTTTTGTATTTTTTTAATACTTAATTGAACAACAAATGATTGAAATGAAACATCATCAAGAGTTCTATAAAACATCTATGTCAATTCAGAGAATTATGAATAACTATTAAGAAAACTAATATATAAGAGTAAAATTGCCAGGGGAAAAAGGGAAACTTTACAGTATAAATGTACTGTTTTTGCACTGTCTTTCAATAGAGAGCATTCTTTGAGTTTAGAGCTTAACAGCAGTGGGGTACATGTGTTTATAGAGGGTCTATCAATTCTTTCAAGCATAGCATAGCAAATGGTAAGAAGAAAACTAGCATATCACTCTCATATGATTCAAGGTTATAAACCTGAAATTGAAAACCATTCTCCTAACAGTATCCATATGATACCATTGTTTAATTTCAAATCTATTTGACAAAAAAACTACACGGATGCTAAAGATTGAGAATGGTCTTCGTTCAACAGTTTTGTCACCTTAGTGCAGTAATCAGTTATCTTCTTATATAATTTAATAGGAGTTTTCCAGTTACTGCACTGAGGTGACAAGTTGTGTAACCTTGAATAAAAACCTTTAAAACTAGATTATCATAGGATATGTTGTGTTGGCACCATGTTGGAAGCTAGGCTGTAATTATCTAGGAGTCTAGAGTACAGAATGTTATATTTCTAAATTCATCTAGATTACAGTAATTATTACATTATGTATGTTAACTTACGCTGCAGGGTTAAATCTATGTTAGAAATTGAAAACAGTGAATGTTAAGATATAGTCATGAAAATTGGTCTATGTCTTTTAACATAAAAATTTCTTTGTATCCTTAAGTTTTGTATTTCAACATAGCGAATTTAATGGTGGTTATTTAATAAAATGCCAATATCTTCACATCAAAGTTGTAGCTAAAGGTTATGGTAAAAGACATAAAACCATTATTTTAGTTTGTCCAAAAAGCAACACACAAAACACTCAAAACCTTCACAATTTACAAAAAATCTTTTTGCATGTGAAAAAAAAGAAGAAAAGTAGGAGAAATTCTTGTCCAAAAACTGACATTTCCAAAACCAAACAGAAATATATAGCAATAAAACTGTGCATGAGCACATCACAAAAAAAATCACCATACTCGTACCGTTTTGAATTAAGTCTATAAAAAAATATTAAAAGGTCAAAGGTTAAAACGAGACCATTGAGCGTACCCTGGTGCAGTACGGTGTAGACTGAGTACTCACCCTCGGCTTATTGCTCTATGTCAGAAAATATGTTGGTAATGAATTCTATACATGTGAAATTATTAATATTAGCAAGTGAAAAATCATGTCTACCAAAAGAATCAAAGCAAATTGACACTCTTTCATAACCAGGGCTTTCATAATTCTGTCTCTGTTGGTTTATGACAGATTTCATAATATATTACTTTTAACAGTTATTCGTTCTGAATTTATGCTATGAAATGTTCTGCTTTCATGCTAGATATGCCCATTATAAATTTAAGGAATCCATTATAAATTTAAGGATTCCATTATATATCTAAGGAATCCAATTATAAACTTAAGGAATCTGTTATAAATTTAAGGAATTTCAAAATGCTGAATGGATGAGATTGGTTGACTGACTCTATACTAGTAGAACCACATTGTAGCTGTCCTATTGCAACTAAGCAGAGGGTAAATATTGCTTTGATTCTTTGGTTGATTGAGCTTTGTTACATTAATATTGTGAACTTTATCAAAAACAACAGCAAACATTAATGCCTTTAGGCAAACATGATTAAAGTTTTAAGTCCTATACTAACACTGTGAAGCTAAGAATTATAGAATTGTACAAAGCCTGTGAAATTTGTTAAGTTATTACACAGCATAAAATGTTACTTAATTAACATTAGTTGTCATTTGGTCAAACGAAATGGCATGTTAAAACAGAATGCACAAATAAATTTACTTGTTATCCAAACAACTTTAGAATATAGAACAGCAGAGTTCATACACTACCTCTAGAATTATGTCAGATTCATGCAATTAGTGGTTATAAGTTATTTATAGTGAGGTAATTTTTAAAGTGAAAATTTTAAAACTGTTAACTTTAAACACATCCACGACATCATCAGTATGTGAAGCTATTGTATTTAGTTTATACAGAATTCATTTTAGTTAGCTATAAGCTTAAAGACACAGTCTCGGATATGTTCCTGAAAAACCAGTACAAAGAAATGCATGTAACATTTCTTGTTCACATGTCCCAAACAGGGTTTTAGCCCTTATCGCAAGCAATCCTTAAATTGCTTATCAAATATGTTGACCACTCAGTCATGCCATCACTTTAAATATTGCATGTATACTTTTTATTCACCTATATTCAGTTACAATAGATTCACATTGATGTTGTCATTTGTTAAGAGATAAGGAAACTGTAGACTTACTGTCCCTTCAAGATGTTCACACAGAGAATGAAGGAGAAGAGAAGTTTATCTTTCTCAAACAAAGATCGGCACACATTCCTGTATATACTGTTGGTAAAATGATCATTCAAGTTGAATATTCTCTCTTCTAATTCATCAGAAGGCTGGCTGTTCATGATTGACTGAAAACAACAACAACAGTTTACAGGTTGGCATTCTGGTGTCTGGTGTTCTACTTTTAGATTTGCTAGAGCAGGGATACATCATAAAACTAAAGAAGCTATACAAAAGCATTTATGTTTCAACAAAACTTGAAGGTTAACTTAAATCTAGATCTATTGTTTACGGTAAACTTATTTTCATGCATATTGCTGATCTATGATAAAAGTAATGATCACTACATTCTATACTGGCCTCTTTGTGAATTATTAACTGGACACAAAATGAAGTATATATAAAGTTAAAGTAGGTATACATCTGAGTATATAACATGACTGTCCGTATGACAGTATACTTGACTATTCTCAGTGCTTGATAGAATTTTCTAAGATCAAAAGGGCCATACTTCAGTCAAAATCCATGTTAGAGTTAAAGTCCTTAGAAAGTGACCTCATAATAGCTCTCAAATGTGTGTGTGAAGTTTCAGCCCATTCCTATCTTTAGTTTTGAAGATACCAACTTGCATGCAAAATTAACCAAAGTGCAACGGTAAAGCCGTGAAGAGTAAAAAATATCTCCCTATGCTTTGAATAGAGAAGTAAAAAAATGTATTTAAGCATGATATACCTGCAGGTAAAGGTTTATAAACCAGGTAAGGGAGTACTGGTACATAGGTTCAATGTTAGCAAGATCTGAGATACAGAAGAATAGAATGGACGAGTGTACAGCGACGGGCTTGTAACCGTTTCTTGTCTCGTCAATCATCTGCTCCGTCTGCTCGCTATTTCCTGTTTAGCTGCAATCTCCTGAGACAGAACCTTTGAAGATGACAGAATCTTGATGGCCGTCTCATCTTCTAGAATATTACCCTAAAAATGAAATAGGACAAATGATTAAATTGTACAAAAAAACATTTTCAAAACTTGCAAAAGGCAATTACTAGTACATGCATATAACAACAGTAACATAGAGTTAACCTTGTTTTTGATTTCGAAACGACAAGTCAAATGATGTAGGCAGTTTCATAAAAATCTGTTCCAGTATCATATAAGGCCTGTTGGTAATTAATGCATTGAGCTAAAAATTCCTACAAACTGATTAACCAAAGTTTCTTTCTTTAAGTTAGTCATACATGTGTGTATTGTCAAAAAGCTAAACACTTTCTTTAATGGTATAGGTTTTATAGAAGTATAATGTACTATGAGTAGACTATATTATATTGATGTAGCTACCTGTGATGAAGACAAAACTTCGAGAATTTTATCTTCAATTTCCTTCAGTTGTTTCTGGTTAGCAGCACTCTCGAGGATCAACTCATTTTTCTTCTCTTCAAGCTCTGGCTTCTCCTTGGCAGCCACAATACCCAACAACTGATCCTCCAGACCTTGTGGTGTAATCATGAAGTTTACCAGACACACCTGAACACAGTAAATTTAGGTGATTAAAATTCTGTATAAATAGTTAAAGGTTTTTATCTAAAGACCATAACATTCTATTTTCTGTATCTAATAATGACTTTGTAGTTGACAGTATAACTGTACAACTAATAAGCTTTAATTGCCTTACAGACAAAAGTTTTGTTCTAAAATTTATAGCCTCATATATATAGCATAAAACCTTTTTGTAAATTCAATACTGTTATCAGATGCTATGAAACACAATGTAGCTACAGCAGAAAATAAATTTGGTGCAAAAAAAAAATTTACACCTGAAATGTTAAATATATATGAGAGTCAAATTTTGTTTTAAAGTTTTACCTTAACAGCAACTTCAGGTAGATAATGAGGGTTCCTCAATCTTGTTGTTATGTATAGCCTGAAATCTGGTGAGTATTCAATAACATTATCACCAAGTTTGATATAGTCCACACCTTGTTGTCTGAATGTTAATTTCTGCAAGACTGGTTCCAGGATTGGGTCAAGCTCCTCTGCTACATTTTCTATCAGAACTGGGGAACCAAACTGGATAGCATTTTCTAAAGATCTTAGATAATTTGCATCAGAAAGTTTCAATACACCAAGTTTGTTTTGACGCTCCAGATTTTTGACCCATTTATTGGCTTGTCCTTGAGGATCTATCATAAGTGGCCATCTACGAGAGTTGTATACAACTATACCATTGTCTATACTGAAATTATCTACTGGTAAACCTGCTATGTTCCAGGCACGAATTTTGACTGGGTCACCAAGAGTTTGATTCAGTGAGAATACTTTAGAGCATGGAATTTCTTTCTTCTTACACTCTCCCAACCAATCAGCAGTAACATCCTGAAATAAGAAAGGGAGACAAACACTTTAAAGTAATTAACTTCCTCTTCTTGGTAATTTTAAAATACTGATAGCAAGTTTGCAAATTTTCCTCTTACTTTTAAAATCACCTATGATTTTACTACATTAATATAAGCTCTGAAACAAACAATATCAGAAGTTTTGTGTAAAAGAAAAGAACATCAACTTACATTTCTGAAATCGACAGTAAATGCTCCAAGGTAGGCTACAACACCAGATGAGAGTAACACATCACCAGTGATATTTGTATACTGTTCTCCCAGGGTCTTTGCTGCCTCTGTCCATCTGTCTTTCTCTCCACCTAATCCACCAATCAGTTTTTCAGCTCTGTCAAGTTTCTTTGAGCACAGATCAATGTTGTCCTCTAGTTCTTTCTTCTTCTTTGTCATTGTTTCAAACTCGTCATTCAATGCTTGCAATTTGTCTGCAACCTGAATATTTCAATATAAAGCAGATTGTGACTACATGTAGTTAAAAGCAAAAATAAAATCTTAAATTACTTTTGCGATACTATGGAATAAGTTAAAAGAATTTGTACTAATCATAAGTTTTTACCATTGACAATTACATGTATTTGTTGTTTTTATAAACAATTAAATATGTGCTTCCTAATTAACATACCTCCTTCAGCTGTGCACGTTTCTCATTCAGTTTGTCCATCTGAACTGCAAGCTCAGACTCGGCACCTGCCAACTTGATCTTCTTTGGTGCAACAACTTTAGCCACCTTGTCATAGATATCCATGGCTTTTACCCATCTACACAGACCCTCACAGGCAGTAGAGGCATTCTTGATAACAACTGGATCAAACTCAGGGTTTGGAATATATCTGTATAATAATCAAAGCTTGTTATGGTATACTATGTGTGACAACAGGTTCTTATTCTTCAGTAGATTTCTGAAGGTCTTTAATTTAAGCTTATCAAATACGACAAGAAGTTATGATTTAAAACTTCGTAGGAAGTACATTGATAATGTCAAATGGTAAGTTTTCCAGATTTCTGTATGCAAAGATGCCCAAGATGTCCAATTTTCTCTTTCATGCAGGGATAATGCCTGGCTAGAATCAATGACCATTTTAGGCTTACTGGATGGTTTCCTTGAAACTTAATTACTCAGACTAAACTGTACAATAGTAAATAAATATACTTCAATGTAAAAAGTCATTTCTCAATATAACTTACCTGTCACGGATTTTCTTAATTACAGCTGGTGCAATATTATCTTTATCATAGGCTTTCAATTTATCAAGGAACTTCATGTCTCCAAGGAACTTTTGAGATGGCCCCCAATAGTCTTCAACCATTTTACCAGAACCAGAGGGGTCAGGTTTCCTCTCTGGTTTAAATGCAAACATTACACATATAGACTCCATCACAAGTTTTACCACTGGTGGAGGATTCTGTGGAGTTAAAGAAAAAATTAGAATATTGCAGTTAAAACATTTTTCTAAAATAGATTTGTTCAAAAATCATTACATTTACAGAATGATTGTGATAAAACAAATAATTCTGTCTTGAACCCAAAAACTTAAAACAAACACAAAGTTTCTGAGATAAAATTAATTTCTATATTCAATAAAAATAACTAATTTTACCTTCATGGACTTGACTAGAGTGATATCAGCAGGTTTGAGAGTATTCAAAGCCTGAATGGCAGCCTCGAGGGCAGGGATGGCCTCGGCAAGGTCACTCTCACACTCGTCTTTGATGGCCTGAGCAGCTGCTGCAGCCTCATTAGCTATAGCTTCATCTGCTGCTACAACCTATATAACAACAAGTTATTCCTTATTCACAACTTCTGCAACAATTCTTTTTTCTTGTGTTTAAATATAATGAGATTTTTTTTGTGCAGGAAGACAAAAGATGCTTTTCCTTATAATTATTATCAGGCTTTGGATTTCTTTGAATTATGGACATGTAGCACAAAAAATCCAATCAACAATCAAAATTATCTAGATTAATCTCAGCACAGCGCTACCTTTATCAATTTAAAATTTACAGCTCCTGGTTCTGACATTTCAATATTATCTTTTTAAACTTTCTCTAATTCTTATTGTCTATCAAATATCTTCAACTGTGAAGAGCTGAATTATCTTAAATTAAAAAAAAAATCAAAAGTATAAATAAGATGATGTACCTCTTTTTTAGCTTCCACTTCTACAGTATCCTGTTCTATCTTGATCATAAGTTTCTCAGTTTCTGCTGATGTTTTAATCAATTCAGGCTGCAAGTCCCTTAACTCTTGCTGCATCACAGATACCTGCGAGGCTGCAAACTCAAGTTTCTCGAGACCGGTCAAATATCTGTTCCTCAGTAACATAATTGCATCACGTTTTATACCAAGCAGCTTTTTAAATGTTAGAATCAATTCTAAATAAGATGTTGGGGTAACATAGTTGTGACGACGGAGTAAATCAAAGAACCTGAAAATCAATAATTTTTTATTATTACTTTGTGAAATACTGTCATAAAAGTTAAAATTAAGTTAAATACACATTTCTTAACAAAAAGTTGTACCAAAGCTATATTAGTCATAAAATGAACTGCTTAGAAAATATCATTAAATTGCTACTGCACATAAAGTCAAGGAATACTAAAATTAAAGAGTCTGGTCAGGTTAAACAAAACTGCAGGCCGACCTGGCAGAATACTTGAGGCATGAGTAAATCATCATTTCCAGCCAAGATTATAAACTTAAAGAAAACTGCAATAACAGATAATAAAGTAGACTTACTTTTCAGAAAGCGAAAAGACACTCTCATGGAAAACTTTACACATGCTGACAACTCCAAGTCTTATATTATCTTCAAGTTCAACATCCTCAAGAAATTTGTTGGCAACCATTTCTAAAGCATCTGATGGCCATGTCTACAAAATATATCATAAAATAAATATCATTTAAAAATGTCATCTCATCTCTTTCTTAACCAATGTTACCACTGTCACATTTTCTTAATGTAAAATTAATTGTATGTTTTCATCTTGTCAAACAAAAATACAATAAATAATTGAAATAGTTCATCAAATTTTCTTGCATGATTTAATATTTGTTTTGTTGTGTTTAAAGTGTCACTCTGACTTTGTAAAGGTCATATGGTGTCTTTCCAGCTTTACTGGTAAAGGAAGACTTCAGATGCCTTTTTGTGCATTACTGCAGGCACAAACCAGCATCAAAATTAAACCACTGATTTTCTGTAAGCTAGCGGGATAGCTTCCTCACATCAAAGAACCCAAAGTCTCTGATGGATTTTGTTTCCTATGTCTTGTGGATTTTGCAGTTTTTAGTGAGCAACCTTATCCACTAGGCAACAGATTAAAATCTTCATTAAATAAAAAAAACATAATTACCTGGAACCAATCTATGGTACAGCAATTAATTAGTGAAGGAAACATTCTTAATCTGTTTCTAAATGCATCTCCAATAGGGCTCATAGCTAAAACAACATGGAGGTTCTGTCTTACACGATCTATGAAGAAGTTATACATTGCCAGGGGGGTAGCTTCCATCTTCTTACCCTGTTATAATAAATACAACAAAGAAATGTATAAGAAATTTGTCACCAGTACTGTCAATATTGCCGGATAGACTGTTCTATAGTGTTGTGTAAACACATGCAACTAGCTAGCTCTATTTCAGATCTATGAAAAGTAACAAAGTAGCAAGTGGAAATCACATCTCTATGATACTACTGGAAAAAGAAATACAATGTTATTTAAATACAAATCAATGAAAGATTTAAACAGGCTCTAGCCTAATGCAATGGTAAAAATTCTACAGTAGTGCAAAATAAATATCTAAGGATTATACCAAGTATAGCTATTAACTGTCTCTGTATTTGAAAAATATAATTTATTCTGAGAAACATTAATATATCATGCAAAAAAAAAAATCAACAACAACATAAAATGATCGTTTTATCATTCATGTGATAAAAATATTGGCCACTAAATCACAATGTGAAACAGTACAATAAGGTTATTACACACTTGACTTCATTTCAATATCAAGTGACTATGAATTACACCAGTAACTGATATTCACATTTTTTTCAAAAATGAAAGATAATATATCCATTTAAAGCACAAACATACATGTATAATATTCATTAAAACACTGCTGAACAATGACTTCCAAATAATAACTGTAGCTTTACAAACATATTCACAAATTCAAAGTACATTATAAAAGCATATCACTTTTATATAGTGAAAAAAGCTGTTCTCAAAAGATGCCATTACATTATGTCAAGAATTACTATAAATCGGTTATCCTAAAGTTTTCTTTCTATCATCCATTGATAAAATAATAAAAAAATTTAATTACTTTACTCTACATAATTACTTAGTATATTAACTTAATTAATTAATTTTTCAATGTAATGAAAAACAAATTTCAAAAGCTTTAGATATTTTAGTTTTGGAAGACAATGTAGAAATTCCAATATTTTTTAATGGCCCTTCAACTCGATCTCTACTTCAACCCTTAAAAAATGCACTAATCATCAAATCTTTTAGTTAATCAAGTAGGCAGAGTTTGACAGTAAATAACAATAATAGAAAGCAGCAGGATTGTACGGAGGTATCAAATCTTTAAAGAACAGCTTATAACAAGTTCAATCATGCAAAACATTACACGATGTGATATAAATCCATGTATATATATATATTGACAATATTGATTTCTCCATTTAATAATCACCCCAGCATAAAATTCACTCTCATAGGAGTAAATATTAGCTGCATCATTGGCAACTTGAGGGCTGGGTGTTCTTTGCCCTCCATCAGCTGACGATAATCTCCCACTCTCAGCACCCTCTTTCTTTTCATTCTTTTTTAACATAACAAATATAATGACTATGTTGATCATGTTATAGAATAAGAAATCAAATTTTTTAAGAAATTAAACATTATATGAAAAAAATACAAAACCCTTCAAACATTTCTTCTAAAGATTATGAGTAAAAGCTAGATAAATATACACAAAAATGAAATATCACTGATATTCAAGATTCAGTTACAATTCTATATAAAGTTACACTGACTTCTTATTCTCACTATTTGAAATTTTGACTTCTTATATATACTATTTCTTCACATGTTTAAAAACTATAGACTTTTATATCAGAAACATCAAAATTATTTCGTTTAAAAAAGAAATATGTATTTTTAAGACACAAAATGGTTTCACTGGAATATCCATTATGGGTATGAAATATGGGGTCTGTGAGGAGAGAAAAGGATGATGTTAACAATAATTAAACCAACCACTTTGGCCATATAAGCCTGAAAAAAGTTTACATATATCTATTGAAAACTAATCACTTATATACACTGATAAAACAATGGCATTTAATAAATTATGTTCATAGGCAAAATTCTAGACCATCAGGTTCTTATCATAGATCATATCAAACTTTCTAATACATGTATCATATAATTTACAGTGATAAATGCATGTATACTTAAAAATGTTTAACCACATTAGAATATATGAATTCATGAAAAGACTGTTCTTCTACTTCACAAATATATTTGAAATCAGCAAACACTGCTTCATAAACAAGATACAATTTTCTAGTTATAATTTCCATCTTATCTTATCTAAATCTTATAATAATTTAACTAAAATAACAAAACCACTTCCATACCTCTTGTCTAGCAACAGCCTGCATTTTCTCAGTAAGTTCAGCTTTTTCATCCTGGGCAAACAAGTTAGGTACATCTCCAGTATTTAAGATCATACTAATGTCCTCCATGAATGACTCATCTTTAATCTGGGTGTCAGTGAACAGGAAAACTGTGGGTTTACCTTCACTGCCTGTCTTTAAGAAAAGCTGCAAAGAAAAATTACAATAATATTACAGTTCTGATCAGTTGCACGGATTTCATACTTGTGACAAAGGAAAACAATTAGTGCCAACGGCATTTAAGTAATTAATACATGTCATAACTAACTGACCTTTTTAATATCTTCCCTCCATTCTGCTGCAGTATAATTTCTTGTAATCTCAATAACAAATAAGTCAAAATCAGCCATGAAAGCTGCAAGTTTAGCTGCACTCTGTCGACCACTGCCACCAATACCTACAAATATATACACTAGTCTTGTCAAAATATTCTCCAAAATGACAAAAATCATTTCTGCAGTTTATACATATTAACGTTTAAGCAAGAAAAGGAAATGAAAAGGACATTATCTGTCAAATGTTTGTTAAATAAACATGTATTTAGAGAAACCCATAAATTTTAGATACAATGAATTAAAGCTGCATGGTTCAGGATGACCCAAACTATTTTAAGAAAATCAAACTTGAAGAAAAATGAACTGCTATTTTAAGAAAAGTAAATAACCTTTGTACAAATATACAATAAATTGTATCAGAACAGTACTTACCAACAAGAAGTGCGTGACCATTGTCTTGTAGTAATACACGACATACACGGGAAATATGCTCAATAGCAAACTTAAACATAACCAGATGCATTGGGGCTTTACTGATCATATTATACTCATCAAGGAAACTGAAATATTCATCAATATTCTTATACATATTCATTTACAAATCAATGAAATAGAAAATGAAATCCTCATAATTTATCATCGTAAAGTCTTACAAAATCATATCAATCACAATCCATTCCATAGTCTTGTTATAATATTTCATTCATGGATTTCACTTTTTTATTGAGCTGTAAAATACTTTACTTTATTGGTATAAAACATTTTTTCAGATGAAAACAAGATTGCATTTGAGAAAAATGCTATGCCACCGCATTAATACCTAAGCTCTAGGCCTTTTGGGCATTTACAAGAAGGTATTTTAAGTTTTTGAAGCCTTGTACCTTGTACCTACAGACAATAAGATTTTTTTATTTTTGACTATATGTATATATTGAAAATCAATGACCCCCGGGGCGGGGGCAATTTTGACCCCAGGGCTATAATTTGAACAATCTTGCTAGAGGTTCACTACACAATGTTTCATGCAAAATATCTAACCTCTAGCATTTGTCAATTGCTAGAAGAAATTTTTTTAAAGTTTTTACTATATACATATAACGAAAACCAATGACCCCCGGGGCGGGGCCGATTTTGACCCCAGGGCTATAATTTGAACAATCTGGGTAGAGGTCTACAACACAATGCCTTATGCTCTAGGCCTTTTGGGTCTTTACAAGTAGGTATTTAAAGTTTTTACTATATGTACATATAGTGAAAATCAATGACCCCCGGGGCGGTGCCGATTGTGACCCTAGGGCTATAATTTGAACAATCTTGGTAGAGGTCTACCAGGCAATGCCTTATGCAAAATATCTAAGCTCTAGGCTATTTGGGTCTTTACAATAAGGTATTTTAAGTTTTTACTATATGTACATATAGTGAAAATCAATGACCCCGGGGCAGGGCCGATTTTGACCCAGGGCTATTAATTTGAACAATCTTGGTAGAGGTCTACCAGACAATGCCTTATGCAAATATCTAAGCTCTAGGCCTTTTGGGTCTTCACAAGAAGATTTTTTAAATTTATTCTTATAATTCCTTTTGGTTGCCATGGCAACCAGATTTCTGCATGGAATGAAATTCTTTGAACAACTTTGGAAGCCCTTCACCCAAGGATCAATCCTGCCAAATTTGGTTAAAATTGGACTATTGGTTTTTCACAGGAAGATTTTTTACGTTCACTATATAATCTTTATAACAATGACCCGGGGCGGGGCCTATTTTGACCCCAGGGCTATAATTTGAACAATGTTGGTAGAGGTCTACCAGACAATGCCTTATGCAAAATATCTAAGCTCTAGGCTATTTGGGTCTTCACAATAAGGCATTTTAAGTTTTTACTATATGTACATATAGTGAAAATCAATGACCCAGGGGCGGGGCCGATTTAGACCCCAGGGCTATAATTTGAACAATCTTGGTAGAGGTCTACCAGACAATGCCTTATGCAAAATATCTAAGCTCTAGGCCTTTTGGGTCTTTACAAGAAGATTTTTTAAATTTGTTCTTATAATTCCTTTTGGTTGCCATGGCAACCAGATTTCTGCATGGAATGAAATTCTTTGAACAACTTTGGAAGCCCTTCACCCAAGGATCAATCCTGCCAAGTTTGGTTGAAATTGGACTACTGGTTTTTCACAAGAAGATTTTTTAAGTTCACTATATAATCTATATAACACACACACACACACACACACACACACACAAACAAACACACACACAGGTGAATCGCTATATGCCACCGCATCGCAGATGCTGCGGTGGCATAAAAAAATAATAAATAAACAATTTTATTCACTAAATGTAGGAAAAGAGACCAAAAAACAACATACTTTTCCATAGTTTCAGTGAGAACCTTGAAATCTGTAACTTCATCATATGCCTTTACTTCTCCGGCCATGTAATCACCAAAGAACAAACTACGTACATTGTCATCTACTACAGTACCACTTCGAGACAAATGTCCCAGTACTTTATCTATATTAACTTTAAAATGGTCCTGGCACTGATTCTTTACTATGGAGAAAAACTTTTCTCTGAAAACACAAAGTTGTCATAATGTTAATCAAAATCTGTTGATATTATATTTCAGATATTTAAAGCATTTCTTTTATATAAATTTAACGCATGTATATATATAAAAACAATCTAAGGTGTTTGTTCCCGAAACACAAAGGTCTGAATCATTCTAAATTTCAAATGCATACAATAAGAACACTAAACTTATACAATTCATTCTAAAATAATTAAGACAGGAAAACAGCCCTTTAGAAAGAAATTTGATAAAAAACATGAGAAATCTATTTAAAGACATAACAACAACTGTCTGCTGAAATAAGAGAAAGATTATAATAAAGATTTGGGAAAATATTAACCTGTCTTCATGATCAGTAAGACGGTCATAGAACACTCTGTATACTTCATGTACCCAAAGTCTATGTAATTTTTCTGTTTCTGTCATACACGTGGCTGGCACTAGCAATACACCACGAATTACACGAGCAAAGTCACGCAAGTTAAACACATAATGACTTTTTGTTGGTGTTGGTAGGAAATTTTCAATGGCTTCTTTGTACACACCCATAGTGGCTTGCACCAGTAACTAAAAACAATATTTTAGATATATATAAACCATTTGACCCTGTAACAACGAGAAATGTTTTTCATACCGACCTCTACAGTTAAAATAAACAAACTTTTTTGAAAGAACTCATAAACTGGAACATTGCTGATGAAACTTCGCATTTCAATACATATGATTTTAAAATGGACATTTTTTAACCTCAATTGAAGTTCAGAATGAATTCCAAACAGAAGATTTATGTATGTATTTTCTTAAATAAAGGAATTCCTCAAAACAATTTTCAAATCAAAACAAAAGTTGACATTCCAGGTTACCTTTCCATTACGAACAAATGCCCCCTCAAATCCTTTACCAAAGTGCCAGTCTGTGATGGAGGTAAAGATCCTGGTCATGGTTGTGTCATCAAATTCATCTATAGCTATCACATTCATGTGACGTGAAAAACGTCCTGTTATATCGTTCCTGCCGCCACCTGGTGGACCCATAGCAGCTACCAACAACTGAAATATTCATGTTTTAAATATAGTAACATACATACATTGTCATAAGTAACATTTAGTCCATATCAGACCTATAGTTATATAAGCAGGTTCAATTTTTATTCATATACATTGCTAGATGATTATTCCTAATAGTCTTTGCAACAAAATACATATATCTTTCCATTAAATGAATAAACAAACTACTGCTGTATCACCTATTTATTGAATGAAATGTGTACATACATACAACATACAATAAGTCCAAAGCATAACAGCATTTTGGCTCTTAAGAAATCTTCAAAATTAGAATTTAACAAGCAAGAATTTGACTTTTAAAAGTTGACGTACCACATCAACAAGGAACAGCTTAGATGTGTCCTTTCTATCGTACCAATGGCCGTGATCCTGCCACTGTCGGAGTAACTCTATAGGTGGTTGTGCTCCGTACTTCTCCTTCTGTGGCATGTTGAGATCATCAACAAATACGACAGATTTCTTCCCCATCGGAGGTCCAAACACACCTTTACGTCTACGATCCAATTTGGACATGATAATATCCTGTGTCTGGTTGGCGGATGTTCTTGCAGAGAAGTTCAACAAGTTTGGTACATAGCTGTAAACATAATATTATTCATGTATGCAATCTAAAGCAAAAATGTTTTCAAGCAAAAATAAAAAATCAAAGAGATTTTCTTTAAATATTTGTCATGTACTTGTGACGAAGACAAAAATTTACATATAAAAAAAAAAAACTAGCAGTAAATCTTTCAGTACGAGAACTGCTCTTGAAATAACTATAACGTTTGTGACAAGGAAAAACTGAACTCATGCATGACCAGATATAAAGACAAGATGTAGCCTTTTAAAATGTTAAACATACAATAGCAGAAAACTTACGCATCTTTCGGCAATGACAATAGATAACTGTTGGTTATGGCAGATTTTCCGGTACCAGTTGGACCAACAAACAGGAGGGGTCTCTCATGTGATATAAATGTATTGAGGAAGAATGTCTGTCTTGCTGTCTCATTGGTTTGAATAATCAGGTCACTCACCTGTTTATAATAATGGTATTTACATCAAGTATTATATTGCAATGAATGGAGTATTATAAGAAAAACTAATAGAAAACAATCACTTTTACTAGTATATAAAACAAGAATATCATTATCAAAAAGCAGATTACTTATTTTTGGTGTGTAAAGCCTAAAAATGCTCTCTTTGTATGTAAACAATCAGTAGGTGAATGAAAATACCACATAAGAAAACCCTAGAACCTTGTTAAGAATTGAGTTGACTTACTTTAGCATCAGCAGCCACTGTAGATTGCCCTTTATCTAATGTATCCATCCAGTCAATCCACTGACCTGGTCCCTTCTTTTCAAAACAGAAGTCATAAATTGTGTTCCTTTCTGGGATTGTGTTACTCTGTAGAAAGGTAAATCATATCATAGTTTCAACACTTAAATAAAACATTTGCATTATATTACTACATGTGCATAGGCGACTAGATACCTAAAACTAAATTTGTTGTACTATCTAAAATACTTAGTTATTCCAATGTAAAATAATGTAAACCAGACTATATATGTTTGCAGTATGTTCCTACCTTTGTTATTTTGATACTCTTTGGTTTAGGACAGTCAGCATCTGTGCCATTTATAATGTTTCTGAAGAAACCGTCAAACTTCTTCCTGCTATCTCCTTGTAGAGCTGCACCAAGGGACCAGATTAGAGAGAATAAAAACATTCCTTGCAGATGTAGTGTTACCTGAAGTGAAGATATAAAAATATATGTAATTATTAACTTCATGATTCATAGCATAGTAGCAATAAAGTATGACACAAGTATATACTCATGGCTGCATCATTCTAAAATTTTGAATTAAAATCCCTTACCTTACACTTAAACTAGACAACTAAAATTTAAAGCTTAGTAAAGTTTGATTACTTGATAAAACTAAAATATGTTTAATTAAGTTATCAAACATGGAACTGTATGAGAACAGAGAGGTGACTATACCTGTTGAGCTGAGAGGACATTAGCCTGAGGTGCACCATCATCAGTCTCCTTGCCCTGTAACTCTAGAGTAGCCCTGATTTCATCCATCTGACACAGGTACAGATTCATTAAAGACTGTACAAGATGCATCTCTGATGTTACAAGGAAAGATTTACAGTTCTTACGTATAAAATACAGACAAGGATCTATCAGCCACTCAAACAAATCATTCACTAGACCTAGTTGTTCTTCTGACAAACCCTGTCAAACAAAAAAATAAAATATTTTTAACACATACATATTATTTTTTGATTACAGATAAGTATATGTTACCTCCCTTGAAATTTATGCCATTTTATATACAACATCATATTACATTAGAATTTTAAGTATACAAAGACGTCTCTGAAAACAGACAACTAACATATTTTATATATTAGCAGTTATCATAGTACCTTTCATATAGCATCATATAGAGTAAGATTACTGCAATTAATTACATGTAAATTCTAAACTAAACATATTTTCAAAGTTCATTAATTTAATCAATTAAAGCAAAACCTATAACTTGAATAACTAATAGTCTGGTATGTGTAAACATTTACAAAGCAACCGAAAGTTAAACAAAATATTTTTATTCTTTACTAACCTTGGGTAATCTATGTTGCATAAATGTTTCCTTTGAGGGTTTCCAGCCCATCTGGTGAGGTTCTAGGTAGATCATACCACATCTGCTTACTGTGGCAGGTGAAGCCTGCTCTAGATCTGCCGGCTCAAATATCAGATTCATCTGGTTGGACATCTGAATGATCTCACCACTCATCAAACACAGCTGAATAATTTAAATAATTTCACATAATCTTTACTCTTCTCAACATTTGTAATATAATAATAAGAATTTTGTACACTGCATTGTTTTCTTCAATGGCTAACAGTAAAGAATCTTGATAGACTTATGTTATTTCATGCTGGCCTTCATAAATAGTGGTAGAATATGCTTACTGGTAGCAAAGGATTAAGTTTATTACATAATGAAGTCTTGACCAGGTGAGGTACTAAATATATTTTTTTCTTTTGGTTTGTGTAAATAAAAATCATGGTAAATTAATCTAAACTTTCTTTTCTGCCATATATCAATTTGCTATTCAATGTTGAATTTAATATCAATTCTACTGAAAGAAAGTAAATTTTACCAGAAAAATGAAAAATTACATTTATTCCTATTTGCATTAATGTTGATAAATGACACAACATACCTTTTTGTTGTCATCTAGTACTGTGTTCATGTTCTCAATCCACACAGCATCTACTGGACCATCAAACAAAATCCACTTCCTGTCCTCATTTGGGTTACTAGCGTACTCTCGGAAAGTGTTTGCTAACACACCTGTTTACAGAACATTAAAAAATATATACATTTTCTCTTTGTTAGTGTTCTTATTGGGTTTTGAAACAGCCACAGTAAATACCATGTGGCAACTTTCATGTTTAGATACACAACTTAAACCTAATCAATTAATAGTTTCAAGAGTAATAATGCATTATCAATTTCTTTTTCTTTTCTTTTTTTAAATAATTAGATATTTTTGAGGAGCTCTTTATTTAATATATCATTACAACTGGTAATTCCAAATCTAAGACTGAACTCATCATTAATGCTTTGATTTTACAATGTACTCACCATCAGTCCATTCATGAGAGACTGGGTCAAAGCAACCATACAACTGACCCATTGTGATAGATTTAGGGTTGATAATTCTGTATATGGTTTTAAATTCTGGGTACAGTCCAGACACACACAGGTCTGATAAACCATCAGCCAGGACCTGCCACGCCTGTGTCTTCCCACCAAGAGGTTCTCCAACAACCATAAGACCGTGACGTACAAGGATCATCTCATAAACCTGAAGTATATATCACAGTGTGTTCACTGTCAACAAATCAACCCAAAAAGGCCAAAGAAAACTTTGTATCAAGCATATCATGGAATTAACTGGATACTGTAGATACATTTCGTTACTTGGCCAAAATAGAACAATTGAATTAACTTTAACATTTTAAATATGAATATTCTCAAAATAAATAAGATACAACTTGTAAGAATTTAGTTATTCAGTCACCATAATACTTTACGGTTAGGTCTCTTTTGACATTTATTTTTATTTAGACTGTATCTTGATTACAGATTTCATATCAATTTAATAATAATCTCACCTGAATGATTTTGTCTATGAACCATGGCACTGGTTGTAGTTCCCTCTTAGCAATGTTGTCTTTTAGAGCTTCCAGGAATACTCCATAGTCAGGTTTCGGACTTTCTACTCCAGGGAACAAATCTGAGATGATACCCTCAAACAAGGGCACGTCCTGAGCCAAAAACTTGGGAAGATTGACGTCCATGATAGCTTTCAGCAGTAGAACTGCCTCGTCTTCCTGTTGGTATTTTAGTTTGAGATTTCCGGCAGCAGTGAGCACAGATTTTACAGCCCTCATACCGTAATCATAATGGTGCTGAGATGACAACTGTTCTGAGCATAGACGATATGTCGCTACAATTTTACCAGCCAAACTGTAAATAATAAACACATACATGTATCAAAATAAGAAATAACTATATACTCAAATACAACATCAAAAACAGCTGTCTGAAAAAAAGATAAGATATATGTTATAAATACAATTTATAAATAAAAGGGAAGCAAATAGTGAACTGTTTGCCCTTGAAAAGGGAAACATTAAACTTTAATTTAATAATCATACTCAAGTAAGTATTCAAAAATAATCTCTGAAAAATTCACTGTATATGTTTAAATTAAGATGTTGCTTTTTTTCATATACAAATTCAAAGAATACCATTCAAAATGAATACATTTTGAAGAGAATTATTTAGACACAGACGACAACAATCCGTGCATTGATTCATAACTTTGCTTTACAAAACTTTTAATCTTCTTTTTTCACAACAGTAAACATTACAGGTACAGACAAAAATTTTACAAAGTGCATATATCTATACAGTTAACTTCTTAGAGAAAAACAGTCAATATCAGAATGAATTTTTTTTTAAGTTTTCTAAATTTACAGTATGATGTGGGAACAATAAAAAGTAGGTAATGTAAGGAAGACATGGTTTGCAAGATTGAAGTACATTTGTCAAGGGGTAAAAAGGTATTTTTAACGATGACCACCGATACCTTTGACCACTTATACTATGGCCATCAAGACTGGGAGCATCTTCTTTTAGAGTGTAATAACTAAAACACAAAACTAAAAAGTCAATGTCCAAATTTAATTATATGACTATCTTAACTTCACCTAGGGTGTATCAATAGTTGAATACTTTCAATATTAACTCACCCAAAGTAATTAGCTTTTGCACCCAGTATAGAGCCAGGCCAGTCTGCAAATCCAAGCACTCTTGCCAGGCTCTTTATTGTTGGTAACTTAATTTTTATACTTTGGTAACAAAATTTCATAATTGTCATATGAACTCATCCGAAATCCGAACTTCATTACACAAATTCAGCAGATTTATAAAGGTCAAGTTTTAAAAGGCAAAGTGCTGTTTATATACAGTGTATAGTAAAATTAATCTTATAACTATGATTTTAAAATTTTTTCCTTTATTTCGTTGGAGAAAAAAGCATTTTACAAAGCCTGATACTAACATAACAAGAGCTGTCCGTAAGACAGCGCGCTCGACTTTTTTATTGCTTGCCAATAAAAAAAGTTTTTGCAGTAAAAGGCAATACAAGAATCTCTGTATTTTTAAAGTGAACTAGTTGTTTGATACCCTTGAATATTACAGCAATGTTTATATGACATAATTTATGGTAAAGTGAACAAGTGGATAGGAATGAATTTTTTTAGATTTTTTAGTGCTTGCCTATAATACAAAACATTGACAGTTAAGGGCCATAATTCAAATAAAATCTTTGACAGAATTACCTTCTCCTGGACATGTTTGGGAATCATGATTGTAAACAAGTATTCCAACTTTCAAATTAATATCTCAAACAGTTCAGTCAAAAAGTGGACTGGTACTAAAAACTTAACCAAGATTCTAAGTCGATAAAAGGCCTTAATTTTTAAAACAAATCCTTGACAGAGTTACCTTCTCTTGCGTACAGATGGGGTAATGATGTGAAATAGCATTAAAAGTTTCAAAGCAATATCTCAAAGGGTTAAGGCAATAAGTGGATTTTACCCATATTCAATGTATTTTCTAAGTCAAAAAGGGGCATAATTCTGTCAAAAACCTTGACAGAGTTATGTCCTCTTGTCTGTTGATGAAGGTCGTGATGGTAAACAAGTATGGTCAGTTTCAAAGCAATACCTCCAATGGTTTTGAAATAAAGTGAGGTGGTACAAAAAACTTAACCAAGCTCAATACACTTTCTAAGTCAAAAAAGGGCCATAATTCTGTCAAAAACCTTGACAGAGTTATGTACTCTTGTCTGTAGATGGAGGTTATGATGGTGAACAAGTATGGTAAGTTTCAAAGCCATACTTGTAATACTTCTGAAATAAAGTGGGGTGGTACGAAAAACTTAACCAAGGTGTGACGTCAACGCCGACGCCGGGGCGAGTAGGATAGCTCCCCTTTTCATAGAAAAGTCGAGCTAAAAACCGAAGCATCAAATTCTTAAACGCCATAATTCTTTTAAAATCAAAAATAAATATAAAATGAAAAAAGTTGCATATCCTATCTCTACAACAATACAAGACACAATTTTGTTGGACATGAATTGTTCATATTTAAGTGCCCTTCTACCTTTGACCACTATCAGAAGTTTTGTTATTAAAACCCGTCATTTCTATTTCAGCTCTTTCTTCAGGTTTAGCGTAATAACTAGAAACCAAATCTTCATATAAGGCAACTTTATAGTAAAATACAGAACTTGTGAGGAGAAATCAACTTTATACATGTATATACAAATATTTATATCTTGAAGAGATATCATACTAGTATTTAAAATTTAAGTCAATAAAATGAGCTTTAAAAAGTCATTTAAAATTGTACCAAAAAAAAGGTGTATATCAAATCTTTTAAAACTGAAAATTGCAGTAATTTTATACTCTATATAACAGAAATAGCTTTAAGTTAAACGATCAGTGTTCCCCCAGATAATGGAAGTTAATGATAAAAATCTGATATTTCCTTATACCATCCCAAATATAAACCAATAACTTGTAGTCATGTTGATAACCAGGTTTCAATAGAAAAAAAATGGTTTTATAGTATAATATAATTGTTTACAGTATAATGCAATTGTTTAGACTACATTTTGAGTGTTTATGCCTATGAAAGTATTTAAAAAATAATTATGTTGTTTTTCATTTTTTCTAAAAGAGAAAAAAACTCTTGTCAGAGTCTATAAATTATCATGTTTTATGAATCTCAACAATCATTATACCTTCTGGCATCAACAAATCCCATGGAATACAAGCTGATTTCACCAATCATAGCATAATCTGGCACCATCATAGCTACAGTTCTAAATAACACCTACAAAATATTTACCTTATTTTAATTTTCATATCATATGGTAGGTAGACATTTTCTCCTCCAAAGCTGGGAAGATATTTATCAAACTAATTATAAGTAGTTATAACACATGTATAGCATTCAGAAAATCTGAAAAAAGCCTGGATTTCAAATATAAAAGCAACTGAAAAACTATTGTTTATTTAAGGATTCACCACTGTATCATTGTTTAATGAAGGATTGGCAACTATAAGTATTTTACTGATTTTTTTATACTGTAAATTATCACTTGTTCTACTCAGGTTACTTTATAAATGTATTATCTTAATAGTTTATACATAAGGTTATCAATATAAGTCATATCACATCATACAAGAAATAAGAGTTTTTACTATTTATCTTTTCTAGATTACCTTAAGATTGTCGGGAAGTTCCTGTCTACCAGCATAACCTGGGTTCATTGTTATGAACATTGTACATGTAGGGTTCAGAGCCAATTCGGTTCCTTCAAATACAAATCTCTTGAGGTGAGCAGCAACAGCTCGCTGGATACTGGCAATCTGCTGGGCCACCACTGACAACACTTCCAACTCAATTCTGAAAAATAAATAATTAATCCTAAATATTTCCCAAAAAAAAACAAATTAATATTTTCATCAGTAATCTAGAAGTTACTACCAACAAGATTCAAAAATTTAAATAAGGTGAATAACATTATTCTTACACTATTGTTTTACTGACCATCTATTGACATTACATAAAATTGCATATCATTCATAGTTACCTGTTGAACTCATCAAAGCAAGCCCAAGCACCAGCCTGTGCCAAACCCTTGAAGAATTTCCCCATAGCTTTGTAATCAAGACCATCTGAGCAGTTAAAGACCACACATTGTTTAGCGACAGCCTTGGCAAGATCCTTGCAGGTTTCCGTCTTGCCAGTACCAGCTGGACCTTCTGGTGCACCTCCCAGGTTCAACTTCAATGCGCCCATTAATGTTCTAAAGAGTAAAAAAAGGAAACAATGTAAACCTTTATCACATGTATATCAAATACTTTTCAAAGACAGCACAGTATATATTAACTGAAAGTCACTGGCACTAAATTAAAACATAATACTACCAAACATTAAACAATGATGAATTAGTATGTGGTTAATGTGTTTCTTGTGGTATGCAAATGTTTTCCAAAGTTTTAAATGCTTTGATGCAAAAGAATGATAACAATTACACAAATATGCCAAACATTGACAGCTTACCTGTAACATCTGTCAGTTAGAGGTGTGATGACCAGCCTGGGAGTGTTACCCAGATACTCGTACCCATAACCAATATCAGTGGTGATCATACGCACAATAACATCATCTTCCCAGTAATATCGTAACTGTGCCAGCCACTCAAACTCTAGTGGGCTATTTACCTTTTTCTTTACAAGATCAGCAACTGTGTCACGAGCTACAATAAACACAAATATTTTGATTTTCCATATCATCTAGCAAACAAATGTCATCTTAGTGCAGTAACAGGTTAACTCCTTAGGAGTTAACCCGTTATTACACTAAAGTGATGAAAAGTTGATTTTTGAAAAATCTCATGAATACATTATTTTTTTATCTTCACAAGTTCCTTACAGCCCTTATATGCTCAGTTCTATGTTTGGATTCAATGCAAACAAATATTTTGTATTAAATAATGTTAAATTTATCCTGAAAACATTAAAATTGTTGGGTTTTTTTTTTCATTTATGGCACATATGTGAGATAAAAGACTGATATCTTTACTATTTGGACAAAGACATCTATTTTTGAAGTTCTACACATGAATACAGTACAATATGAAGTTTAGAAAGTAATAAAGGAATCATACCATGTACATCAAGTACAGTGAGAGCACCTAGTGTTGTCCTGTGACCACTCTCTAGTTTGCCACGTACAAGTTCTACTATCTGATCAATCTGTTTGTTCAACACCAACAAGTAGTCCTGTTATCATATACAAAAATATGTACACTTTACTGGCCTATTGATACAAATACATCTTTATCACATACCCATGCTGCTTTTGCGACTCCATAAAATGGTACTGCACGGCTCCCATAATATAATTTTTATCCAACTTAATGTTCAATTAATGCAGTATTGAACTTACATTCATTCAACATCGTCTATTTACTTAACAAAGGACTTTTTAATAAACTATACTTACATTCTTAGAAAAACACACACATGCACACATAAAAAACCCAAAATCATCAGTGTTTGAATTTGCACAATTCAACTAAATTATTCAACTAAAAAAAAAGAAAAATGAAAAATTTGCCTCAAGAAAGTTCAATTCAATTACTTACAGCTAAACCATTGCCTCCCTCCTTCTCCATGGCTTCTACAACTTCTGTAGTCCAAAACATAGAGCTCACGCACAGCACAACTTGTCCTGGCCACTGTAACACCCAGTTGTTACGGGGTGTGGTAGGATATACATTCTTTGAGTCAATGACAACTTTACGTAAACTGCTGATCATTACATCCTCTACTTGTAACAACCATTTCTCTACCATACCCTAAATAATTATATATCACAATATAATGTATACTTAGTGATAAAAAAAGATTTTTTTTCTCTCTAATTTTCTTAATTATTAAAGAATTTTTCCTTCTTATTTTATTGTATCTTGAAGAAAAATACTCTAATACTCTAGAAATGTACCTCATAATTTCCTGTAGCAGTAGCAGACCTACAAGTGTGTATTAATTTGAATTTGATAAAAATAAAGTCAGAATTATAATTAATCAAAATTAGTATTATCAATTCAAAAGATGCAAATTTATTTTGCATTGCCTTAAATAAAACATACCTTTGCTTTAGCAGGAAAGATTTTTGTATTGAACGGTACAGTTTCCTTGTCAGCTGACACCATTCCCAAGATTTCTTGCTGGTCAGAGAATTCTAGGCGACTTATACCTTCAAAACATTTCTTCAAGTGAGGCTGTACACGTAGTGGATCCTTGGTCTCAGACAATATCTCCAATAGCTCATCGTTAGACAAGAAGAAAAATCTGAAATAAATAAGTCATTACTTGTAATTTGTGATGCTTGGACAAGTATATGAAGATACTTTACCTAAAGGCAATATCTGAATAGTTTTAGTTGTTTCTTATAAGTTTGAAAGTGTTTTACTCTAAATAATGCCCAATTTGTAGAAGAATGGTACATGTACCAGTTTTGAAAAATTAAGCAGTTTTTTTCTGTACCATTAGTCTCCTGAAGCAAAGAGAAAAAAACCTTAAACATTGGGACAGATTAATTTTCTCATACTTGTATTGCAGTATAAGTTATGTTTTTAAGATTAAATTTCTGTTAAACATTCACAATTTTACCTCGGAAAGTATAGACGTTTCTTCTCCAGGTATGCATTGAGACCTTTCTGGATTTCTTCCAGCAAGACATTAGCTTCCCTCAATCTTCCCAACATGTTATTCTGGTCAGTGGCAGCCAAACAATGGTTATCTTTGATGGCCTCTGTCATAAGATCACGCCAGATACTGTCTACAATACCAAACTTGCGGCCTTCCTCAGGCATCTGTGCCATGATATCCTCCGAACTGAAGATTGGCTCCAAATACAACCATGTGGCTTGGCACTGTAATAAATATCACTGGTTACTATAACACTGAACATCTAGAATTCTATAAGTGTATTATAAATACACTTTTATGAAATCAATTTCATATAAAATTTTCATGAAAACAAATTGGTAATTTAACACTTACCATATAAGTATTATCTAAATTGCAAAAACTTTGTTTTTCAAGAAAAAGTTTAGCAAATGTGAATAAATAAAAGAAATTCAATTTTCAACCATAATTTTATGTGCATGAAACTAGTACATGTATATAATAAGACAAGACTGACCTTCAACCACTCGTCCATGATGTCTTGCATAGAGATGAGTTTCTCCTCCCATTCCTTCATTTCCTGTTCGAATGGTTTGATGAACGGAGATCCTCTCATAGTCTGGGCTTTCACAATGTGATCATCTAATAACATCTGTATCTCATCAACACTAGACAAAATACTCACACCCTGAAAGTCAGTCAAACATATGTTACTTGATATTCTTGAACAATTCTTATTCAATAGTCTTCCACCTATCATTTTGTTTTTCCTCTATAAGCTTTTAAGAATTTTTAAAAAAAAGAATAAAAAATGCTTTCTCCTACTTCTTTGTAGTTGTTATAAATACTATGTTAGGTTATTCAAATGCTCGAATATGGAATTATATGGCTAAATACACTTTGGATATCCTGACACAGAGAAACATGTAAATATAACTTTATTATAAGACATGCCTTTAAGACAATTTTATAACTGTATTATTGTATTCTATATATCTATAAAACTTATAGTTTTCTTGGTAAGAAAAAACAATAAGTTTTTCATATAATTATTATAACATCATCCTTATAATGTACAAGTCAAAGTTGAAGTTTCACTAAACTAAATAGTGCATAAAAGATATTTATTCTATAATAGGGTAATTATACTTTTATAAACAAATTTTCAAGATTAGAAAAAAGACAATCAAACTATGTATAAAAAAATGATTATAATACAAATGATATTGAAAAATCAATTTGAAATGCTTGTTTCCATACAAAACTAAAAATGTATATTCAGTGTTAAATAAAATGTAATATACAGTGTTGATATGTGAAAAATATGAGGACATGAAAATGAGTTATGTGTATTACATATATCACAACAATATAACAAATGTGATGTATTTTGGAAAAATTATAAATTGAAAGCAATATGCTCATCATTAAGGTGATAATTTTAGATATATATCTGTCAACAACAATTTGAAATATTAAGTATTGCAAAATATGTAAGGCAAATGTTTACAAAAACCAATACACTACCAAGAATGACATCGTATGTGTTGTTTTTTTTTTTCTGTTTTTAACTTTTTTTTGCACTGAATACTATTTAGCAGTTTTATTTTATTGTTTTCACTGAATACTATTTAGCACAATCTTTTTAGTAAATTAATGTTATAGCAATGAATTATTACCTAAGGATGATTTATTTCTTTTGAAAATGATTATATTATTTTTAAGAGCAAAACTTACACTTTTCAGGTTATAATGAGCAAAGAACTTTATTTATGTTCACAGTACATTCTACACATGTATTGAACAAAGGGTCATCCATAATTGTGGATGAATTTCTAAAACTATTTGAATTTGTGATGTACAAAACGGTGATGAACAAGTAAAACATTCTAAATTGTCATGCACACAATTCTTTTATCTACACTGTCATGCTGATATCCTGAAAATGAAAGCAAATGCTGTAGATTTTTAACAAAAAGTTTGAAGTTAATTCAATGCCTCAATAAAACAGCATACTTAACTAAACATCTAGCAACTTTGCTGAATAAGCTTAAAACACTTCCATTTTGGAACAGTTTGTTATCAATATTAAAGATATTACAACAAAAATTTGAAAATTTATCAGTATTTAGCATGGCCTGAATGAACAAATATAAAGGTTGACCTGGCAATATGACAAAGGTTTTCTAATTTTAGCATTACAATAAAACGGAACATCGTAGAAATCTTCTTATCAAATCTTTAAGAACAAAATAAAATCTACAGCATTTGGAAATATAAAATTTGTGGATTTTATACTCTAAATAAACTGTGACCTAAAATTTATTCATGCAAAATATTCCTTGCACATTCTGTGAAATAAGAATGTAAAATTCACCCTGTGGAATACTGTACAATCACTCCTTTAGAAAAAACATTACTCTGGAATGATCGGAAGATTTAGAGGATTCCTCTGTTATATTTACACCACTCCGTAACAATGACAGTAACTGTCTTGGCATGAAGCTGATCCTCAAGTAGTACTGAAACATGGGTTATGTTAGTCATATAAAAATAAAACAAATAAACAATGCATGTTTATCATCAAACTCAGTTATCCTAAAATCCCAATCAGATTCTATACACTGAAAAACAAACTAAATCATTAGAAGACAGCAATATAACAAGGAAGCATCTGCGTTCAGGAACAAAGAATCTACAGAGTGAAAGGAAAAAGTCTTTACTGAAATATACAAAAATAATTAAATAAACTAATTTTCTAGGTTCATGTTTGGACATAACAGTAAAAACATAAACTAGATCTGTCTGAAAATGATCAAATCAATTTTATGACATCACACAGAAGCAACATCACTGGTGCGACAATAAACTGCAGTGACCAACTATAGCAACCTGTTTCTATAGAAACATATTAATGTTACATAGACTCTGAACATATGTGTGTGTGTTTCTGACAAGAATGTACCAAAAGCACCATTTCACGACAGTAAATGTATTTACATTCGCTGGTTGGTCTGTATTAAGAGTATCAGCAACCAACTGTAAAGTTACAGAGCCACGCCTCCTTCTAGAACCACCTCCCACTTCCTGTATACCAATACATGTAATTTAAACAAATGATAGACTGCAAATGTCAACTACTTTCCAAACATAGAAAAATGTCTCTTTAAAGGGATATTCAGGCAAAATAATGACAACTAGAAATGTGTCCATAGGACACGGGTGCCCCCACCGCGCCACTGTTCTGTCAATCTTTTTACTAAGTCAAGGGAAATAACTCTACAAATACTGGATAAATCCACAAGCGAAACCCAAGGTGCAAATCTAAATATGCTGAGCAACCTGCCCATAAGGTTTAATGACTATGTCAAATCCTTTTTGAGTAACTTGCGACACAAGTTAAAAATTGCAAAAATTTTCTAAGTGAAGGGCAATAACTCTAAAAATACTAAATAAATCCAGACGAAAATATCTGATGCACAACTGCACATGCTGATCAACATTCCTGTAAAGTTTCATGACTCTAGGTCAAATACTTTTTGAGTTACATGCGACACAAGTTGAAAATTGCAAAATTTTACTAAGTCAAGGGCAATAACTCTGAAAATACTAAAAATATCCAGACGAAAATACCCAGGTGCACAACAACACATGCTGATCAACATTCCTGTAAAGTTTCATCACTCTAGGTCAAATACTTTTTGAGTTACATGCGACACAAGTTGAAAATTGCAAAATTTTACTAAGTCAAGGGCTATAACTCTACAAATACTGAAAATATCCAGCCAAAAATACCCAGGTGCACAACTACACATGCTGATCAACATTTCTGTAAAGTTTCATGACTCCAGGTCAAATACTTTTTGAGTTACATGCGACACAAGTTGAAAATTGCAAAATTTTACTAAGTCAAGGGCAATAACTCTGAAAATACTAAAAATATCCAGACGAAAATACCCAGGTGCACAACAACACATGCTGATCAACATTCCTGTAAAGTTTCATGACTCTAGGTCAAATACTTTTTGAGTTACATGCGACACAAGTTGAAAATTGCAAAATTTTACTAAGTCAAGGGCAATAACTCTGAAAATACTAAAAATATCCAGACGAAAATACCCAGGTGCACAACTACACATGCTGATCAACATTCCTGTAAAGTTTCATGACTCTAGGTCAAATACTTTTTGAGTTACGTGCGACACAAAAGTGAACGGACGGACGGACGGACGGAAGGACGGACGGAAGGACGGACGGACGGATGGACGGACGGACAAGGGTAAATCTAAATGCCCGCCACTAACGTGGGGGCACAAAAATATTAAAATGATCTTATGTACTCAAATTACTCTAAAAATGGCATAGCATGAATTTCTGTTTAAATTCTATATATTTTTGGGTTTTAAGCGTAAATATATCTATATATGTTGAACAAAATCTAGACGCCAATAGAATCACCGAATAGTTTTAAAAACAAGTCAGGTGACTTGAACTAACCCTTGAAATGACAATAACATATATTGTGGATATTGTGTGACTTAAACAAAGCTAAGTGATACATTTGAGATGTTCTTTAACGTTTACAGAGTTCACTGTGACATCTATTGTGAAAACCTAACGCTCTAACCTGACCCACGCGGTTCAAGTTAGGAAACCACTATTTTATTCTTTATATGGAGAAAAGTTTTGTTCCTTTGACCGTCTAATATATTCATTTTGAGGGCATTTACAGAATAATGTATGAAGAATTTAAAACTAAGAAATGAAAATTTTGCCTGTGTCTCCCTTTAATGGTTAAGTTATATGAACAAAATAAAAAGTTATGATTTGTTTAGAAATGTTTTCGTAAAAGAGAAAATAAGAATCCTTAAAGAAAGTGGAAAAAAAATTGAATATGTTGCAGGCTCCGTTTGATCGAGCCTGTTCATGGACGGTACTTTCAAGTGTAAACTACCGTCCCCTAGCATCAGCTTAAAGAGGACTCAACATTTAAACATAAAAATGGTGAAATTTTGAATTTAGAAACATCCACAGATCTTTTCAAGCCAATTATCAACAATTTATCTAGAATCTAGCAAAATATCTGTAAACATCAGAAACAAGTTATTAATTAATAAAAGTATTGTGAAGTTATGACAATTACACACATCATTTAAATGAGAAAATTTATTTTACAACATGAACAGTACCAATGTGTTGGATCGACTACGAGGAAATCTTGGTGATAATAAATTCTTATCCGACTCATCTCCAGAATCAATCTACAAATTATTGTACAAAATATATGACCACTGAAGTCTTTAAACTATAGGTCAATTAACACAATGGAAGTAGAATACATTTAAGATATTTTCTTCTTCTATAGGAAAATTCCATGATATTTAAAATTTCTAATTATCAAAAAAGTAAAGGGTTCCTTCAACAAATATTCAATACCACTAAAATTAGATTTATCAATAAAACCTAAATAAGACAATGATGATGGTGAACATTGTTCATAATTGACAATCACAACATTGAGTACATAGTGTATTTACATCACTAGCAGCAGAAGTTCTCCCTGACTCATCATAATCAATCTGTAATTTACAATCTTTATTAATTAATAACCACAAAATCAGAACTTGTTAAACACATTATACAAGCCATATTTCATCAATAGCAATATTAATGTAAGTAATTATATAATGGTGATGTATTGATGATGATGATAATGATGATAATGATAATGATGTAATAAAACAATAAAAATCAAGATAATGATTTATGTTTATATTGATGAAAATTATGATGATGATGGTGATGATGATGTGATGATGATTAACAATGTTGGTGATGAAACCTTTATAAGTTAAAGGTAAAAAAAGTAATGACAATATTATTATGTCTAAAATTGTTCAAATGAAGAATGTAATTAAGAAAATGGCAAATAAGGGATGTTTATAATGCCATTTGCCTAGCAAGATATTTGAAGATAAAACAAGGCAATGACGGGGATTAATACATCATGTAGGTATATACTATAATAAGCTATTCTAAAGTTTGATTATTATTATCATAACATATACAAATAAAAGTGACAAGCAAAGTAATAACTTACAGTTTCTCTATATGGTATCAACTCAAAACACATGTCTTTCCATTCTATCTTCATCTTCTCTAGAGCCTTCTCCAGGGAGTATTCCTTAGCTGCTGCAGCGCCAATCTCTTCAAGCCTACAGACAACAGTATCAACAATATAAGCATGTATGTATATAACTGTTGATTTATTTACATAAACTGGTTAAGAAATTGAAATAATGGGAGAATTTACTATAAATATTTCAGCACAAGACAAGGGTAATAGTTTTTTGTTTTTTTTTAATATCAAGATATCAAGTTTAGCACTTATCTGCATACAGTTGGTATTAATATACCGGCACAGACATAATCTTACGGAAATGAAAAAAAATATGATTACACTATTTCATTACAATAATTTTTACATTTGAATATACATGTAGTTTAAACATTTATCATTACATCACTTTTTCATTTTTAAAAGGGAAATACTTTTGGTGAATTTCAATAAAGATCTTTATTTTAAAAACAATCTAACAAAAAAAACGTATTTTCTAGTGTTACATTATTGTGACTGGTTCCACATGACATAATTTTTATGTAAAAAGGAAACTTTTTTTAATCAATGTCACTAAGGGGTTCAATCAAGAAAAATATCAAACATCCAATGACACTGATCAGATTATTGCACAATAGATCAGCAGATACCATTTTAGTACCTGTTTTCATTCAATTACAATTTACAACATAAAATCACAACTTTCATGCAGTGGTTAAAAGGATGACACAAACTTGATACTGAACATGCAAACAATATGTTGGCCAAAATAAAATATCACAATTTTTCAATTTTTTTATTATCACTGAAAACATTTGTGACATTAAATAAAACATGGAGTCACGGCCAGTCTGTAACTATCTCAATGAGGTGCATGCCCTTTTTACAACTTAGATGAAAGAAACAATAGGTCATGCATTTTTCTCCTTTTTTTTGTCATTTTGTCTAACACAAACCTTGACACTCATTCATATAATTGTGACTGAAACAAAATGTGAAAATAAAGTATAAATGATCTAATGCTACAAAATAAGCAACAAATAAAAAAGTTTGGGCTTATGTAATTGCTTGTGAAATAAAAATGTAAAACACAGGCATGTGTATATTTGGTGAAACAATGATATAAAAATCATTTCAAAATATGGAAAACCATGAGCTTGAATTTTATGAAAAATGGAAATATTTGTGTTTACAGTTTTAAATTGATTCTCTTCTTATAATATATACAGAAACATATAAACATAACTCAAATCCGTCATGTAACATTCTTAATATGTGTTATTAAACATTTAAACATATAATATAGTCTAGGGGTTTTAAACGAAAAACTATAACTGAATAACATGGGATATCTTTTTTAACATAAATATTTTTGATAAATTTGTTGAATCTATTAATAAAATACAAATGTTAAAATTACAAGTTCACAAATGTGTTTCTGGATCACAAATATTTCATTTTTCAAATAACTGGCATGAATATGAAGTAAATCAAAAATATAAGACAATGATGACATATGATGCAAAGCATTGTGGGTGAATGACTACATTGTTTTTATCTCTACCTCTTCATGAATATATCCATAGCTTGCTTACTGTAAATACAGTTTATATATCAACAATCTGCATCATTATTCTTTATAATTTGTATAACAATCATAAAATGCATGCAATTACATTACTCTTATAAATTTATTTTTCGTCAGAGAAGAGATCCTGTTAAGTCAGACATGTTCCAAGATCTATGGTCTGAGTCTGACAAAGACACAGCCAGTTAACAAGGCTGCATTGTTTCACCCAGATGTAAATTGGTACCAGAGATGGCAGTATATACGGAGCCATTTACAGATGAATTGCCATAAATGGAGTTAAGACAGCCAAGAGAGATAAATAGACAAATATTAGAAGCCCAGTAATAAAGGGTTAGACTATTCATAGGAAAATAGGTGAAAGTTTGAATGTCTTTACTTTACTAACATTAAAACATGATCTTCTTATATAAAAATTATTCAGTGTTAATTGAGCTGTTTCAATGTTAAATTGCTAATATTATGCTAACAGTGTAAAGTGTGATCAGATTTCATAGACAAAGCATTTGTAGGACTGAAACACAGTCTGTTGAGTTCTTACTTTAAAGTTGTTTACATAATCATGGTCTACAAGTATAATATGCAAGCTTGTCAAAAAAGTATTTTGATTATCTCTCTTTGACCTTATAACTATAAAATTCTCAAATTTGAATTTATCTTTTTTTTTGTTTATTTCTTTAGGAGTTTAATTAACATACAATTTCATAGTTTCTATATTGCATCCCTATGCTATCTTTTTTTATCTAATAAATTGAAAGAGTATAATAAAGATGTCATTTCACATGTCCTTTTAAGACCTAAAATACACTTGTAGAATTGCATAATTCTCAAAGAATACATGTCCAGTAAGAAATACTAAGAATACATGGTAGTAAAACTACTGTGTGTGTTACTATGGTAACTATGAACCCCATACCTCTGAAGGTGTTTGTTAAGACCATATTCCAGCATGTTATGCAGGGACGTCTCAGGTTGGGGTTTCAGGTCAAAGCCTACAATGTTGCTCATCTGAAATTCATATAAAATTCTATCAAAAAAGTTCTTACTATTTCAAGCATAGCATCATCATTTTATTATCAAAGTTTCTAAATGCTGTCAAAATGTACATACAGATTTTTGATGACAGAAGAAACACTTCTAATTTGCACTATGAATTTTTTTTTAATATTTAAAAATTATGAAAAAGAAATCAATATCTGAAAATCAATTCTTTTTGAAATGCCAGCTCTTAGATAAATTCATTTAGGATAAGCAACAAACTTGATCAAATAAAATCTATAATGTGACTATACTTACACCATACTGAAATAAAATGTCTAATTTAGATAATTATTGAGCTTCAAACACTGTAACGTGAAAATATCTAAAAAAACTGACACAATACCGGTTTATACATCTTTGTCAAATGTGATAAAAATCATGGTAACTAGTCATTGGTTAGTTTTGCAGATCAAGATTAAGTATTTTACACAGCTATCATTATTATGTTAATATTACAGCCGTCACCAAGTTTTTCAAGCCACACACACAAAAACCCACAGCAAATCTAAAGGAGGACAACTTACCGCATCCCAATGACGATCTCTGATACCGGGGTTACAAATGGTGTGAAGTATAGGCAAGTGTTGCTTGAACTTGTCTATTTTACCCTTCACACTATCTGCAATACGACGCGGTCCTGGTTGATCTCCGAACGTCTTCGTCAACTTGTACATTGTTCTCCACATGTCACCAACCTCATTCTCTATCTCCTCCGCGTTCAAACTTGTGAACGGACCTGATATAAAATAATCTCATTAAATACATGTAACTGAAACAATGACAAGAGGTACAGAAAGAAAAACAGGTTTTTGTTAATCAAAGAAACTTGCCATATGAAACTGAAATTTCATTCCATTTATTTGTAAATATACATTGTTTAAAATATTGAGAAATCTTCCATAAAAATCATTTCATTCATGCTTTAACAAAATTATAAACTCTCAAATGTTTTTTTAATAAAATTTTTTAAATGAAAAATGCCATGCTAATAAAGTTGATAAAAAAAAGCAGTTTCAGCATTGAATAGTCCCGCCCGTTCACATTCAATTTTCTTTTTAAAGATAACTATTGATCAAAATATTTAGGAATTTCAGTTTCATTTGCAAATTTCAAATAGCAACACACACAGCTTCTGAAGCGTTATAAGATACCAAGGTAGGTATACATAACATGTTTTGTATATAACATCATCAATGAATGGGAAGCAACTGTATATACACACATTATATTACCTCCCTTTACATGACATTGCAAGCCACACTTATTGATTAGCTACATGTAATTCTGGTTAACTATATGTTTTATTAAATGAAGCAGAACTAGCTCTACATGATTGCAAACAATTTGTATGATATACATTTTAATATAAGAGAATTCAAACGATAGGGGTTAAGTCAAATATTTTGCAGATATTTATTTTCATGAATATAATTCAATATAATTCAAGTTATAGAAAAGAAATTATGTAAAAGCTGATATCAATAGGTCTGGTATTGATTACAGAATACAGTTAGGTGTTAATACTGAATACTTCAATTCTTATATTTATATACAGTAAGTTCTCTGTTATACATACTTTATACATGCAAATTTTCAATTGTTTGCCATAAAGTTTGGCTTTTAATTTTTTTGCTCAAATATTTGTTATCTAGGCTGTCACAATATAAAAACCTTACAATAAAAACTCAGATATAAATCTAAGTAATGTTTCAAATCTCTTCAACAAATTAGTCTTTAATATGAAAGGAATTAATTCCTCTTAAATGAATCATTTATTTTATTAAAATGTTGGTTTTATATTTCAAATCTTTTGGATATATACACAGAAATCATGCTTCCACGGAAACATTATTCATACAATGACTTCAGAGATAATGGGGTGAGAGATGCTGCACTTTTAACATGTCTTTTTAAAAATCTGAAATTTTCAACTGCTTGTTTTTGTTTTCATTGTACTTGAGGGAACTCTTATTTATATGGCCTTGAAAATATAGTATGATTTTGGCATGAATATAATACCAAACATATCCATTGTTGAATCATTATAAAAATTATAAGTTATCTTATCAATTAAACAATTAAAACATAATAAACATGAAGTGAGATAACAATTGTTTGCCAGTCTACCATTCATCCAGTTCTCATGTTTCTGATGGAAGGTCCAGGCGGTGTTCCATAGTTTATCATAGGGTTCTTTCAATGTGAACATTGTGTTGAGTTGTGGGAAGAAACTCTGTTCCCATTCAAGGAGGCGTTCCTCCTCATTGATACCCTCGAGGTCATCACGAGCTTGTTCAAGACCAGCCTGGAGTCTGGCCAACTGTTCTACATTAGACTTCATCTCATCTTGACCCATGAACTGGAAAATTAATGAAATAAACACATTATTTTGTAATAATTCAGAAAACAGTTTGTGTCATGCAACTTTTTTAGCAAATCTTTTAGAGTCAGATTGTATTAACTTAAATACTGCTGTCATATAAGAAAATAGTTATGATGTAAGTAGTGCACACACCAACAGTACTTAAATTGTGACACCAAAGTTTCTCAAGTTGAAACAAAAGCAATTTCATAATCATACTGTAGTAAAAAGAACAAGATATGTTTGTAAAACATGTATGCCCCCTATCAGCAGCCAATTAGTCATGTGATAAGGTTATTATGACTTCTGACCCAGTGATCAAACAATTAATAAGGGTTATCAAGTATCTACTGGTCATGACCTTAACCTTTGACCCCTTGACCCAAAACTCAATAGGGGTCATCTGCTGGTCACGACCAATCATCATACAAAGTTTGAAGTTCCTAGGCCTAAGCGTTTTTAGTTAATTGATCGGAAACCGTTTTAACATACAAGGTCAATGTGACCTAGACCTTTGACCCCTTGACCCCAAAATCAATAGGTCATCTGCTGGTCATGACCAATCACCATACCATGTTTGAAGTTCCTAGGCCAAAGGGTTCTTAAGTTATTGATTTGAAAGCATTTTTACCTACAAGGTCAAAGTGACCTTGCCCTTTGACCCCTTAACCCCAATATCAATAGGGGTCATCTACTGGTCATGACCAATAATCATACCAAGTTTTGAAGTTCCTAGGCCTAAGGGTTCTTTAGTTATTGATCGGAAACCGTTTTTACCTAAGAGGTCAATGTGACCTTGACACTTTGACCCCTTGACCCCAAAATCAATAGGGGTCATCTACTGATCATGACCAATCACCATATCAAGTTTGAAGTCCCTAGGCCTAAGGGTTCTTTCGTTATTGATCGGAAACTGTTTTTACCTACAAAGTCAATTTGACCTTGACCTTTGACCCCTTGACCCCAAAATCAATAGGGGTCATCTGCTGGTCATGACCAATCACCATACCAAGTTTGAAGTTCCTATGCCTAAGGGTTCTTTCGTTATTGATCGGAAATCGTTTTTACCTACAAGGTCAATGTGACCTTGACCTTTGACCCCTTAATCCCAAAATCAATAGGGGTCATCTGCTGGTCATGACCAATCACCATACCAAGTTTAAAGTTCCTAGGCCTAAGGGTTCTTTTGTTATTGATCAGAAACCGTTTTTACCCAAGAGGTCAATGTGACCTTGACCTTTGACCCCTTGACCCCAAAATCAATAGGGGTCTTCTACTGATCATGACCAATCACCATACCAAGTTTGAAGTTCCTAGGCCTTAAAGTTCTTTAGTTATTGATTGGAAACCGTTTTTGCTTACAAGGTCAATGTGACCTTGACCTTTGACCCCTTGACCCCAAAATCAATAGGGATCATCTACTGATCATGACCAATCACCATATCAAGTTTGAAGTTCCTAGGCCTTAAGGTTCTTTAGTTATTGATCAGAAACCGTTTTTGCTTACAAGGTCAATGTGACCTTGACCTTTGACCGCTTGACCCCAAAATCAATAGGGATCATCTACTGATCATGACCAATCACCATATCAAGTTTGAAGTTCCTAGGCCTTAAGGTTCTTTAGTTATTGATCGGAAACCGTTTTTGCTTACAAGGTCAATGTGACCTTGACCTTTGACCCCTTGACCCCAAAATCAATAGGGGTCATCTACTGGTCATGACCAATCACCATACCAAGTTTGAAGTTCCTAGGCCTAAGGGTTCTTTAGTTATCACTCGGAAACCATTTGGTCTACGGACCGACGGACCGACGGACCGACAAGTGCAAAGCAATATACCCCCTTTTCTTCGAAATGGGGGCATAACAATAACTGGACAAAAATGAACTGATACCCGGAAAGCAAATGGTTTTGATATACCGTAAAATTCCTAATAAATGCCCCTCCCCTAATAAAGGCCCCCAGGCTTTTTGATATGGAAAAAATCAACTCATCAGTGCTGAACTCATGAGTAAATCCATAATTTTTTTGAAATCCTTTAGAATCTATTTTAGATTTTATAGTAAACACAAAATTATCTATTTTATATTTTATAGTAAACACAAAATTGTATCATGTGAACTTTAAAACCTTAACACTTTAATGTTATTACCAACACTTGCTAACACTAAATGTATTTACAATGATTTTTGGATTTAGGAAAAAATGTGTTGTAATAAAAGCCCCCCTTTTGGAAAATGTTTCGCCCCCGGGGGCGTTTAATAGGAATTTTAGGGTACATTTGTACCAAAAATTTCTCTTGGAGAAAAAATAGGTTGCCAACATAATTTCTTAAAATTCTGTATCTTCTTGCAATAAAAATACATTAAAACTTAATGAAAACACTATCTTTGAGTGGCTTAATCAATCTGAAACAATAATATTTTACCTCCTTCTTCTTGAAAGATTCAACATCTTTCATCATATCATTAAGTCTGTCCTCGTAAGCGCGAGTCCTGCTGCGGAGCTCTTCCTCAATGTGTTCACGTTTAGTCATAATCCTGTTCTGACTGAGTTCAAACACTGCCTTGATCTGTTCCGGCCAATGGAACACCTGACTGTTCAACTTAATGTCCTCATCTGTACGCAAACAGAAATAACATCTTGTAAAACAGTGTGATACATCAAATATTAACAGAAAAGACACAAAATACTGTACAATAATATAAAAAAAAATCAGAAAAAGACTCAAGTTGAAATAATTACTCCTTACACAGAATATGGTAATTTCTTGTAAAGTGGAAATAGTATAAAAACCTTTTTTTACTGACAAAATTTAGACATGAATCAAAATGATATATTTCTCATATCTTGAAAAAGGCTTGTAAGAATGTTTTAAATAATCAGATTTAAAACAAAGTATTGCATTTGAGTATTAACTTGGAACCTATGTACAAAATAAAGATAAATGTTCATAGATAGTCACATGTCGAATTAGTAAAATAAATAAACAATTATGAAATATACAAATGCTTAAAATAAGCAAGAACATACCGAGTATGGGATGAAGCATGAAAAGACATTGAGATAAAAAGAAGAATGATAGGAAGAAGGAAGAATAAAGAGAAAGCTTACTAAGGAAGTGAGGATATTCTATGAGAGAAATAAGACGTATAGCTGATGAGGTCACCCATTCTGTTAAATCGTCACTACACATAGACTGTAAACACACAACACATAATACTCAATACAATACTGAACATGTTTGTTGTAGTACACACTGAGCCACAGAGTGCTGCATATATGTACATAGTGTCTCCTAGTAAACTTGTTTGTTTGTTTGATTGTGTTTTACGTCACACCCACACAGTATAGGTCATATGGTGACGTTCCAGCTTTACTGCATTATTTCAGGTACAAACAGACACCTGTGTAGAACCACCAACATTCCGTAAGTTAGCTGGATAGCTTTCTCACATGAAAGAATCCAAAGTCCCTGTCAGGATTCGAACCCACAGTGGTGAGGGGCAAGTGGTTTGTGCTTTTCAAGAACGTAAAATGTTGCTAAATGATATTGTTTAAATATGTAATTATTTATGTATCTACACATTCTGGTGGGTAAATACTATACATATATGTTAAAAAAGTTATTTCTGTCACTTTATATACATTTATACTAGTAGTTATAAATTGTAATTGATCTATATAGTACACTGGCACTACATCATGTCATGCTTGTAATGTATATGTTTTGTTGATATGGGCCGGAGGCCAAAATCAAATAAATCTTTTGTCATTGTCATTGTCATTGGTTTGAAGTCAACGGCCTTAACCACTTGGCCACAGATGCCCCTCCTAGTAAACTTTACAATGTTGAACATCTGACACACTGCAATTAGTACACATGTTTGACTATGAAAGTTTCAATGAATGGCATATGAAGAAAAGATTGTTTAGGGAAAAGCAAGACAAGAAGGAATCAAAAATGAAAAGTGCCAAATAGGTTACTGAAAGGTTGATTCAAAAGAGTTCAAAAGGGAACTGCTTCTCTAAGTTGCAAGAAGAAGTAAGAAGCAAGATGTCAACCAACAGAAACAAAACATTGCAAAACTGTGAAAATAACGAGAACAATAAAATTTTACAGAGAATTTCATAAACAGGAAGAGTATGAGAGAAGACCTGATGAACTGGGTATTTTCGGCATGTATGATGATCTAGCTGGCGATTCTTCTATAAAGAAAAAGGCTGATATGATGAAAGAATTGAAAAATACAATGTATAACATTGTGAAATGATTTTGTAAAGTGAAAATATAGTCTGGAATTTTACTGGAATCTTTTTTTTTATGAGTGTTGCATGATTTAAATAAAATCATTTCACAATGTGTACTGCAGAAAGCTGTCATAACAAAAGGAAAGAATAGAAACAATAATTTTGAAGGCTAAGTAAATGGGTGACTAAACACTTTATAGGAAAGTGAAAGAGTGAAAAGCTCATATTTTTATCATAATTCTTGTCACAAAATTCAAACAAATTTGTTCTAAAAATGCTAACTGGATTATTTATATGACTTATTTGTTCAAAAATGTAAACCATTTCAAATTTCTCAGTTTCTGACATAAATTATTAATAGACACTAGCTACACCAACAGAACAGGAGAAAGTCATCAAGTAGACAGGGTTTACATGCACAATTTCAGGGGCTGTACTTACGAGGGACAACAGCATAATCTAACAGAAACATAAGCCTGTTAGCCGCATCTTCTATCTCATCTTTTAGTTTGTAAACTGTTACGTCTTGTGACTACAACAATAACACCAGGTTTTATTTCAAACAACATGTTAGAAACTCTTAGGGCAAAACACTGTTAAATTGGTAAAAATAATTTTAGTAAAACCATCTCTGTCACAAATATATGATATTGTGAAATAACTAAACAAGAGCTGTCCGTAAGACAGCGCGCTCGACTTTTTTATTGCTTGCCAATAAAAAAAGTTTTTGCAGAAAAAGGCAATACAAGAATCTCTGTATTTTTAAAGTGAACTAATTGTTTGATACCCTTGAATATTACAGCAATGTTTATATGACATAATTTATGGTAAAGTGAACAAGTGGATAGGAATGAATTTTTTTAGATTTTTTAAGTTTTTTAGTGCTTGCCTATAATACAAAACATTGACAGTTAAGGGCCATAATTCAAATAAAATCTTTGACAGAATTACCTTCTCCTGGACATGTTTGGGAATCATGATTGTAAACAAGTATTCCAACTTTCAAATTAATATCTCAAACAGTTCAGTCAAAAAGTGGACTGGTACTAAAAACTTAACCAAGATTCTAAGTCGATAAAAGGCCTTAATTTTTAAAACAAATCCTTGACAGAGTTACCTTCTCTTGCGTACAGATGGGGGTAATGATGTGAAATAGCATTAAAAGTTTCAAAGCAATATCTCAAAGGGTTAAGGCAATAAGTGGATTTTACCCATATTCAATGTATTTTCTAAGTCAAAAAGGGGCATAATTCTGTCAAAAACCTTGACAGAGTTATGTCCTCTTGTCTGTTGATGAAGGTCGTGATGGTAAACAAGTATGGTCAGTTTCAAAGCAATACCTCCAATGGTTTTGAAATAAAGTGAGGTGGTACAAAAAACTTAACCAAGCTCAATACACTTTCTAAGTCAAAAAAGGGCCATAATTCTGTCAAAAACCTTGACAGAGTTATGTACTCTTGTCTGTAGATGGAGGTTATGATGGTGAACAAGTATGGTAAGTTTCAAAGCCATACTTGTAATACTTCTGAAATAAAGTGGGGTGGTACGAAAAACTTAACCAAGGTGTGACGCCAACGCCGACGCCGGGGCGAGTAGGATAGCTCCCCTTTTCATAGAAAAGTCGAGCTAAAAATGTCTTTTAACACCAAATTCTTAATGTCAACACAATATCCCATCCCCTTAAAGCAGGAACAGATTATTTTGTTCTAAAATTCAATAGGAGTTAACCCTTTACTGCTCTAAGGTGATGAAATATGGTGATATACATGGCTGTTCACCAACTATTTTAGTGAGGGATCTAACAGAGATGATTTCACAATAAACTGTCAACATGTTATATATCATAGTCTTGTTAATGCACTTTCATATCAAATCCTGTAAAAAATTTGAAGACACTGCAACACAATTTGTTAACTAAACTATTAAACAAGAGCTGTCCGTAAGACAGCGCGCTCGACTTTTTTATTGCTTGCCAATAAAAAAAGTTTTTGCAGTAAAAGGCAATACAAGAATCTCTGTATTTTTAAAGTGAACAATGGCCATGAGCATTAAGATATTTAGTGAAGAATTATTTTATTATGACATAATTTATGGTAAAGTGAACAAGTGGATAGGAATGAATTTTTTTAGATTTTTTAAGTTTTTTAGTGCTTGCCTATAATACAAAACATTGACAGTTAAGGGCCATAATTCAAATAAAATCTTTGACAGAATTACCTTCTCCTGGACATGTTTGGGAATCATGATTGTAAACAAGTATTCCAACTTTCAAATTAATATCTCAAACAGTTCAGTCAAAAAGTGGACTGGTACTAAAAACTTAACCAAGATTCTAAGTCGATAAAAGGCCTTAATTTTTAAAACAAATCCTTGACAGAGTTACCTTCTCTTGCGTACAGATGGGGGTAATGATGTGAAATAGCATTAAAAGTTTCAAAGCAATATCTCAAAGGGTTAAGGCAATAAGTGGATTTTACCCATATTCAATGTATTTTCTAAGTCAAAAAGGGGCATAATTCTGTCAAAAACCTTGACAGAGTTATGTCCTCTTGTCTGTTGATGAAGGTCGTGATGGTAAACAAGTATGGTCAGTTTCAAAGCAATACCTCCAATGGTTTTGAAATAAAGTGAGGTGGTACAAAAAACTTAACCAAGCTCAATACACTTTCTAAGTCAAAAAAGGGCCATAATTCTGTCAAAAACCTTGACAGAGTTATGTACTCTTGTCTGTAGATGGAGGTTATGATGGTGAACAAGTATGGTAAGTTTCAAAGCCATACTTGTAATACTTCTGAAATAAAGTGGGGTGGTACGAAAAACTTAACCAAGGTGTGACGCCGACGCCGACGCCGACGCCGACGCCGGGGCGAGTAGGATAGCTCCCCTTTTCATAGAAAAGTCGAGCTAAAAATGTAACACTTTTGTACATAAAATCATTGTTCTTAGCAAAGTATAAACATTTTCATTCGAAATCATCCAAATAGATTTGTAATAATATCATTGACATAAATGGTTAAAATCAAAATCTTATCCCCATCTTAATTTACTTTTACCAGTGATTTCAAAACCACTAATCTACCTCAATAAAATTGTTATTCAAACATGAATTTACAACACATTTTTCTAAGAACAGACAAACGTATATAGAAGTAATTGTGAAGAACAATGATTTTATGCACACATTTAAGGCATTCTTCTATTCAAATTTCCAGTTTAGTGATGGGAACTCTATCAATAGCAAAAAATGGTGCACATTTATCAAACCAACTGTTAGCATTATTTTCCTTGCTGGTATAAAAAGTGGGTGGGGTAATACACATCCCTTACTTACATGGAAAAATACCCTGATCTAAGATAAAGAGTATTCTCTGGGCAGCATCCTCCAAGTCATTTTTCATTTCATTGACAGTTACATCTTGAGACTACACACAAATGTTAATGATCAGTATTACAAAAACCAGTCAAATATTAAATTGAAATAAACATGTCTACCATATCTTAAGTTTTTATTAAACAAAATTCTATGCAAAACTTTGTTTAAAAGGTCCTTAACATTATAAGAAAAATTCGAAAATGAGTATGCCATTTTCAAACAATTTTTTTGTATATAAAGGCAGAATTCCCTCAAAAAACCTTAACCCTTGGTTTACACAGTTACAACAATAATACCATATTTCTATTTCAAAACAATGTTTTGCATAGATTGCCATTTCTCACCTAAATTCAACATTGTTAAAAAGCAATACAAAAAGTAAAAAGTTTTTTTTAACAAAATATCACACAAAACATGATGAGATCTAGTTGACAATGGTCCACACCAAAATGGAGCGTTGTTAGATAAAGCCTCTTGGACAGTGTGTCACATGGTACCTGTATGAACTTACTAGGGAATGTAGCGTAATCAAGGAGAAACATTAATCTAACAGCACAGTCTTCTACATCCTCCTTCATACTAAGTTGTGTTACATCTGTCGACTACATAACAATTAAACATAGATATACCAACTTTAACATAAGTACCTGAAATCATTTTATCTTCTGTCCTACCTCATACATTTTTTTGTTTATAAAAGCATTATAGACACTTGAACTTTTTATAAATAGTTGTTTAATGACAAACTTACAACTGCTGTGTAAATGACTAAATCCATAAAAAAAAAATTATAACCAAAACAGAAACAGTATAAAAAGCATTTACAGAGCATGTTTTTAATGCAACTTTCATTTTAATCTGCTAAGTTAAAAAAAATTATGGCAAATTGTTATCATGAATCATCTCTAGAATATATTTACAAAAAAGTATATCAAAAACAAGAATGGTTTTAAATAGAGTATAATTATGTTCTGGAATATACAAAACTACATTTTGTTGAATTGCACACAAATAAAAACATGAATATTACAAATAACAAAATGAGTGATGAAATCATGTCAAATGTGAGATCTGATATGGTACATACACGTGTGATTCATACATGTACAAGACATACAACAAAATGATAAAAACATAATTAAATAAAATAAAATTTTAAATAAAGTAATCAGACATATATAAATTCATCTACAAGTAAAATAAGTATTGAGACACGAGAAAAGTAAGGACATATATTTAACAAAATGAAAATCTGAGAAAAACTTGTGATCATGACCAAAGTATGTGATTTTTTGGAACATTATATATGTATATAAATGGGAACCATGCATCACAATTGTTTACCATATAAATGATCAGCTTTGTAAATACAATATTGTGTTTCAGTAATACATGAAACAACATTAGATATCTCTATGAAAATGATGTGCATTATTTGTCCCAATGCCTTCATTCAACCATGTAAATCTGGTTTCAACCTTACTTATCAATATTTCCAACACTACAATGTACATCTGCCATGGTCAGATAAGTAATAGCTGATTTCTTTACTTCATAATTATTTATGGCATGAATTTACTTTTATTCGAGAAAGCAATGATATAAGAACACAAAAACAATATTTTATTGTGGTAACAAAATCCTGAAATTCATTGAAGACACTTTATGGCAATAGCTTAACATTCTCTAGATGTAAGAAATCCTTTGTCTTCTGTAACAGAAAATCAATTTGTATAGAAGCAATATCACACATATTCTAACATGGATAAAATATCATTTTTCCCCTAAGAAGCATGAACAAATATAGGTAAGTCGTTGTAGTATATGTATAATGTAAGAGGAAGATCATACCTGTTTAAGATACTCCTGTGTTTCTACAAGGCTTATTGTGTTGTCTGGTACTTCACTTACTCTATTTGTCATCTCATCATACCGTTTACAGATGCTGGTAAATAATAAAATATACTTTTCAGCAATAAAGAAAGTTTACTAGTACCCCAATTAACCTAGATTAATATCTATGTAATAATCTCTATTTAAGTATAAACTGTGGGCTTTAATACCTTTCACAATCAAGTTTTTTAGCACTTATTGACAGCAACTAAAAAAGAATATGGTATCTCTCAATTATTGAACTTACTTTGAATACATATAGTTGGAACATGAATACATACAATTTGAACACACAAAACATAGAATTTGAACACAAATAGTGTAAAGTGATAACATAATTTTTTACAGCAAGTATTATTATACGCAGACTAATATATTGCAAGAACAATAACTCACTTTTTGTTGAGTTCCCTATTTTCATCAATCTCAAACATGATAAGTCTTTGTTTGAGTTTTTCAGCACGTGTTGCGAGGTCCTGATTGAGAGCGACACAGTCTAGACAGAACATACTGAGTGGTACAGTAATACGTAATAGTGATATCTCGTTCTTCAAATCCTGGAAACTGTTGATTTTCTGTGAATAAACATCAAAATAATGTGATATATTCATCTATAAAGGCAGTTACCATTTTTAAAAAAAGTATAATCACAGCAATACATGCTTTAAATATCTGATTACTGTTTTGAAATTCCATCACAAAAGATTTTTTTTACAGGTAATGCAAGATTTGGTATGAAACAAATGAAAACACTATGTATATTCAACAAAAGATAATGTATCTTATTTCCGAAAGAATAAAATCATATAACACTTTAAACCAATAAACCAATGCTGAAATAATTTTACTGACCCATATGAAGTATTTCTGAATAAAAGTCCATAATAAGTTACAAATAATTACAGACAATACAAAAAAAATGTGTAACTTGAGTATTAGGCGAGTCATTTGTACACAAAAATATTCTTTAAAAAGGAATTGTCACATGCTTAAAGAGATTTGCAAACATTTGTTGCTTGGCATAAGAAAAAACTCTCATTGTAAATCCTGTAAAAGTAATTATACACATAGCTAAAAGAATGGAAACTTTAAATTTCATTGCAATCAAAGAAATGTTTTAAATGAAGTGTAGTATATAAATGACAACATTAGTACATACTAAACAAATGTTACATGTATTAATTGCAAAAATAATGTTCATACTTTAGCATATTTAACAAACTCTGTGCATGTATAACTTAGCTAAAACAAATCAACAGACATAAAAAAGTTCATACACAATACAAAAAAAAAATTTGGTGTTTCTTTCAAAAGGTACAATAGTTTGACAGTGTACAACAGGTGATGTTTGACAACATGTTTCCACAATATAGGGTAATTACATCCTGGCATTGAAGGAAATACAGATAATCATCTTCATCATTGTCAGAGTCATCTTCAGACAGATCTTCTATGTTCTGATCCACTTCATCCAAATCTTCATCATTGTCAACAAGATCAAATCCAACTGCAGTACCATCACCACCGATCTCAAAGAATTTACCTTGAGAATCTTCTATTAGTATAGGTTCTGCTTGAAATTCTGCTATATTTTCTTTACTAATGTGGTCAAATTCAAAATCTTCAACATGATTTTTAAATGTATGAGTATTTTGATAATTTGAGTCAAAGGCTTTATTAAGCTTTTTATGTGATTGAAAGCTGTTTTCTTTATTTTCAGTTTTAGCAAAATAAGGCTCAATTTCAATGCTTTTCATATTTGTACAATTATCAATATTTTTTTCCATTGTTCTGTCATTATCAACAGAATGTTCGAAAGATTTTTTATTTTTATTTTTCAATTTACCAGAATTAACAATTCTATCACCAACATTATCTCTCAACATGCTACCACTGTCCCTAACTGTCTTTGCACTTGATCTGGACTTTGGAGTAATTCGTCCCAGTTTCTTATAAATCGAGAAACTTTCAACTTTATAACCAGATCCTGATCTACTTTCCATATCTCTGAACTCCTCCATTCTACTGACATTAGACATTCTTGTTTTAACAGCTGATCTACATAGTATCTCATTTGTCCTTGTACTCAATGCAATCCTCATTCCATTTGCAAGAGATCTTCTGGTTCTTCTTTTACAAGGTGCTCTTCTTGCTGTATTCTCATTACTTTCATCTTTAATTTCTTCAGCTGTTTCTATTTCCAAACTTTCATCTTTAATTTCTTCAGCTGTTTCTATTTCCAAACTATCACTTTTCTTTTTTCCAAAATATCTAATTTCATTTGTATGACTTTCACCTTTAACTCCAGTTAACACATTTCCAGATACACTAAAATGCTTTGGTACATTGAATGTTATTTCTTCATCGTCTGAGTCAATACCTTCTATTTTTAAATGAAACTGAGAACTAATTTTTTCTGTGTCATCCTGACTAGTATTCAAACTACTTCCATCAAAAAATCCACTAGATGAAATCTCATCATGGTCCTAGGTGACAAACCACATTATTTATTATCAAACATAGGTTACAAAATGAAGGTTAAATAAAAATGATAAAAAAGGTTAGGAGAAAATTAGTGACAAATCTTATGTCTCAGAAAGTGGTTTAGATAGCAAAACAGTTGGTTTGTCAGAGATAAGGTAAAGAAGGTAAGTTCATAGTGAAATCACATGGTGATGAAAAATTTACTTGATATGTTACAGTTCTTCAATTAGAAGTGCTATGTAACACATGAAAACGCATGCTTAAAAAGGAAGTTAAATTTATGAAAAGTGGGAAAAGTAAGAAGGGTTGTTAAGTGTTTGGTAGGTTAATGGGTTATCAAAATGATATAAAATTGCTGGCATGCTAGAAAACTTACTGATTTGAAGGCTGCAATAGAGTGTGACTCTCTAAGGAAAGCTGTTACATCTTGTTCAGCCTTGTTGTTTAATAACTCCAGGTACTTCTTGTATGTTGTCAAATACCTGAAATGACAATAAACAAAACATCAGTATTGCCGATGATTGATAATAATTCAACATTATTTACTCTGTTCTAATCAAACTTGTGTGTTTTTCATATGGTTAAAAGTATCTTGTCGTCTGCTCTGTAACTTATGGTCTGTTATGTGTAATAATCTTTCCTGGATGTCCTTGGGTTTTCTAAGACAATATTGCATAAATTAACTTCCTGGATTTGACGAACCTGTTTTTATTGCATAAATTGATGTAAATACTACTTACTTTTGCGGACCAACAGTGTTCAGCTTGAATATTTCCATGGATTTGTCGACATAGTCTGTGACCAGTGACTCATCTATTTTCACAGACCGCAACAACAGTTTTTGTCCTCTCATGTCTGGGAATAGTTGACATTCAACCTACAATAACAATCATTCAAGTATTAAAAATTTCATTTTAGTGTCATTCTACCTAATTTTGCCCTTTTATGCAAATACTCAGCAGTTTTGCTTAATTTTACTAGTGTAAAGCCAGCCCATATTATAATTTTCTATTAATCAGGTTTATATTTTTGTCATTAAAACCTTGGAACTTAATAGCAGACATGGATGTTGAACAGATTGGCCACTTCAAACTTAACTATAAAAGGTCTGACTTTTAAATAGACATCTTTGGAAAATAAGAAGCTAATAATTTGGAATCTAGAGACAGGAAAATGAGGAATCAATATATCAATAATACATTTAAGCTGGAAACTGAAATATTTCAGGACTAGGAAAAAATGTCTTTTTATCTTACCCTCATGAGACCTTCTCCTGATGCAATGATTTCAGAGAAACATCTAAGAATAATATCCCTGATCTCCCTGAATGGAGGATCAAACACTATCTTTGGTTCCTCTACCCTCAACTTGATAATCATCACCTGTGCCATCACATATCTCAGATCATCAAAATCTTCACCATAGTCATTACCATCCTGTCAATCATACACATGTATATATATTAAATAGTTTTCTGCTGATGTGTGAACAAGCATTGAAAGCACTACCGAATGCACAAAAGTATTGCATTTGACTTCCATATCAACTATTTTATAATCCTGAAATCTTTTAGTGTCTTTATATTGTACATGTATTATCAATTCTTTTAGTGTCCTCATATTGTAGCTCTAGTCTTTCACAGTCTCTTTAAAGAGTATCAACACTTCCTTTATGTTTCTCTTTAAATTATCACTGCATATACTTATATAACATTAAAAAAATTCTACGGTAATCATATATTCAAAATTTATATCTTTACCATGGCATGTTATGTTCAACAATCTTCATATTTTTTTTTCACTAATATACATGTATTTATCAGTTTTAAATAATAAAACATGACATAATGTTACCTTGTGTGTTTGGAAGAAGTGTAGAAAGTCATGTAGTGAGTTGATCACCATGCCCCTCAGTTGACCAGACATTACTGCAGCTACTGCAGAGAAGAACTCCTGTACAAGTTCTGTGCTGTCCGAGTCATTGGGTCCGACCAAGTACTGCCAATGGTCAGCATTATCTACAAATACCTTGGCACAACATGGTATCCAGCTGAAAGATTATGCCAGAATTAAAATGAAATTTTCGACTAATCTATGTGTTCTACATCAATAGCAATTGTTGGTACACTATAAATTGTAAAAATACTGTTCCTTTCATAAATCTCAATTTGCAAAAGACAACTCACAAATTTATCCAACAAAATGAATACAAATATATATAGAAAATTACATTTTTCCATCAAATTTACACATCAATAAATTAAGTTAATTGATTATCATTTTACTTTATATCTTCAGAAATCTTATAATCATTACAGTACAAACAAAGCTTTGTGAAATATACCTTTTTCTGAGGACCTCATGGGCCTCCCAGCATTGTTTCCTGATCAAAGATTCAAACTCAGATGGCAACAGTGGTAGATCAGCACGTTCTAGCTCCTTCAGGTTGATAAATCTCAAGCTGTTGAATCTTTAAATGATTTAAAATACCTTCATTTTAATATATTCAAGGTAACAATATGAAATGGCTAAGAAATATATTTAATGTTCCTAACATCTGTATGTCTTTCTTTCTTTCTTTCTTCCCTTCTGTCATCATATCTCAAAGCACCTTAATTTTGAGGTCAATGAGGTCAAGGTCACTGAGACTTAAGTTGATTGTTCTATTTTTACTCATAATTTGGTTAAGTTTTTAAGAGTACTGAGGTATCAGGGAGTAGCTTTATATGTTACTGATATTATATTCTTTAATAATAAACACTGTAAAACTATCATATCATTACATTATCTTTACATAAGTAAATAATTTGGGTACTTACTCATCAAACCATATGTCTTGTATTTTCTGCATAATTGGGTTGGTTATAAATAGGTGGGTTTTGTTGTACTCTTTCATTGCAAGAAATGTGTCATGCCAGGGTACTGGAGCTCTGATAATTCTACAAACAACACAGATGGAAACAGACAATAAACATAAGTTTTTACCAATATTTTATAAAATAAATCTTATTTATAAAAAATGTACTTATTTCGTCACCTTAGTGCAATAACTGGTTAACTCCTATTAAATTATGAAGGACTTAACCCATAACTGCACTAAGGCAATGATTTAATGCTGCAAATGCTAATCAAAACCTAGACTACAGTGTGATAGATATTCTCTTTCAAATTTTTATAAGTAATTCAATATACTGTCATATTACTTATATGTTTTAATAAATTTAGTCAGTTAAAATCTTTCATTTCAATGTTTCATGACTTTGAATAATGAAGAAATCAATTTTTAGTTTACCATTCTAAACTTATACAATTATGATTAAACATTCAATGCTTTTGTTACCTATTTAAAAATTTTATGTATTTAAAACATAAAACATGTACATTGTTTAATCAGCCTTTTAAAATTGTAAATTATGTACCAGTTACAATTAGTTTTTACTTTTGAAAGCATGTTTTGATGGAAAGGAAATGGGCATTTTTACTCCCCCCTGTACATTTCTACAATTTGGATGATCATAAACAGAGTTTAAAAAAGGAACAAAAATTGTAATTTTAATCATAACTTTAGAAAAAATATAAACACTAGTCTTATAAAATGGCACAACCTGAATAGATAAAAATCAATAATGGCCTAGATATCAATGTAGAACATTTACATGATAATCAATGTCATGTTACCGTTCAGACAGTGTAATGATTATATATCAATAGAGATTAAAAGGTCAACAATATTGCAAAAACATTCCCCTTTATCCTAGCATTAAATCAATAACATAAATCAGTAATTGTTCAAGGTATACATAATTCTTTCATTAAATCATCAGATTTAAGATTAAACCACAGAAACCACCTCCTGGATTCCGTCCAGTGACAAAGTAAATACTGGATACAATCCAAAGTTTTTTTTTCCCTCCTCCAGACATAATATAAACATTTCAAAATATTTTTTAACTTGTTAATATCTTGATTAACTTTAGATGGGGGGCATTTTAATGAAATATTACGTTTTGAGATAGATAAAGCAATTTTAGACCTTGTTGATGTAGATCTTACCTGGGTAAAAAGTTCCTAATGAAAACATCATTGTTATGTAATTGTATAATAGTTAACTAAAAAAAAAGATGATGTTTTTCCCCTTCTGTTGAATATATGTGATATCTAATAAGATAACACATTGTTATGTAACTTATCTAATATATATAAACGAGTTTGGCTGATTGATTAACCATACACATCAGTCAATGGTTTGAGTTCATAATCTCTAGAAATGCACAGGCATATGACTTTAAATACTTTAAATATTTATTTCACTTGTTGAAGGAAGAACAGAGGTTGGTGTAAACTATAAACACAAAAGTTTACACTTTGTTTGAAGCTAACTAAAAATTGCATGAAAAACTTTTTCTATATTAATGCCGATATCTGTTTTCTATAATGATATGAAAACATAATGGATCTCTTCAATAAGATAGATAAACTTGTCAAAAATGGAGTTTATACTAAGTATCTGACCTAACTGTTTTATCATTTTAATTTTTGTACTTGCTACATTGATTTTTATGATTTTTTCCAATCTTTTAATGATGCACATTTAAGCATGTAAAGGATTTTCTTTATAACTTTTATAGACATAGTCTAGTTTTTAGATTTAATGCATATGTCAAAGATGTGAAGACATCCACACAATCAATAAATACATAAATACAACAGAATTTTAAAATGTTTTTATTTGTAAAAGTTTTTCCTTACCTTTGTGGGAATGACTTTGGTGTAGTTGCAATGTGTAATCTTGCCTTCTCTTCATTATCTTTCAGGATATAGTCCACTTTAATATAAACAAAGAATCTCTTGAAACTAGTTACATATAATGTACTAATTACATATAATGAAAAATGTTATAATTACATATTATATACAATATACTAATTACTTTTCCAAATCATATACTTAATTACTGATACATTTCATCTTTTAAATTACAGTTACGCATGATTTACTGAATTACAGAATGAGATACATATAATCTACTAAATTACTCAAACAGAATCTACTAAATTACATGGTTACATATAATGTACCTCTGACGGTTATAATAACAAATAGAATAGGACTTTTTGTTTCAAACAAGGAAATAGAAAGACATGACTGAATACTGAATTATAATGCCTTCAAGGTTAGCATCTCAAACATATCAAATAGAATAAAATTGATTACATTTAATCACATTTTACCAGCAAGACAATGAAATCTATTATCCCAATATCCGAAGCTATTGGTATTTTTTTTTTAATTTAAGACATAACAATTAAAACAGAGCAGCCAACAAGAACATAATCATACAGCATTATATTCACTTACTACATGTATAAACTAGCTGTTACCCTGCTGGAACCAAAATGTGATTAGCTTTTTCAACCAGTATATAGCAAGGCCAGCCTACACATCCATCAAGTTTGATCAGACTTTATACTGTTGGTAGTTTTTGTACTTTGATAATGAAATACCTTAAACTTTGAATGAACTGTTCAAGATTCAAAGTTGGGCAAATCTATTACAGAAATTCAGCAGTTTAAGGGCTTGCCTTAACGTACAGTTACACAAACAAGATTAAAGTAAAACAGAAAGTAAAATATTACCTATAGATTTTCTGATACTGTATTCATAATCATGGTTTATTTCCTCAGATAGATCCTGAATCATTGGGTCTAGTTCATGGTTAGTCAACAAACTGCTGGGAACCATACCACACACATTCTTCATAATACTGGGGTCCGGCACAGCGATCATTGATTTGCTAATACCTCTCTCTACATAGTAGTAGTATCTCTGTGTAAAACATGAAGACAAATGTTTTAAAGTTTTAATGAAGTGTTGTAGAAAAGACACAATGTGTCGAAACTATGAAAGTAACCCTGCAAGAATTAATAATTTTTATCAGTTTGAGCACGGACTGTTCTTTATCTATTTTATTGTTTCTGCAAAATATATTTGAATTCTAGCACTTTCAAAACATACTTCTAATAGGTATAACCTAATCTTTGATTGAATGACAAGATTCAAACTTTTAGAATCTGACCAATGGCGAGGGGCTCAGCCACCAAAACTAAGCTACCGAAGATCCGCCCCCACCCATCCCTCCAAAAAACCAAGTCTATAAGTTTGCTTTTTGTAAATCAATATATTGGGATGACTATACCTCTAAATCTCTATCAGAAGGTAGTCCTGTCTGTATATCATCCTCATTTTCTATTGCCATCATAATATCAATCTGTTCATGAGGGGTCAAAGGTCGACTAGGAGGCATCTCCTCAACCTCAGCAAACTCTGGTGATATGTTTGTATCATGTCTATAAAGATAATATATAACAAATTAACTAGTTGTATGGACATAGTATTGCATTTCAAACCCTTACAATTAATTTTCTATAATACATTTGCTTCACAATTAATCTTTGAAATACAAATATTTGTTCCTGAATCTATAACTGAAATAGGAAATTAAAGACCATAAATTTGAATAGCAAGGGTATTTTATATGTTTGCACATTAGCAATCAGTATTTGATTATTTATATAAGAGCACTTACTGTATATCAAGTCTTTGTTGCGCATGATCTTATTTCCAAACTGAACCCATCAATATCCCATTTTACCAGAATAGGATCATAGTAAGCTTTTTAAAAAATGTGTATCCTTTTAATATTGCAGTTTTATGCTGAATAATTGATTTCGAAAATAAAATACAAAGTAAACAATACGAACCCATTAAAAGCATGGCCATTTGTAGCTTTTCCATTTGGTAGTTTCTCTAGAATTGTTTTGCCTCGCGTGGGGCGTCTTGGACTTTGCATCAAAGGACCATTTATTGAAGCTTTACATAGAAAAGAAAATATGGCAAATTAAATTTTATGAATTTATTAACCTTATTTAAGAATTTGTGATATAAGTAACAAACCAAATATGTTTAATACATAATTACATTATTAATACAAAAAAAATTTTCAACATATTATGTTTCCCAAATTTCAAATGTACAAGTTACTGATATTTGTTAACATGTATGCCCACTTTCTTCTTATTTTCAAATACACTTAAATCTCTGTACCAATAGACTTAATGTACATCAATTACCTCTAGTTTTTTGTCTCTGTAACTTTGGCAAATCTTTCATTTTGAGATCACTAGCAGAGGGGGTATAGTTGTTGGCTATAGATTCACTAGGAGTTCTGTGAAACTTTTGTTCTTTGAATGGAGCTGCCAATGTCCATGATGTTCCTTTCATAATAGGTGGGTGCTCACTGTTGCGTAGCACAATCTAAAATTCACATAAATGAAACATTTACAGCATTTCTTAATTTCATGATTTGTAAACAATCATTAAAAATAAATTGATGCAATTATATTTTTTTATCTACAATTTTGTAAAGCAACAGTATTATATAAATTTAGTACCCCAATCTTATAATATGTATAGTGGAAACTTTAATTTCTGGATTTTTAAATTGTCTATAAAGGCTCATCCTTAAAACAGCAGAGGCATTGTGAAATTCCAATATTAAATTAAAAACATATAGGCCAACAATTGACTAATGCATAAAAAATATTTTCACTTTTATCAGACTTATAATACTCATTTCTACTCCTATATTTCTAAAATCTTATATCAACTGTGATCTTAACCTTTGACCTTTGATTCCAAATGAGGTAATTGTTTCTTAACAACAGTTTACAACTCATGCCTAGTGACATTTTCAAATAAATCAGAGCTTAAAACAATTTCAGTTGAAGTACATACCTTGTATAGATCTGAAGGTTCTTTGACCGCCTGGGGGAGGGGCGGCAGACCTGGCAAACCCCGTGTCTTGCTGCAACTTTGCAGTGGGGTTGGCACACACTGAAAATATTAATATACAATTGTAAATACAAAAGAAAAATCAGTTTCCAAACTAACCTAAGCTATCATACTTGCTGTACATACAAAATGAAATAATATTATATCTTTATATGTTCTATTTTAAACACATTTTTTTATATTATTAATTACAAAAGGATATAAATACATTTACAAATATGTAGTTCTGTAACATAAATATATAGTTCTGTAACATTTCATTTTATGTTAAAAATGGGAATGACAGCAATGTGATAATGGTACGAATAAATCAATAAAAGTAAAAAAAACAAATATATCTATTTTTTAGCTTTTGGTAATTATTATTTAAAGATTCAAATGTGAACAATTTCTACTTGGGATATCAAATTGAACAATAATCAGAGGTAAATTCATAAAATTTATGCCATTATATTTTGAAGAAAGACAACAACAACAAAAACAACATTAAGATATTATGAAATTATATGGTGTTTCTTTTAATCTTTTTTAACTTAATTTTTATATATTCACATTCTTGAAGAACCAGTCATTTATATTTTTGTATAAGGCAAAGAAACAAAGACCCTGGAAACAGTCTTACATAAGAACTAAGTTGTAAATGTTCACCATCATATGATACACTCAGTGAACTTTTTATCACAACATTTCAATCTCAAAATAATCTGATAAGCTTTTTTTAAAGTACACAAAGTGAGTGCACACTTTTTACAGCTGTGATAAGTCAACTACTGATATGATTTGTTTTCTCTATATACTTTAAGCTTATATATAAGCACAGTGCAAATAAAAAGAAATGCATGCAGCAGTGAAGTAAGGAAAACTTGACATGTATTTGTTTACATTTCTTGTAGCTTAAAAACCATTCCTTTTCATTGATCATATAAATTTCCCCAACAATTTCACTTATTGATCTTGGAGTTCTTGTTTAGAAAAGAGTGCCATAAAATAGAAGAGTAATCATGGCACTTAATCTATGGTCTTATCAATGATTAACATCAGGTACAAACAGAATAATCAATCAGTAACTGCTTGTTTTGACATTAGGTACTGTTCACAACTCACTTTATATTCTAGATAAGTAAATGCTTCACAATGAATATTGGTTCAGGTATTTAAGGTATACAAGATATAGAACCTTTAACATATGAATTATTAATGACAGATCTCCTGCTTATCTCTTTCAACAATCTCTTTAAGTTTTATTACAAGAGAAAACTTTTTATACAGATATTTAAAAGGGTGAATGGCCTTGTATACATTTGTATGTTTTCAGTCTGTATGCGCAATTTGAAAATAAAAAATATAAATAATAACCTGTTCATAATAAAAGAGAATCTAAGGTTTTCTACTGTTAAATTTTCCAATATTTGTCTTCATTAATCAATGTGACACTTAAAATTAAATTTACTAAATGTATTAAATTAAATTTAAAAGTAATCATTGCAGAACAATGGTGAAATTACAGTGACACCAAATATAAACCCAGTGTGAATTTTTTTTTTTTTTTGTTGCTGATCTTTTTAATCTTTGATCACTGAATAAGGGTTGATAAGAGCACTAAAATCAGATACATGATTTAATAGTGACAGCTGGGCTATTTTGTAAATTTTTTCGACTGACTTTTACATTGCACCAGCACAGGATAGGTCATATGGCTACTTTCCAGCTTTACTGATGGAGGAAGACCTCTAAGCACAAATGGACACCTGAGTAGAACAACCAACATTCTGTAAGTTAGCTATTTTGTGCAATAAATATATCACACAATTATTTGACAGCTAATAGAGTTAATTATCAAAATTTTAAAATTCACCAGTCAACAACGTACAGACACTATACTAGGCCCCCCTAAACAAAAGTTAAATTAACAAAATTTTCTCCCATCATACCAAGTTACAAGTTCTTTATATTATTCCAGGTGGGTATTTTGGCACCACAAACACCCACATAATACAGAGCTTAGCATAATAATAACAGTGCTGCTGGGATTAAATGAAGCATGTTAAACAATAACTTTGCATCATATTTTGGGCCACCATTCATACTTTTCTTTCAATGAATGTTCATTCTGATTATTTATGGAAAAGCTTTTTACTTTTTTTTTTACTTAAATTAACCATTTCTCAAACAGTTCCAAATCTGATCAATATAGGATTATTTTTTTTACTTTAATGTACTCAAGATTACAGTTTATGCAATCTAGACATCAACTGAGTAAGTAATGTAACTACTGACTAAGTGATAGCAGAATAATGGACATTATGCATCCAGTCCCTGACAAGTTTTAAACCCTAAACCAAAAGGGATGAAGTATCATTCAAGTCAATCTACTTTCCTTTATTTGGGTATGTCAGAACCAAAAACCAGATTCAAGCTTACCTAAAGTCCATTTTTAATTCAAACAACAATAAAATGTCAAGAATAGTTATTTCATGACGTTGGTTTTTATACTATAATATTTATGATAAATCAAACATTGTGTGTGCTTGTGTCTTGACTTATTATAATACTGGTAGGTAAATATTTAGTCATAAAATATTTCCTACTTTGCATTTTTTTCAAGATTTAAATTTGTGATTTGGACTTGTAAAAACATGTCCTGTTGAAATGATATGATGGTTTGATAATCAACTTTAATTGTAAAGTGTTAGTAGTAATCAAAGATAAAAAGCAACTGTCAAATATTTGTAGGATTTCATGCATAAAGCTAATAAGATTAAAATTGCTAAAGATTTATATAATAAAAACTATATCTAGACATTTAAATTCAAAAAAATATTTAAACACCTCAGATTAAGCTACTTGTAACAGATTTGGTAACAGTCAATGTTATTTCAAAGATAATCAAACTTAAAAAAAAACAAACAAAAAAAAATATAGAGGATATTCAAGCTTTTTCTATAAATACATGATTTATTTTCATCGAGTGGTATGAAAATAAATATTTCATGAGTGGCGGTAGCCAAGAGTGAAATATGGTAATTTTCATGCCACAAGATGAAAATAAATCATGTATTTATAGAAAAAACTTGAATTTTCTGTATATTATATACATTTTTCTATTTTTTGACATTAAAATTGAGAAAGTAGTCCGGCAAGATACCAGTGAAAATACAGAAAATATGTTTCACTGCAGTGAAAAATAAATTTTTACAGTGAAAATACGGAAAATAAAAATACGCATTTTATTTCAACAATATTTCTCAATATTTCATTTATAAGTATATAATAAATATATATACATATATATCTTTATCCATAACAATAAATCAAATTTAAACAAATACATGTTAACACTTTTATTATATACTTTTAAATGAAATATTGAGAAATATTGATGAAATAAAATGCGTATTTTCATTTTCCGTATTTTCACTGTAAAAATTTATTTTTCACTGCAGTGAAACATATTTTCCGTATTTTCACTGGTGTCTTGCCGGACTACTTTCTTTTAAATTCTGCCAGTACTCAAAATTTAAGGGAAGTCTTGCAAATTTTAATGTCCAGAAAGGGAAAAATGTATATAATAAACAGAAAATTCAAGTTTTTTCAATAAATACATGATTTATTTTCATCTTGTGGCATGAAAATTACCATATTTCACTCGTGGCTACCGCCACTCATGAAATATTTATTTTCATACCACTCGATGAAAATAAATCATGTATTTACAGAAAAAACTTGAATATCCTCTATTTATATTCTGATTTTTCATATTAAATTAAATACAGTTAATAACAAATAAAAAAAATGTCAGATTTAAATAAATATATTTTCTGCTTAAAATGTAGGATATAAAAAGCTAATCTAAGAATAAAGTAATGTTTGCAATGTATATATTTTGAAGCAATGTATATTGAGTAATAAGAATAATAAAATATCATATACCAAAAAAACATACCTTTGTTGAAAGTGGTGGAATAGTAAAATTGTCCTAAAAGTATGAAATTGTTTATCAAAAAAAAATAAGTTCAAAAATAAAATACTGCAAAGCATTCATCTAATAGCTTCAATGAAATAGTTGACTATACTTTAAAGAAATGTCTAGGTTATGATATAAACAAAATAGAAAATATGTTGCTTGTAATATAGAATTAGAACTTTAATACTTTCATATTAATTCCCATATTTTACCATCAATTTTGATGTAAGAGACTTTGCCCTTAATTTAAGGCTTAAAGACACTATGCGATGTCATGATTTTATGATGTTTTGAATGAGAGCGCTTGTTGGTACACAGGCCAAAAAGTTGTAAAATTTACTAAAAACCACTGAAAAGCATGAAATATGTAGAAAAATTGTTTTGTATGTAAGATCAAATTATATTTCATTTATGAATACCAGCTTTTATATTTTCACATAAGGGTACACCACATCTGGTGTTCACAACACTATTTAATCACTTTCTTAATCATTTGCTTACAATTACGGCCCCCACGGTTACACGTTTAAACGGATTCGTTTCGATTTTTATTCATAAAAGTTTACAATATTTTTTACCCTTTAATCAAAAATACCATTTTGTCTTACAAAATATCTTAATCATTGTCTGTAATCATGGACTTTATCAATTCTAACTGGTTTATTCCAAAGTAAAACAACAGAAAATGGGAGTTAACAACCTTCCACACAGCATTACCGTGCAATAATCGCTTGTAACATGATACATTTTTTGTAAAGTTGATTTTCCTTTGATCTTTCAAAAGAGCGAAATGGGGATACAATGCAGTGGTTAGACCACTGACTGTCACTCCTGAGGTCCTGGGTTGGAGGCTGGGTTACACCAGAGACACTTTCAATGTTTCCCACCTACCTAGAGGTGTACTGGTAATCCTCGCATGTATCAGTGCTATACACTGGGCATGTAAAAGAACCAAGGGATCTATTCAATAAGAGCTAGGAACTGTTTCCCGGATTCCCTTGTATCTCATAGCTGTCTCTTAAATGTATACAATGTATACCTGCTTAGAGTAATCCTAAACTATTCTAAAGCAGTATGATGAAGATGTTGATGTTAAACGGTATCATTTCGGTTCTTAACAATCGTGTAAACGTTTACAAAAAATTGTAAACGTGGGAGCCTTACTTACAATTAGTTCCATCATATTTCACTTGTTTACTACAATAATCATATGATAACTATACAAATCATTGGCTTCCTGTATGAAGCAATGGACTTCCATGTAAATCACTTGCATCTAAAAATAATTATAAGCTTAGAAAATCATTTGATTTCAATATTAAACACTTGTTTGCAAGATCAATCGCTGAAAATGGAAAAGAGTCAACTCGGCCCTATACCAACTCGGCACGGGTCAACTCGGCACGGGTCAACTCGGCCCACTTTACAAAAATATATAGGCCTATAACGTATTTACTTTGCTTTGCATGTTGTTAAGGTAAATGAATAATAAGAAATATCTTATTATTATTAAATAATTATACATTGTACCTCTGCTGAAATAAAGTATATTTAGAAAAAAAAGTTATTTATTTGTCTTGCAGATTCGATAAAATTAATATACACACAGGCACGATTATCGAACCTGGGAAGAAAAAATATGAACAGATTGATAAAATAACTTCATATTTTTTCTTCCCAGGTCCGATACTTGTGCCTGTGAATATAGATATAATAAAAATGTGTTTCCTTAGATGCATTTTGTTTCAGGGTTCTCGGGGACGCTTATTTCGGCGTCCCGGTACGCATGTTTATTACAGGTGGACGCAAATATTTCAGAGCAAGCATTCCACGTACGCTTAATTTTGCCTGGGGACGCATAAACATTACCGATTGTTTACAACCAGAAATACACAAATGCGTCAGCGCGTGTCAGTCTATAGGTAGGCGGTCCTATGCACATCGACCCGTGAAGCGATTAGCCAATCAGCGATAACGCTTAAGATCATTATCACGCAATAGTGATCACTATTAATGTATACACGCGCCAGGGTTCTCGGGGACGCTTATTTCGGCGTCCCGGTACGCATGTTTATTACAGATGGACGCAAATATTTCAGAGCAAGGATTCCACGTACGCTTAATTTTGCCTGGGGACGCATAAACATTACCGACTGTTTACAACCGCAAATACACAAAATGCGTCAGCGCGTGTCAGTCTATAGGTAGGCGGTCCTATGCACATCGACCCGTGAAGCGATTAGCCAATCAGCGATAACGCTTCCGATCATTATCACGCAATAGTGATCAGACCAATGTATACACGCGCTAATTACCAGATATAACACGCGTGATAATTTTATATCTTTGATCAACAGTTGATTGGAAATCAGCAAATTTTACCGACAAAAGGATAAAATTATCGACTATTTACGCCGCAAGTTTACTGTAAAGATTGTTTTCTCAAATTACAAATGAGTGTAATTTTTGAATGATTGTCGAATATTTGCACAATTTTGCTCTAGTTTCATTCTTGCAAAAACTTTATATAAGAGTATTAAGAATTTAATATATTGTGCCGAAATGCCAGGACAACAAACCAAAGTACACATACGCTTTTCTTTGATATTTTAGATTCTATCCGAAAATTGATCCCGAACATCGGCGATTTCACGTTCGCCAGAAACCCTAAAATTTCGCAAAAATACTCGGTTTCCAAGCCAAACATGCGAATGAATTGTTCCTTTATTATTAATCAACATTAAATCTTTAAATATCGATCCTCAATTTGCCCCCTTTTGAAGATATTTTGCTAAAAATAATTGTCGATCGGATGAATCTCTTACACACTGAGGGAAGCTGTACACGATTTTCCTATTCATTCCGCTAAACGCTGCCTATATACATTTACGTTTTTTTTTCACAAATATAAACTTTTTGTCTTTAGAGTGGACTTATTTAACCAGAATAAAATTTGATTTTGTATAAAAGTGAAAAAAAAAAACGATTTCCCTGTGTTGATGCATTTAATGAAATAATTTCATAATTAATATTTCAACAATATTTTAATTCAATATTAACAACAAAACAATAATTATACTATGTATTTCAGAGTTTCTTTTGAATAACTATAAACTTTTGAGTCCCATGAAGATTCAAAATATCAGCAATGCTATTGTGAACATTGAATGACTAATCTGTAAACATTAATTGCGACGCGCTTTTGGACTCCAACTTTTTCAGGGTTGGGAGTCCATGGACTCCATGTTTTAAAGTCCTAGTGAGAACCCTGACGCGCTGTACAGTACATGTAATTACCAGATATAACACGAGGTAATAATTTTATATCTTTGATCAACAGTTGATTGGAAATTAGCAAATTTCACCGACAAAAGGATAAAATTATCGACTATTTACGCCGCAACTGTTTCTCAAATGACAAATGAGTGTAATTTTGAATGATTGTCGAATATTTTCGGCATTTTCTATGCACAATTTTGCTTTAGTTTCATTCTTGCAAAAACTTTCGATAAGACTATTAAGAATTTAAGATATTGTGCCGAAATGCCAGGACAACAAACCAAAATACACATACGCTTTTCTGTGTCAGATATTTAGATTCTATCCAAAAATTGATCCCGAACATCGGCGATTTCACGATCGCCATAAACCCTAAAATTTCGCAAAAATTTCTAGGTTTCCAAGCCAAACATGCGAATGAATTGTTCCTTTATTATTTAATCAACATTAAATCTTTAAATATCGATCTTCAATTTGCCCCCTTTTGAAGATATTTGCTAAAATAATTGTCGATCGGATGAATCTCTTACACACTGTTTGAAGCTGTACACGATTTTCCTATTCATTGGGCTAAACGCTGCCTATATACATTTACGTTTTTTTTTACAAATATAAACTTTTTGTCTTTAGAGTGGACTTATTTAACCAGAATAAAATTTGATTTGGTATAAAAGTGAAAAAAACAACAACAAACAAACGATTTCCATGTGTTGATGCATTATAATGAAATAATTTCATAATAAATATCAACAACAAAACAATAATTATACTATGTAGTTCAGAGTTTCTTTTGAATAACTATAAACTTTGCAAGTCTCTTGAAGATTCAAAATATCAGCAATGCTATTGTGAGCATTGAATGACTGACTAATCTGTAAACATATTAATTGCGACGCCCTTTTGGACTCCAACTTTTTCAGGGTTGGGAGTCCATGGACTCCATGTTTTAAAGTCCTAGTGAGAACCCTGTTGTTTGTAAAGTAATTTTCAAGAAAATATTAACAAAAACATGTTTACTTAATAGCATAAGCTTCTAATTAATTGCAGGTGGTCACTAATCAAATTTGAATGAATGAGTCAATCATAATTATCACCTAATTAATCGGCATCTTTAACATACACATTGATTGATAATAATAGTACATGACAATAGGAGTCCTTTGATGTCCTTTACCCATTTTTAAAAGTGGGACAGTTGACCCGTGCCGAGTTGGAATAGGGCCGAGCTGACTCGGGGGCCGAGTATGTTTTAGGGCCGAGCTGACCCGGATTCGCTGAAAACTACATCACTAAACTGAGTCCAGCAAATCAGTCTGCATTTCAGCATTCTTTATTTAAAAGATGAATCTGTTATTTATCAATTTATCTATATAGACATATTTGCTTGCATTAAGTCATTTGTTGCATGTTCTAAAGTTACCAAGTGAAAAAGAAATATTATTTCAAGTCAAAAGCATTATGAATATTCTGGATCATAATGATTAGAGATATCTGACAAGCAATTTAGATAATGTTGAAATTTGAGACAACTGCAATACAATTCAAAATGTTGTTATTTAATGTGATACTTTTATCATTCACCAAAATACCAATCGCATAGTCACTGATTGTGCTCAACATGCATCTCAAAAGTTACATCGTCATCAGGATAGTTTTACAGTTACTAATATCGAGCCATTCCACGTCTCAGCATTCACACTTTACAAAATACTTACTTGTACAACATCCAAACTATATATACACCGAAATACCTGAAAAAGATCCTTATTATGCCGTTGTAAAACATTCTTTACCTTCGCCCTCTCGAGCGCCATTTTCCCAGTGTTGTGGTAACGATTAAAGGGAAAATCCTCTTTCTACACAATCTGTTGACAATATATACTCGGAACAATTTCTTAGAGCAAACTTTTTCTAAAACAGGGTTAAATTAATTCTCTAAGTGGAATATTAGGTCGAAATATCCATTATCGACACATAACTAATTGTAAACATCCGACCTAAGGTTGTCCTCCATTTTCAAGCAACATCCGGGGATTTGGTTGCCAAGATTAAGCCTCGTTCTGGTATTATCAAGTGCTTGAAATAACATGACAATTTTAGTGTTCTAATTCCGAAAGTGTAAGGTTATAAACCGCTAAATGTGCGATGACCATTTAAAGGCATACTTTTGTTTGAACATTATATGATAGATTAGTCAAAATATAATTTTGTAGGGTGTTTTTTGCATAATCAGCTCTATGAAATAATGAACATAACTATAATTTGATGTGAAATTGAATACATATAATTATGGTAGAATTTTAATAAGATAATAACGTTAAGATGTAGAATATTATTTGAATGTGTTTACAAATTACATTATTGCATACCGGTGTCGGTACTGTTGTCTCCCTTTGACTAAATGATATATGCGATTATTCATCATCACATTGTAAAACCATTATATACATGTACAAATACAACAAATTTGTTTGACAGAACTTTTTCGGCTAAAATACATCAATTGGAGGACAATACGCTTTATTTCCAGAAAATTGCGGCAAAATAAGAGTTTCTAGTATTTATAGCTACACTGGGGGGAAAGGAACAGTTTATCAAACTGCTGTGCTTGTTTATTGTGTTTATAGATGTTCTAATTTACAAATAGTGTTTTGACATTACTACATCTATTACAGTTTAAAATGTTCCTAGATAAAACTGCTTAACATGTTCTTTATAATTGCTAACCAATGCTGCATTTTAATACTAATATATAGAGCGGGATTCAATCGAAATCTTTGAGGATGCAAAGTACTTTTTTACCAACTCATTCAAATTGCCTTTTTTAAATGTTTTGATAATTAAGGGAATCGTAAAAAATGACTTACAGTAATAATTTAAATAATTTAAGTTTTCCAGAACGGAACAGACCTAGATAGAAATGTACACAACAGTTCAAAAGAGACTATATGTTGTATAAAAGAATATCAATTTTTTTATAGCTGTACATGATGATGATCGTTTTTGATCTTATAAATGTAAAATTTTAAATGAACATTAAATCATCAAAACATTTGGAAAGTAACGGTATATATCACCAGTGCGAAATAGATATAAATGTAACCAAAATATATGCAGGCAGTCCAAAATATAACTCTACAATCAAACAAATATCTTGAGTCGTCTGAATTAAAAAATAACAACAATATTATACAGATTTGAGGAATAAATATAAAGAATATCGCCTTGTATTTCAAAGGGTTTAACAAAGAAAACAAACACCTATATATAACCACTTTGTCGTTTTCTTGTATGCTAAACTTCATTAGCCAGGGAATACTAAAGAACGGGTTTCTACCATATTATTTCATCATGTGTAATTCGAGATATGAGATGGCGAGCCGGGAGAATTCCTATACTTATCTGCCAGGAATTGTCATAATACTACATACAATGTACTATGTACCCATAGAAATGGTCTGCCTTTAAAAATATTTTACATTATCATGATATTGTACCGTAATTGACAGTTTTCACATAATCAAAATTTGACATTAAATAATTGCCACAGCTACAGTATTTGGAAAAATCTGCACTTTTTTACTCTATACGTAGACGACTTTGTTAATGTAACCTCAGATAAACGTTTTAAGGATTTGATATAACCTCAAAAAATGTTTCAATTAAGGATTTGATGTAACCTCAGATAAATGTAACAAGGATTTGATAAAACCTCAAAGAAATATTTCATGGATTTGATGTACCCTCAAATAAACGTTATAAGGATTTGATATAACTCAAATAAGTGTTTCAAAGATTTGATGTAACCTTAGATAAACGTTATAAGAATTTGATATAACCTCAAATAAATGTTTCATGGATTTTATGTAACCTTAGATAAACGTTATAAGGATTTGATATAACCTCAAATAAATGTTTCAAGGATTTGATGTACCCTCAAATAAACGTTATAAGGATTTGATATAACTCAAATAAATGTTTCAAAGATTTGATGTAACCTTAGATAAACGTTATAAGAATTTGATATAACCTCAAATAAATGTTTCATGGATTTTATGTAACCTTAGATAAACGTTATAAGGATTTGATATAACATCAAATAAATGTATCAAGGATTTGATGTTATCTCAAATAAACGCATCAATGATTTGATATAACCTCAAAGAAATGTTTCAAGGATTTGATGTAACCTCAAATAAACATTATAAGGATTTGATATAACCTCAAAGAAATGTTTCAAGGATTTGATGTAACCTCAAATAAACGATATAAGGATTTGATATAACCTCAAATAAATGTTTCAAGGATTTGATGTAACCTTAGATAAACGTTATAAGGATTTGATATAACCTCAAATAAATGTTTCATGGATTTGATGTAACCTCAGATAAACGTAACAAGGATTTGATATAACCTCAAAGAAATGTTTCAAGGATTTGATGTAACCTCAAATAAACGTTATAAGGATTTGATATAACCTCAAATAAATGTTTCATGGATTTGATGTAACTTCAGATAAACGTAACAAGGATTTGATATAACCTCAAAGAAATGTTTCAAGGATTTGATGTAACCTCAAATAAACGTTATAAGGATTTGATATAACCTCAAATAAATGTTTCATGGATTTGATGTAACCTCAGATAAACGTAACAAGGATTTGATATAACCTCAAAGAAATGTTTCAAGGATTTGATGTAACCTCAAATAAACGTTATAAGGATTTGATATGACCTCAAAGAAATGTTTCAAAGATTTGATGTAACCTTAGATAAACGTTATAAGGATTTGATATAACCTCAAATAAATGTTTCAAGGATTTGATGTAACCTCAGATAAACGTAAAAAGGATTTGATATAACCTCAAATAAATGTTTAAAGGATTTAATGTAACCTCAGATAAACGTAAAAAGGATTTGATATAACCTCAAATAAATGTTTCAAGGATTTGATGTAACCTCAGATAAACGTAATAAGGATTTGATATAACCTCAAATAAATGTTTCAAGGATTTGATGTAACCTCAGATTAACGTTATAAGGATTTCATATAAGATCAGTTAAACTCATCAAAAAGTTGTTACAACCTTCGATAAACGTATCAAAATTCTAGGAAAACTTGAGACAATCGTATAAAATATTTGTTAAAACCTCTGAAAACGTATCAAAGATTTGTTACAGCCTCAGGTAAACGTATCAAAAATTTCAAATTACCTTAGATAAACGTATCACGGCTTTGATATGATACCAGCTTAACATATCAATGATTTGGTTCACCTTCAGATTAACGTATCAAACATTCGATATAACATCAGGTAAGTATTATAAGGCTTTAATATAACTTCAGATAAACTTATTTAACATTTAATACAACAGCTTAACGTATCAAACATATCCTCAGATAAACGCATCAATGATTTGACATAACCTCAGATAAACGTATCAAAACTACATACAACCTCAGTTAAACGTATGAAACATTTGATTTTACCTGAGATAAACGTAATAAGGATTTGATATAACCTCACATAAATGTTTCAAGAATTTGATGTAACCTCAGATAAACGTAATAAGGATTTGATATAACCTCAAATAAATGTTTCAAGGATTTGATGTAACCCCAGATAAACGTTATAAGGATTTGATATAACCTCAAATTTGATAAAACCTCAGATAAATGTAACAAGGTTTTATGTAACCTCAGATAAACGTTACAAGGATTTGATATAACATCAAAACAATGTTTCAAGGATTTGATGTAACCTCAGATAAACGTTATAAGGATTTGATATAACCTCAAATAAATGTTTCAAGGCTTGATGTAACCTCAGATAAACGTTATAAGGATTTGATATAATCTCAAATAAATGTTTCAAGGTTTGATGTAACCTCAGATAAACATTATAAGGATTTGATATAACCTCAAAAAATGTTTAAAGGATTTAATGTAACCTCAGATAAACCATATAAGGATTTGTTATAACTTCAAATAAATGTTTCAAGGTTTAATGTTACCTCAGATAAACGTTACAAGGATTTGATATAACCTCAAAGAAATGTTTCAAGGATTTGATGTTACCTCAGATAAACGTTACAAGGATTTGATATAACCTCAAATAAATGTTTCAAGGATTTGGTGTAACTTCAAATAAACGTTACAAGGATTTGATATAATCTAAGATAAACGTATCGATGATTTGATTAAACTACAGAAAACATATAAATGTAATTTAACGTATCACTTGTTTGATACAAAAACAGATAAATGTAATTAAGATTTGATACATAAGTTCGCTCTTGATAAAACCTATGATAAACTAAACGTATTTAGGTTTTAATATTACTTCAAAAATCGTATCAAAAAATTGATGCAACCTCAGATAAATGTATTTAAATATTGATACAAACCGAGACAATCTTATTATATATTTATTAAAACATCTAAAAACGTATCAAAGACTTGATAGTCTCAGGTAAAGTAAAGGTAAAATTATAAATTACCTCAGATAAACGTATCACGGCTTAGATATGATATCAGATTAACATATCAATGATTTATTAACGTATCAAACATTCAATATAACCTCAGGTAAACGTTATAATGATCTAATATAACCTCAGATAAACTTATTTAACATATAATACAACCTCAGCTTTACGTATCAAGCATTTGATATAACCTCAGATAAACGTATCAAAAACTTCATACAACCTAAGATAAACGTACCAAACATTTGATATAGCCTCAGATAAACGCATCAATAATTTGATGTAACCTCAGATAAATGTAGTAAATATTTGATGTCATAAGCAGACAGCGTTACCGAATGATTTTAAGAAAATGCATGACCAAGAAAAGACTGAATTTTTGTATCAATAACAGGAATGTATAAATGTACATGTATTGTACATCATATAACATGAGATAGAGGTGAAGCAAAATAATGATTGCATTGAAAATGATATAATAATATATTAAATGATTGTTCAATTAAATAGAAATGTGTAATAAGTTTTATGAATATTGTATTATGAAATGTAGGTGATGACAAGAAACAATTAATTTTAAGTTTAAAGAAATATAAAGATAGAAATAATCATATTTTCATAAAAATGTACATGTATATGAAATTTAGTAAAAAGAATCCAACATTTTTTTTGTAGTTTAAAGGGGACGATTTTGGAAATATAGGTGCCTGAGGTATGCTATGTGGGTAATGAAATGGGACAACTGTTAAACATGAAGTAGATCCATTTGTTAAAGTAATGAAGATGTTTATTGTTTTTACGAATATTTATTTGAAATTCTAATTTTAATTTTAACGGGAGTTGACTCTAGAAATACAGGTGCCATACTTAATACCTTGACTTATATATACTTCATAAAGCTGACTCAAAGTTCGTAAACTTATAATTGAAGAGTGATTTACATTATCATCCTCAATATTTCTCAAACATAATTTCTTCTAAATTTTGCCTTTTAATATACTTACCACAAACATGAATATTAAGAAAAAAATCTACTGGAGAAGTGACATTAAATATACCATGTTTCTAAAAACAAGCAGTATATCGTTTTATAGGAGTTGAATAAAAAACGTGTCATTGGAAATAAAAGAAGGGTGCTTAATCACCAATCACTTTGTTCATCTGTAAGAGATAATATCTAAAGTTTGCTGCTTTCAGAGAAATCACGAGATGTCTATGTTTACGTTGTTATATCGACATTTGATAATTTCAAGCGTTTACACAATATTATTATTCCTTTCTTCAATCAGATAATTAAGATGTTCTTACTGACATTTCTTACATTTTAGCATTTCTTATATCTTTTTGATGATCTAACAGTAATTTAAGTGCAAATTGTTATATTGTATATTTTCTCAGGACTTTAGCTAATCCCGAATTGAAACACAATCTCAAAATCAGCCTTTATTATGTAAACTAAAGAAAATCTTGGATAATTCAGAACCATGGGGGTGGGGATATTTTTGGTTTACATTTCTTTTGATTTGCTAGGCAAATTTACATTCATTCACATTCAAGGAATATGCAAATGACGAAAACATTTATATATATTTATTTTTTCACAGAAGCTAACATTTTTACATATGGTTGTGAAAAGGGGAAAGTTTTCTCTTTCTCTTTCTTTAAAAATACACTTGCTCAGAAAGTATTATCTAACAAATGTTACCTGGCAAATAACGAAAAATGTCTCTGAATTCAAACAATAATGTTAATATTGGACTTTGTGGAACATCGTCGGATGCTGGTTTTGAAGATATGACAACATGCGAAATGGATTTATACAACCGTGGGAATTCAGTTGTTATATACAAAAATGAGGCAAATTACTTGACAGAAATGTGTTTTCAAGAGGAAAGTAACTGTCAGTCATATATGGAAAGCTATGAATATCATAAGAATAGTTTACAATGGTCAAACTGTGACGAATCTCAAGAAAGTACATGTATGTGTCAGTGTTGTGGACAATATAGAGAGGACACGGCAGGTTATAGTCGCAGTTGGTCCCAAATTACGGATGCCACTATAGAACATGCAGGTCGGTTTTTAAATAGCTGGGAAAATGAGCCGACATCATCCGACACGTCGGCAATGAGTAGTGAGTCAGAAACTGAACCTAACAAAAACAAATGTAAACCGGTACGGCGAGTTCCTGAGTTAGTGAGAATAGGAGCAACGGTGAGAGAACGTACGCGTATGCACATGTTAAATGATGCATTTGATGAACTTAGAAAAGTAGTTCCAAAAAATAGTCTTGGAGAACACCAAAAGCTGTCAAAAATTGCCACATTACGCCTGGCTATACAGTATATTGGTGCACTAGTGACAACTCTACGAACATCCGGCGTAGAAATAGGGAAAATTAGGGGCACGTGCATTGGTGACAGACGTGGGAAAAGACGGTCAAAACTTGTGAAGAAAATATTCGTAAAGTAAATGACATAAAGACAAAATCATTATTATAAAGAATAACTTTATTGACAGTTGATCATACTATTATATTAATAATTGTAAAATCTTGAGGGTTATTAAGCGATATTCAAATGAACTTACACGCTTCGTGACATTACCAACATTGTTCGGTTTTTGTGTAATTTTATATTTTCTCTGGAATAATTGTGTAATTATCACTTTCCTTTGAATTACTCCCAACTGATGGTAAAAGTAATATTAGCCGTGTTTTATGTTTTTACGATGTTCCGTATTAAAGATAATTATTTTTATGACTTTTTAATTTCGATATGCTAATTCAGTATAACATTTGAAGCGGTATCTTAAATTTCTGATTCTAAAACAAAATGATGTAATGTATTCGCGTCGTTTTTATACTGAGATATTCAAATGAAAATTGTTAATCATTCCAGATGATTATGGAATTGTTAGAGATAATATTTTAATGCAATGAACGCGTGTGACCCCAAATTTCTCCAAAGATGGGGCTAATTGGTGTGAAATTCGCACGTGGAAATATCAGTATAATATAAGGCGTCAGCGAATTCATCTGAAAATATGCTACTGTTTTCTGTATTCATAAATTATCTTGCCAGCGGATAGGACACATAAAACAAAAAATAGAACTATTAAAACACCTTTTGTACCACAACAAAATTATTGTTATTTTTTCTTCAACGAATTAAATAGAAAATACCTAGCACATTACGTGATGATGATGATGATGATGATGATGATGATGATGATGATGATGATGATGATGATGATGATGATGATGAATCCTAAACACTTTAGTGGATGTAAATGTCACATGAGGCTCGAATGTCTTTACTCTTTTTAATATTGATTTTATTTGTGAAGTTTTTATTAAATTCATTATTTTAACAGATGCGCTCGTGACTTTGATGGACACGTGTTATTTTTAATGGGTTACATTTCATATCGGATTTTGGACCTGGCGAAAATCGAACATTTTTTGCGTTTGATCTTTAATTTGATCTTGCCTTTTAATTGTAGTTGTTTCTCAAAATGATATGTTAAAGAGAATTTAAGAAATAATAATAAGTGGTTATCACTATAACAGGAAAGTTGATTTGACTATCAGACTTCCAGGCGTTATGTACTAATTAGGAGATCGGCTTTTTTATCAATCACTAAAAAAAGAAAAGAAAAAAAAGAAAAAAAAAACATTAAAAGTAAGAATTCCTACAACCGCCTGTTTCGTGTTGAAATTAACATTTCTTTAGATTTTCCTAAAAGACATCAGTGAAATAGTTAACACTTTATTGAAACTCATTATTTATTTGCTATTGCCGTTATTTTTGCACGTGATCTGAGCCTTTATAAAAGCTTGTTCATGAATACTTCAGAAAGATTTTTTATACCGATTAAAAGACGATTGAATTAGTGAAAGTCATGAGAAAAAGTCATTTTTCTTTTATGAACAGTTTCTGAAATATCTTAACATCGTCTGATATATCATTTAACTCGGTAAACCAAAAGACACGCGCGCGTCCGTGAATTCGCGTGCCATAAACCGCGGCCAATATATAACGGAATAGTAAATTAGTTGAACCTTGTTTGGATTTTTACTGAACATTATCTGTAAATGAAGATGTTATATTAAGATAATTATCCAAATTTATCACATCCATTCTAATAGCTACTATAAAGCAAACGGAAAAACGATCGTTGCTGTAGGGGAGGTCTTTACGATCAACTGGGCCATTTTCGTAAATGCACAAATCCTTTGATGTAGCCGCTATAATGGTATTTCTGCAATATTTCATAGCTGGAAAATTAAGTTCCGTTGTTATATTAACTTAGATGTTAGAATTGGGGATATTAGTTTAATGTGCATATATTTCTAATAACTTTATGTTATTATACAGAAAATAAAATTGAACGGTGCCATTGTTCTTAGATTTATTGGCAATTAATTTTAATGCGCATCTGTTATTTTAGTTTACTTTTTAAATTTGTATCAATTACTTCCATAAAGTTACACTTCATGTGATTAAATTTGAAAAATCATTGGCAATATGTACCTCATTATACATTTAAGAAAAACAGTATAAACGGTTGGTGAAGTCATTTTTTAATACATGTATGTTGTATGTGCATCCACTCTACATTGTCGTTGATTCATTCATGAAGCACTCTGCATTTTTAAATATCATAACATGACGTTAATATTCACACATTTGATTAGCAGTGAATATTATAATACTAGTATATTATATCATATTATCTTCATCTCCGGTGTAATATTACATATGTCAAATTTCATGATTGCATACTTTGCAATGTTAATGAACTTAAGTATATACATTATTGGTGATTTAATTTGAGTTTGTATATTATAGCACCTTTTACTTTGCTAACATTTGATTTTCTATATATGGTCTGTCACATATATTCACAATATTTGAATGATTATATTTTGTTTAATGATGCACTTTGTACAAGTCTAAAAAAGAATTCCTGTTCTGTTCTGTTATGTTATGTTTTATATTAGATTATGATATTATGGTCAATCAGTTTTCGTTTGGAGGTGCAATGACTCATGGGAAAATATGTTTATAAGAATCTTATGGGAATATAGACCCAGATAAAAACATAACATGTTTGCTAATATTATGTTACTTTATCTAATTTTAAGTATTTTAGGATGAATTTGCAAATTGTATTAGCTCATGGAAAATGTTAAAAGAAATAAAATAAAATACACCAGTTTTAATCCATGGTATTTGTTCAATTCTTCATTACACATAATTTTCGCTAACTGATATATGAGATGTGTATGCAATGTATTTATAACTTTCTCAAGTAGTTTGATTGTGACTTAATCTCAATTTAACAACATAAAATAACATATTAATTCCAGATGTAATCGCTATCAGAAGGTTTTAGCAACAACACCCAACTTTCATCGATCCAATTTCCGGCCTTGAAAAGACCTTTCGTTTACATAAAGTATAAAAGAATTGGACATGCTGAAAAGAATATAGTATCAAATCCAAGTATCAAATTTTACAAGGTTACTTTTAAAACATATATCTTACAAAAATAACACTTGTTCTGAAATAACCTGTCAGTCGCCTTCAGTAATAAGGCCGCTGACCCCTAATTTCGGATTTTAATCGCCCGGATAAATGACTCCCCACCTTGAGTTAATGAGCAGTCCATGGTTAAGATTCAAAAACGAACGTCTGGGAGTGATTGTATAAAGTTTTCCCAACCATCAGATTGACTCCTTGATTTAATAATGACAAGAAACAAAAGACCAACAAGAAAACAAAAAGAAACGAAAAGAATAGCTACACGAAAAACGTTCAAACCCTGCTGGTAACATTCAGGCTACTTTGGCTGTTTGAGATTTTTATCACGCCAAGTGGAAATTTACGAGCACACCGTTACCCAGAATTCAATCCAAACTACCATTTGATATTCAAATAAGATTGTCATTAATCAAATGATAGACTTTAAAGTTATCAGGGGTAATTAACATGCTGTTAATTTTAGTTTCGAAGCCTTAAAATGTAAATACTAATAGGACGATAGCAACTGTTCGTTCTTTTGCTTCACCGTCCTTTTGTGTCCTCTTTGAAACTTCCAACAGTTAACAAACTACAATTAATTACATGTATGCTTCAGCGAGGATTTTTACGCTTCTTCGTTATAACTTCTTTCTAACAAATATTATCAAATAATTATAACAAGAAATATTACAAGAAAACGTCATCTCGACAGAACTATGCTTTTTTTAAGGTTTAGAAACACTGTGTGTATAAATTGTGCTTAGTAAGTTTTGGCCATACTTTAAATTAGTTTTGGCTTCCATTTCTTTAAATGTCGCTTTTATTTTGACGTTGTGCAACAGTAAAACTATAAACCTGTTCGCTAAAGCTATCTTTAAATTAAACACTGTTAATTTTCAACTTAATATACATATAAATAAAAAAGATAGAAGTGATTGAAAGTTTAAACGTATCATTAGCAGAAACATAATTATTGCATACTACAAATGCAGGCGATTAGAATGGTATCTTTATGTACGCGACTAGAATTCTAACGCTTTTAGAATTAAATATTTCTCCACTTAGATTTTACATCGGTTCTTTTTGTTGTTATTCCTTTTATATTACGACACGTGATTCTGTTGATTTCTTTATTATCTCTTTTTATTTAGAATGAATTTAATTTTTTCAAAAAGTGGAAAGTTGACTGTTTATCCTGAGGGATGATATTTTCTAACCTCTCGGGGTATCTAAATGAAACCTTTTATTGGAACTACTTTCATCTTGCTGTGTTGATTAATTTAAACTGAGTGAATGGATACAAACTCCAGTTAGAAAATATGGAAATTAAATAAAAACTGACATTAAGGTCGGGACCTAATAAAAGGGTGTGCCCGTACGTAACAAAAACTTAGAAACTTGTAAAGAGGAAAACAATAGCATAAACTGAATCCTATCCAATCTGATTGAATAAGATTAATTCCCGGGTCGCCTCTTATTCAACTTCAGCATGACCTATTCAAAAACCCCTTCTAGCCGTATTGATACCGATTGACGGGTTTTGACTAATTATGCATACAAATTCTAGCATTATTCCAAAAACTCAGCGATTTTCTATGGTTTTAAGAGATGGGCTGATTTTTCAAGCACGTGTAGTGTTTTAATAAGCCCTTAAGGTTATTATAATATGCAGAACCCCACAAAAGATCAGACACCCGGGTAGGGTGCTAGCTGGTGGCACAAACTGTAAGATAATTGAGATAAAATTCGAAAATCAATCTCTTTGGAGTACGAAATCTGGCGTAGCGACATCGTTACACTAAAACACATCCATTCTAATAATAAGGCACTTCATATGTTTGCATTTTCTTCCGATTTCTTTTCTAGACACTTAAGTTCTGTATAAAGCTAGTGTTACTGTCCCTTAAGACTTGAGGTCCGTGTCTTTCAATTAGCACGTGTCTAAATAAGAAATACAAATAAAACTGAAAACCGCGTTTGTATTTCATCTATTTTAAATATTCACTAATTTTTCATTAGTGCATTGATAAATGAAGTATACGAATCGAAATGATTTTATTATTCTGTTTCAGGGAACATGGAACCACAACAAAGTTCTATGAAAAAAAATGAATCAAGTGTCGAAACAAAGGGAAAATTATTTCTAATTTTCGGTGAACAATTAGGGAGAATGAACTGTTGGCCTAAATGATTTAGTAAACGTCGTTTAAATGCCATTTAAATAAAATATGATGTATTTCACAACACAAAATTGTTTTCTTTATTTACAAATTCCACCATTTTTCTGTCCATGATGAATGTTTTAAAGTACTTTGATGAAACTCAACTCTGTTCGCATAATTTAAATATGACGTTACCATACACGCTATTCATCGTAATTAACATTAAAACTTCGTATAAGTAACTGTTGTCCAGGTCGGTTTAAAACTAGAATGTTTGTATAAAATACTAAAATTTAATCAGTGTGAAGACACTCTGGAAACAAATAATAAATAACTATTTGTTTCACAAAGTTTAGGTTGATAAACTTTGTGAAATAAATAGATATAAATCAAAGTCAGACCTGATTGCACCGATGTGTGTCATATACACCTGAAATGCATTTCAGTAATCACTTATTTCTATAATTATTTTTGGCGAACGGATATCCAAATTACTCCAGTCCCAAAGAGTGTTTCCACTAGACCATTGTGGTCGCTCTTTACACCGATGCACCGACTTTTCTTAACTCTATACCGATGACACCAGCAAGTTATGGCAGTCACCATAACTCCGAGTATTAATGAATACACACCTTTATAATAATCTTTTTTTGTGCTTTACTGTTATTGTTTTAAACTCTGCCAAATGACTGATGGTACGTCAAAGAGTTATACGCAATTTGCATCACATAACACCGAATCACTTATGTCAAACCAAAATTATATAAAAAAAAGTATTCTTTATCATTTTTGACATCGATGAAAATGCATGTAAATCATTTTAAACGGCAATGAAAGGGACAGTTTCTCAATTTTTGAAATGAGAAGGCGATCTTGCAGACATTTTGAATGTCTCGTGCATATGGCTCGTGTCGCATTAAATTGCCCATGCTACCACGAATTACCATAAACAATTCTCAATATAATGATTTCAACGGTTTAAAATTGCAAAATTAGAAATAAAAAACATTTTAATACTTTAAAACATTTTAATGGAAAGTATGACATTTCAATCGTTTTACACTCGTGTGCTTGGCGCACGCCATGCTCCGCGAACCGCAATTCAAGATAGTTTTGATGTTCTGACTAACTTACTTGCTCTATATACATGTATTAATTTTTTTTAAAAGTACTTGTATACAAATCAGCAAAATGTTTCTGAGAGGAAACTTGGATACATAAATAGCGCAACATTATCGATTTATTTTCTTAGTTTTAGAAGCAATTCACAACAATGTACAAGTAGTATTCTTAAATTTTTTTTCTAAGACAATTAATTTGTTTGTCGTTAAGGAAAAATGTCATATTAATTTTACAGATTCTGAGTTAACTATATTTTTATTGATTTCCTTCAAGGTCCATTAGCGTAACTAGCTATTTCATATCAAAATAAAATTTGCAAGTAGTTTTAACTATTAAGATCTCTCGAAAAGACAGGTGACTACTCCGGACAATTTGGACCAAATGAGTGACCGCTGACCGCATAGGCTATTTCCTGAGCACTGTGACCCTGTGTCCGACGATTGACCGGTCCGAAATGACACACGTATTGTCCAAAGAGAATTGGTTTTAACGTTTGATGAAAACTGCGCTGACCATTGGTCATTTTCTATTGTCCTTCAACTGCATGTTGAGCGCACACAATTTTTGGTCACCTCAGATACCCGCTTAATGATATATATCCGTCGTAACCGACCGTGACAAGTTTAATAAAACTGGGGGGAAATAAATTAAATGCATAAAGAAGTAAGGAAAACAATCTCCTGTTTTGAAATTGTCATAATTTACAACCGTAACAATACCCGGACTCGTGCCGGGAATGGGTAGAACGCGACTTTATTGCAGCCAATGTTATTTGAAAAAACACCGAAGCATTCCGATCACTTTAATACCAAAAGCGATGATGAATTTCACCTTTTAGGTGACTCTTCAAATTTATGACCGATATAATGCGCATAAAAGGGGAGATATTGACAAAAGAAGGATATAAACTGTTTATTTTGTAAGTCCACACCGGTGTAAATCTGCGTCATGGAAAGAGACCGTAATCCTCACAGAAGCCAAAATAACAGATGGCCCTCCGTTTTCAGTGCAAGATTAACAGAAAAGTACATCAAATAACAAAATAGTTCAGTTGAGGTAAATTATTTACCTTATTCTCGGGTCAGTACGGCAGTTTAGTACATTGACGAGTTTTTTTTTCTATCTTAGTCTTGCAACAGTTTCTATCAATCTTAATTTAACTATTTATTACAATTGATGTCATCTGTTTGAGAGATTAAATCTTCTCACTTTATTTCCAATAAATTTGACTGAACAATTTCATCATTTATCGGCCTTATACTTTAGCAGAACATCATGATAAATTTATATGATATAAAGAATGGTAGCACCATCATTTAAATGTCTATCGATGTCATTTCATTCAACAATTTCTATACAAAAACAATAGCTCAAATACAAAATACAACGTACTAAGATAGTTCATAAGTCCTACATGAAGCCTCAAGCCTTTGAACAAATGTTAATTTACTAGTATTTTATTAATTTACCTTGTTATTACATATAAGCGTTTAGCAATTTAATAATATTTTGAAATTGAACAGAAAAAAATTCCTTGGTATTACTTAATACAAGCGAATAAAACGACATGAAAGAAAATAAAATTTAAATGTTCGAGATATCTTCAAAACGTCTTCGGTTAAATTTTACATGGAGGAAACACTTTTGTTTTCTTAGAGAACGATTTATGCCTTTAACGGTGACACGTCCTCAAAATAATTTTCCAAGTTAATTGTTGTTAATGGTAGTCCTTCCTAATCAATTTACCAGCTTCCCTAACATTACTGGTTTTAAATAGCATTTAACTGTCGGGCAAAAATTAGAAATTAAAAGTGAAAAAGATTCTGACCGCCTTTAGAAGTAAGTTTTAGGTTCGACAAACACTTCGGGGTTTAATTAGCGCCCGGATAATAAACGGGGAACATTCCCGTCACCTTGGAAAGCTTTAATAGAAAAATCGAAACTGGTAATCTATGGCTAATTATATTTCAGCGTAGAAATTTTCTTTTCAATACTAAGAAAATCAATTTAAAGTTGAAAAGAATTAAATTAAGGATAAAAAGTCCTAAAAGGAGATTTTGTTAAGAAAATATCAAACGGAACAAGGTTTCGTCAAGAGGATTTAAGGATTAATAGTTCATTTAAGAGAACTGTAAAAAGATTTAAAAAAACAAACTCTTTAGATAATGATTGCATTGATATCACAATATGTGAAAATAAATTAAACAAGTAACTAGTTGCTGTAAAAGATCGAACATTGCGTGATTTTGAACGAAACTGGGCTCGGTAAAAAAGAATATGAACATAACTGCAGCCAATTGAGTTGTAATACTTATTTTTCAGTTTGATCATCAAAAATGTGTTTGGTGGAAACTTCAAAACAAAATAATAAGGATGGGAAAAAAAGTATTAAGAAACGAATTGATTTGTTTTTCAATACGCGTCGCGGGGGCATATTTCTGTATAAAATGCACATTTTTAAACAAATACAAGCTTTAGAACAAACAAAATGGAAAATGCCTGTTTATTACAGTAGAATTTGGCTTGTTGTAAGATTTAATGGATTAATTATTCAAAAGAATGTGTATTTTTCGAAAACATTGCCCGCCATTTTCTAAGCCTAACTTAAGGCGCATATTATCAATGTCTTTGATCACTTGTTTGTCGTTGTCTTTATAAGCGTCACCAGAGCACTGAGATCTACGAGCCCTAGTGCAGACACATTGTCCATAACCAACAAAGATCCAGATTGCTCCGTGGTCATTTAACTCACCGTGCAACGCACTTAAATCTTTTTTGTTCTTTACAATTATTAATCAGTAAATCAGATGAAGTGCTTTCCATATCTTTAAAGTCGCCTTTTGCAGTTTTTGTTCAGTGTTTTCTGATTGTTCTTCGCCCTTTCAATTCACACTGGGGTTCACTATAATTTTTGACTGGTTGCCCTTATCTAAGGTGATTTTGGGCCCGTCCCCGCTGCGAGGGATGCAATTTTTAGAGCAACTTCTAAAGAAATGCGCAAAATCTCTAAACATCTTTAACCATCTATGACATTTAACAACAAAGCTGACCTCTTGATCTAAAGATGCAACTTTGCGGCATATAGCTCGTATAATGTCGTCTAGCCATGCGTACTGAACACCGCTTGGTGCAGTGGTCATGCATAAAACGTACTTCAGAAAATTAAAGTGTGCCTTTAGTTATTTTGGCATGCTCATTAGATAGCAGCGCGTGTTTAAATTCTAGGAAATAAATCATTGCCTTTTTTCTTTTTGAATAATATACACCATCCAGCATTGATAAATTGTATTTAGTGAGTATAGTACGCTTTGAAAATGTCGTTTAATCCTCTCCTCTTAAAATTTGACAAGATATATAGGGCTGATAAAAATGCATATCAGAATCTTGATGAAAATAAATTTAAAGTAATTGCAGATTTGTGTCAAAATGTTCAAAGTCATTTAAAGATTTAAGCATTGTATATGATAATTATGCATGTACGCAGTGTGGGCGATCTGATTTGAGTTGACTGTCAGTGCATTTGTTTCGCCTTTTGGATTTTTATCATTTGCTTAATGCTACCATTCTCTCGCTGCGGGAAACAAAACAAGAATCAAAATAATAGGATATAGAAGTTAGGATTCAGCGGGGGAAATAATAGAGAGAATAGAAAATTTATGTAAATGTGCAGGTTTTGTACATACAAAGGTGCACGAGGCCAAGGGCGTCCGGTGTTTTGTATAGAATTACAAGTACTAAGCAAATGAAACTGACCCATATTAAAAGAAATCAACTCATAATGCGCATCAAAATGCCCGGGTATCAAATTTATTTCTATTTAAGCACGGGGTACTTGTCTCTGTGACAATGTGCATCGCAATCAAGAATTAATTCACCTTAGGCTGCATTTAAGCCTCAGCAGATGCATGATGGGAAAGATTTCTCACGCTGACCTTTGATCCCTTGTCCTGAAATTGTCCTACAGTCCGTGATATTGGCGCGTGTCTTAAGATTACGACATGTAGCAGGGTGTTTGGTGTCTAGAAATAAAACAAACAAATCTCCACAGGTCAAGTACTTTTGAGAATTTGTTGATTAATAAGTTAATGTATGTCAAGTGCTTGTCCGTTTTGATCTTCTTCCACTTTTAACTGTTTTAGAATAACCGTTTACCTACAAAATAAACTAATACGCAAGATAATGTATAAAAACGATATAGATATCTGTACAATGGACATATTTGTTTGTAGTCGTAAATATATATTTAAATTAGATAATTAATTTATTTAATAAATTCAAGTATAAATAAAAGCATTGCTATGTTCGTTCGTGCACATATACATGTATATGTATACTCAGTTTCAAAAAAATGTGCACTTGTTACTCGGAAATTCTGTATACTTACTTGTGCAAAATATTAGCAAATTTGGTATCAAAATTTGCAGAAATGTATTGACAACAAAATGGTTTACTTTGTGTTGAAATTTGATGATTGTCAGAATTCTCGTTTTGTGTAAAAAGCGGAAGGGCGAACAGTAAAAGTTATGTGATTTTTAATGCTTTATTTGTCTAGTTGTGTGGCAGTAAATCACTATCTTGTCAATGGATCAACGAAAGTGTTCGAGTCTGCATTGGACGGGCGTAACGTTATATATCGAATTGGGTTTGAATGATGTTCCTTTCAAAATTCATGTATCTAATGGCAACAACGCATTTACAAAAGCACAATTATGCAACTTTTATTTTTCACCCCTCAACTGTTTACACGTAATCAAAGTTACGAAAATAATAAAATCAAATCTCTATTGAATGTAAACCATCGTGTGGTCAATGCATTTCTGCAAATTTTGATACCAAAAAAATTAAGCCAATAGCTTGATTAAATAACCATACAAATTTTCCCTATACCAAGTGCAATCTTTCTTTTGCAACTGAGTATGCATTAACTAATTTGAACCGTTCTTATATTCAACTATTTGAAGAAGTCAAAACATTAATATGCGCTCAATTCCCCGGAACATGATTGCATTTAATGCCTTTAATCATTGTGCAATGTGCACCTGCAGATTGTAGTCCCGCCCGGACACTGGGACGCTGTCAAACATCTGTCACTGACCACGTGCCCTGTGCATTCTCATGCACTTTCTATAAATAAACGATTGTGAACGGCAAACTCAATGTTGAATTAATTGATTTTTTTCATCATGAGCGCACGTTTTAACTATTAAGAGTTAAAATTTATCAAATGATGTTCTAAATGTCTTAACCGAATCTCCAGTTATTCAACCATTATAGAGATCTATAACTTTGTTAACGACTTTTTTGTACTAGCTTTGTTCTTAATTGCTACTATTCAAATTAGTGTATTTCCCCGTTTGATTTACGTATATTTTTGTTGCTGCATGTTTACACGTAAATTTGTATGGTTCTAAATATATTTGTGTCGCTGCATGTTATACACGAAAAGTTCTAAATACCCGTATATTCGTGTTTATTTTATGCTTTTCAGTGGATTACTGATTTATCCGTGAAAATTATCAAAATATAATTTCACTCTTTTCAATGACGAAACTACTTTTTTAAGATTTTCCCCATGTGGTACCTCAATTTTATTTTTTCTGACAATTCTGACAAAAAAAGAAAAAGCAAAGCTGAAATAAATAAATAACTTAAATGTCAAAAGTAATAAAAAGAAGAAAACTTACTTCTATTCATTCAAATTCCAATCACCAAATTTCGTCTCTAAATTTTTTTGTTTCGTTTTTACAGTCTGAAAAACACATTCCTTCGCCATGCAAAACTGCTCTTGATGACATTTGGGCATATTAAAGTATCCTACGAGCAATAACTGCCGTATGCTTTATGAAAAATTGAAAAGCATTGACAGCCATCACTCGAAGAATAAGTAAAACAACCCAGCGTTCTGAGCAAGCTTCCAAGTTTTCCATTTTCCTAGCTCCTTTTCTGAATGTTTTCACATCTGTCAACACTTATTTTTTATCTGTTACAACCCTCAAATAAGTTTTCTTTCTTTTAAAAAGGTGTATGACTAACAAATCCAAATTATATCCCTCTGAATCTTACACAATTATTTTCCTCCCATGAAATACACAACTTTAAAAAATGGCTGCCGCTTACATTTTACAAAGCCAGGTCTAATACAAATTCGCAGTAAGTAACAGAAGTATGGATGAATGGTTGGACTTTTTCTCCTACAAGAATTGTTTGTTTTTATTATTAAAACAAGCGATCATTCATATTTTTTTAATAAAATGAATAAATATCACCGTCATTTAACGTTAATTGACGGACTTATTTTTCAGCTCAAGACTTCTTGTTTTTAATGAGAAATTCCGTCTAAATGGGGCTCTCAATGGGGGAAACAGATTTTAATATTAACGTTAAAATTATGGAAATTTCGCTCTAACTTGTTTTTAAGCATAAAATAAAAAGAAAATTTGTCTGTTTGTTGTGTAAGATGTAATTTTATTTCATCTCGTGAACTTTAAAAACAGTATTCTCACTCGTGGCTACGCCACTCGTGAGAATACTGTTTTTAAAGCCCACTCGATGAAATAAAATTTCATCTTACACACAAACAAACAAATATCCTCTATTTATTCATGTTTTACACGGAGCGTTCTAAGCATGTTTCTGATACTGCATGTGTTACTAAGAACAATTCTTGGTATATTTGTGTTAATGCATGTTTAAAGCTAGATGTATGAAATAATTATGATCTGGACCATTGCGCCTTATACGTATTCTGTTTCAATATGGTTTGTTTGATCAAATTTTTGTATTCCATCTTTATTACTTGTTTTCTTCTTATTTATTTGTTAGTTGCTGAGTGCTGTATTACATATATTTTTACTAACTATGATATGATGGATGTGTACATAAAATCTTTGTTTTAGTTAACAAATGACCGAATTTCAAACATAAAACCTATCAGAATCACACTAGTACAGTATAGTTTAAATCAGTATATGGTGTTCGACTGGTCTATCAAATGAATCCGCATAGTTTCAATTAATAAAGTGCGTAATCATTTTGGCAATATATTTAAATAAAGTATACTACCCGATGACCAAAAGCTTTAATTTTAAATGCATTGGAATGCTCTAAGTCTTAACTTACTCATAAACTTTGAATACACCACCCGCATGTATTTAAGTCTCACTTTAATGACCATTTGCACGTGTCATCCATTAATGTGGCTGAATAATAATATTATGTTTTCAAATTTACATAGGCTTCCTCATCCATCTTGCCATATTCTGGCACGTTAAAGAATTCTCTGTGCTCTATTGTTTTGTAAAGTTGTCAATGATACAAATGTTATTTTAATTTCGTCCACCAATTATCATGTCACCATTTTTCAGGGTGGTGCCATATCGGGATGGCCATGTAACTGTCCGAAAAACAATACTGACCATTGTATAATCGTCTTCACCTGTGTCCAGTTCTTCTATACAGTCCATTTATCACAGTAAGGTTTCTAATTTTCTCTTTATTGAGTGCAGTCTATGACAGGCGTGCAACACTGAGTGTGCTCTATGGGAGAAATTGCGCCATTGTTGGTGTGGTGCATTATGGGAACATGTCTGAAATGTAATCCTAGGGGGCGTCCAGCTGATCTATTATGGCCGACAAATAGGGCAAACAAGAACAATTAATATCCGTCACAGTGTAAGAGATGGTATTTCAATGAACCTTTTTATAAATATGTCACAAATTACTCCATAATGATCGTTATTTGTCAAAATGGTAATGTTTCTCAGTACCTATGGTAACCTGATGGTGGCACAAGCATTGTTTGAGTTAACGACCTTTCACCGTTGTTTATACGTCACTGCCACGTGTCAAAGCTCCGAACGACTGTCGTCTGCAATACACATTGTGACATCATTAAGGATTTGAGACAAGTGGTCACTATCAGAATTTGACGGAAGCTGAATAGTTATGTTGTCAGGAATCTCGAACCACTGAAAGCTGTAAGGACTGTTCAAATATTGTCCACGCTAATTTTTCAACTGATGGTGATACAAATGACACTGACAGGGCGGGACAAAACATCCAGGAACGGTATTGCAAAATCGAAATGTATCAGCTTGCTTTTCTCTATTTTTACACGTCTCTAAAAATTAACTGTTATTTAAGACAAAGAATAATAATATTTTTTCTTGATGACAATATTCCACCAGCAATATTGATAGCAAAACACTAAGTCTGCAGTAGTTACAATAAAACTTCTTTTATTAAATCACAGAAGCTGTAAACTAATCGATGCCGTATCTTAAGGCGGTAATAACTACCTAATTTTATGACCAGCACGTGTTTCTCATGGAACCGAGGGCCACCGTGCAATTCGTGCTAAAAAGTGGTCAACCGCAGTTTAGCGTGAAGTACAAGAGTGAGACTATATAAAGAAGTATAATAATAACCTGAATGATGAAAGCTTTAGATGCGGACTGCAAAAATCAGATGTTCCAGAATTAGCGCCATCTAGCGGGAAATAATTACATGTTTTATAGATACTTGTACAAGATGGTAGTGCGAAAAAAGATTATATGCCCTCTGAATAATAATCTATTACAGGAAAATACATTTAATGGCTAAGGATTAATCCTGATGTCCAGCATGAGTGAAGCAAAGTTTGTCGATTGGAATTTTTAATACAATACTTGGAAATAGCAGAAAAAGGTTCTAATTTCAAAATCGTCTACAATGAATATTTAAATAATATAAAACTTATCACAGCATGGATATAACATGTCTAACACAGCAACATAAATCTAACACCGCTACACGCACCATGAATATTATACTTAACAAAAACATGAATTAACAATTAACAGACAATCTTAATTAAAAACTCTATCGCACAACATGAACCCCCAAACCTCACCCACGACCCCTGAATACTATATCTAAAAAACAAAAAAATTCACATTCATATCAAAAATACCTAAAAATAACATATGTAAACCAACATTGATAAAAAATTTCATATTCTACCAAAAACAACATGAAAAAACATTATCTACCAAAACACCGTAAAAAATAAATTTTTCTTATTACAACCGTAAAAAAACATATTAAAGACGATTTAAATTTCTCTCAAAACACATAAAATTTTTTTAAATCATGTTCTTTATTTTGTAACCCTAGACGTTATCTTCTAAAATAGTTTTATCATCATATCTCATCTATTTTAAAAAGTTTTTAACAATAGGAAATAATTCCTGAATTTATAACATGTATAAAACAATAGGATGAATATAAAAACATGATATAACAAAATAGGATGAATATAACATATTTAACACATAAGTTGTCTATAAAATATCTACCACAATAGGATATATATATATCATATGTAACACAAACGACTGGATATAAAATATGTAACACAATAGGATAAACATAACATATGTAACACACTAGGATGAATATAAAATATGTAACACTGTAACACAATAGGATGAATATAACATATGTAACACAATAGGATGAATATAACATATGTAACACAATAGGACGAATATAACATAACATTTCGGATACAATATGATGAATATGGCATTTGTAACATATGTAAAATATAACATGTATAACAGAATGGAATGAACATAAAATATCTAACACAATAGGATGACTATAACGAATGTATCACAAAAGAGTGAAATGTAACATTTCTAACACAATATGAATAATATAACATATCTGACACAATAGGGTGAATATAACATAATTATCTAACACAAAAGTGGGAGCACAAAATCAAGAATATACAGCTTGGATATAAAAATGTTGAAATTTTACAAGTATCTAAGTGTTCTTTGGATAGTTCAATTTTCTTTATCAAGAATAATGGTTTTAATATCATAAAATCTTTGTAATTTGTGAAATATTTAAATTTTTACAAGGATTGAAGAGTTTTTTTACGGACATGTCGTGCACGTGTGTGGCCAACGGTAAACGATCGTCTCAATTTAGAAATGTCCAGTTTGAACGACGTAAGGTCGGACATTCATGCCCAAGTTCGTAACTGATACCAATACGGCTGGTCATTTGTAAATAATCCTGTCATCTAATTTTGTTTTTAATGGTCGCAATAAAGTGGTCAATTAAGAACCCAAATTTCTATTTGATATCAATGGTTAAAGCTATATTTAAAAAAATTAAACCGTTCATTTTAAGTTTATTTGTGAAATTAAAAATTTTAAAACGAAAAAATCAATTTAGGGGCCTCTTCTGAAATAACCAGTACCAGTGTAAGATGTTTTGAATTTTTTATATTTTTCAAAAAATTTGGTTTTTACAATTTGGTTTTAAAAAAATGGATTTTTTTAATTAAAAAGAAAAAAAGCGTTTTTTTTGTTTTTTTATTTTTTTTAATTTTTAAAATTTTTTTAAACCCCCCTTTTTTTCCCCCCTTTTTTTTCCCCCCCCCTTTTCCCATTTTTTTTTTTTTTTTTTTTTTCCCCATTTCCCCCCTTTTTTTTTTTTTTTTTTTTTTTTTTTTTTATTTTTTTTTTTTCCCTTCCTTTTCTTTTCCTTTTTTATTTATTTTTTTTTATTTTTGAAATTAAGACCTTTCTAAAGGAAAATTCAGCAATATTTTCGTTATCAACTGAGTGATTTATCTTCATTTTCAGAACGCCCTTTCTCTTTTCACAAATACATGTCGGGTTTTATTTTTTGCAGTCAAAGTTGTTTTTTCACACCTGTCTTTTAATGTAAACTCTAGCAGAAATCGAAAGTTATCGATGAATACGGAAAGCATTAGTTCGTTTCTATTACCCGATTAGCCGTATATGAATTGTAGTTGTAACAAGTATAAAACGTCGTAATTTCCGCGAATTACGAGTAATAATTACACATTCGTTCCAGATTGTACATTTTCCTACAATTAATTTAATTTGATCAGCGGATAATTCCCGCATATTTTGACTTTAATTAATATTAAAGCTCAGTAATTAATTTCTTTCTTCCATTTTGACGTAACTATTCTGTTTCTTGTAGCACATTAAAGTAACCTTTAAACTTTTTTCTTCCTCGTTCAGTGCCCGCAATTAGCCGAAAACGAGGCATGACCCCCTCAGTTTAGAAAGTTGCCTCCAGTAAAACTCTAGTACAATACCAACTGTCAAAATTCTTGGACATTTTAAAAACCATGAAAGAACTCATTGAAACAGAAATACTCGTCTTTTGTTTCTTTCTCTTAAATATTTCACAGACTACACCTGCAGTGGAAAAACGGAAACGGGTATTTCCCCTATTGCAAAATCCGATGTCTAAAAAGCGAGATTTACTGACTTTCCCGGATTTTAAATTCAGTTTAAATTTGGGTGGAAAGCGGAACCCCGTGAAGAGGGCGTTGTCAAAGTTGGGTTCCAGGCCTTTAATTACTGGGGGCAAAAATTTAACGTAATTTTTCCCGGGGGCCATGCGATCTTGGGTTTCTGTCACGGTTTTTTTATCCCGGCTAACGGACAATAAACCCGAGTCTCCTTTTTTGTTTCCTTTTTTATATAAGAATACCTTGATTGGTTACAAACGCCCTGATATTATTGGATATTGAACTATGATTCAGATTGTTTCGTTCCCAAAGTTACGTCAGGCAATGTTTTACGCTTTGACTTCACAATATTCTCGCGTGGGCTACTCTTCTCGCACGGATGTTACATTTGTCTTATTCTTATCATCATGACTCTGTAAAGTTTATCAATATTGCAGGATAAGTATTCTAAAATGTATAAGTTATAAACACGTAACTATTGGTCTCAAGTGTTCATGTCATAGAAATCTCTGCTTCAATTTATTACAATACTGTAGACTAATTTATAATGTGATATATAACCCATCTTATATGTTATTCTAAATTGGTGAAGATTCTTCGAGAACAACGAAACAAAACATTAAGATAAAAATTGCAGACTCAGTTTGACTGTGTCTGTTCATGAAAGATAATAAGAAGTGCAACATCGCGTATGCCCTGTAGCACCGGCTTAAACGCTGTTCAATTTTAATACTAGTATCATTGTAATCAATAAACTTGAAGGTTTAGAAACAAAAAGTAATTTTAAAAAGGACACTTGGCCGGAGTAAAACTGGTAAACTTGCATATGTCATTTCTTGTTTTGCGATGTTAGCACTACTTGCATAACAATGACATAATGATTTCGTGTAGCTAAGAAAAAGCAATATTTTGTAATTAAATTATATGCATACTGATGTCTTTAAAGTAAACTTACAGGATCGTGAACGATATTGGTGGTCTCTTATTTTGTCAATGTTTTTAACAAAATTTATAACTCACTAGATAATGTAATCAGATCTAAACACAGTGTAAAATGTTTTTATGGAGGAAGCATAGTTAAACAGAACTTAAATATCCGAGTTATTAAAATTTTAACTAACTAACCTGTACATTTTACTTTAGGTCTATCCTTTACATTTTATTTTATCATGTCAAGAACTATCCTTTACATTTTATTTTAGAATAGCAAGGACTATCTTTTACATTTCATTTTAAAATTGCCAATGTAAATTCTTCTTATATTCAGTTCTTCTCTGTAAATTTTACAGGAAGTCAAACTGATTTTAGATGGCCTTCGGTCGGAAAAATATGGTATCAAATGTTTTCATGTTTTCCTCTGCGATCGTAAAGAAACGTACGTACTAGTTAATGTCAATACGATTGTTAGCCCAAGTACTGAATTAATTGTTGTAAAATAACAGCCCACTGCTGAAATGATGGCTTGATAATGTATATACAACTCTGAGCTCACTACTAAAACAAACAAAACAAAAACGAAACAATCTCCTTGTTTTCTACTTTAATTCTTTTGCAGCATCCCTTTTAATCCAAGAGACACGGGCGTCTTAAACAAAAAAAGATAAACGACTTGACAAGCGCACGTGCTGGTAATTATCTCGTGTTAAAGTTCTCGGGAAAACAAAACGATCAGATCAGCAGAATAAAATCAGATTAATTTAAGGTGGATACGCCTCTTTAGGAGTGGGTAAGGATCACGGGATATGCGGGGCGGTAAAATGCTTAATAGAATTATGGAAATAAATCCCGTATATAAGATTTGCATCAAAATTTATAGCCGATGAAATCTATCGGCGACCTTAAAATTTTGCACGAGCAATTACATGTAGGTCATTAATATTCTATTCATACACAAATTTTTCAACAGCTGGGTCATGCTGTTTTTTGTCTTTACATATTTTTTGATGTGACAAATACTCGTTTGGTAATTGTTAGTCCGTGACTTTTTTAATTACTTTTTTACAACTTTATTAATAGAATATTTTGCTGACAATTTATGATAAAAAAAACGTCACAAAATACTTTGAAAAAACTGATTTAAGCTACCCCACTTTTAATTTATTGCTTAAAAAATACAACAGTGTAAAAGTTTTGGGTGGGTTAAGGGTTAAGAGTGCACGGCATTTTCTTTATCGTGCTATTACAGAAAAAACATAGAATAATTAATACTAATATGTCCAACAATTATTCCATTAAACGAAATGATCGAATTGCATTATTAATCACGGAATTGTTGTTAAATTTCTATTTATCAAATTAACAGATTAGCACGTGTCTTGTGTTTCTGATTTGTCAACGTCCAGTTGCTATTTTGACAGACTACCAGATTTGTCAAATGTTTGAATTCATAGATAACTCCTTTCGCGAAAAGGGATAACAAAATTAACACATTGCGCGAAATCATTCTGTTTTCATAACACTTTTTCTGTTTACACTTGTTGACACCTGTCACCTAGGTAACAAAATGTCACGTGTTATATCACCTAGGCTACAAGAACACTTCATCCAATATTTTGACTTTGACTGGCAAGTACATCGTCGTTATATGTTTAGATTTATTTTGATTTGTTTAGTATGTTTTCACTAAATATTCTTGATTTTAAATTTCGCTGCTTTCGATGATTACATCGTTAATTATGAACATATTTCTGATATCTGTTGGCTTTTGTTGTTTTAAATGTCATAGCAACCAAAGTTATTGTTATAATGCCCTCAGCTGCTGACAAGCTGTGTTCGAAACTTACTCATAGTAAACCTAATTATCTGCAGCCTGCAGATAGTCCTTCCCGCGTTCTTTCTTTCTAGCTTCTCTCATTTTTTTAAATAAAGAAGCGGCATCGGTAAAAAGGCAAACTAATTTTTTAATTTTAGGGTCTCATAACCCCTTAACATTTGCTAGCATTGTTCTTTCATATATATACGACCCTTAAGTAATAGCCTATGCAAGCGAGTGCATGCTGTGCTCCCTGTAGTAGCAGAACCCTCTATTAGGGTTAATATAAAATAATACATGTAAATGGTAAAATGTGTTGTTTTTTTATAAAAAAAGAATCTGGAGCCATTTTTCAACAAATACACCTGTCGTCTATGGACGATCTATTATGCCAAGCCATAAAAGTATTGTAGCGCCCTCTGGCGTAATGTAATTCCGTTCTTTTACGATAATGGATGCTGATTGAACGTTGCATTTTTTGCTTTGTTCGATTATTATTGTATTTCGATTATTTATTTTTTCTAATAAATCGTCAAATTTTAATCAAATAAAAATCGATTTCCTTCAAATAATCGGACTTAAATGAGCGGTTTGTGACTTTAATTTGAAAGATTCACGGGCATTATAATGACGCCGGTTCCATAAATAAATTATGTTGACTAATAAATTGTCAGGTTAGATCTAATAATGTTGAAAAACATCTTCTTTTAACTTAATTTATTACGGCACGTGATATTCTGTAGAAATTATTTTACATATCTCATATACAACAGTGCCTTCTTGCAGAAGCACGGATTTGTATTACTAATATAAATCAGTGACAGAAGTTAGATATTTTTGGAATTATTTTTTTGAGCTCCTTTGACTTCTGCTTACTTTATCTAGGCATATCGAAACAAAAACAAAACAAAATATTTTAATCTTAATATAGTTTTTCCAATTTTGTCAATGTATTTCTAATGTGAACAGTGAGAAATATTTTTTTTTTAAATTTCATTAAATGCTTTATTTAAAGTATTCAAATCACATATTGATTTAAGCTACAAACTTATTTTCAAACTTATTCGACAAAAAAAAGAGAATTAATATAAATAACCGAATAATTACTTTTATTAAATGTGTTGACACTAGGAATTTTATGCAAAAATAATATCATTAAAAGAAAGCAGGATTTACCAGTTGGCACGTGCTACTGTTTAGGTTGTCAATAATAAAAGAGTTAACGCCAAAGTCTCACGTATAAGGGTAATTTCACTGATTCTGATCATCTTTCGTGTTTGATTTGTTCTGATTTTTATCGCAGATTTAACATCTTTTATCATCTTTTATCGTCTGCTTTTAACGCAGACGACAGTTTTCTTTCAGAGCGATTGTCCGTGCAGAAGATTATTATTGGCACTAACATGACAACGGTCATCAGTGACCGACAAGATCTTATGAACATCCGGTGCATTGCTTGAAAATAAAAGGCCATTAAGAGAAATGTTAAACTGGAGAAAGATTTACTTAAATCTAAATCCAACCTGTACACTTCTGTCAATCATGGTTAGACTTATTTTCGCCAATAAAATAGTCCTCTAATTATGCTTCTATATATTCCACTTTGCTGGTAAAAAGATGATCTTGTATCATTAATAATAAAGTATAAATATATTATATAATTTATGAAAAGAAATGCAATTCTTCGAGGTTAAAAAAGGAATTTGTTAGCTGTTATATTCTAGCATAGTTTTTCGAAAAAAAATATTCATATCAATTTGATAAAAAGTATGGTGCAATTAAGGAAACATTAACGGCGCAGTTTGGCGAACAGTAAACTGTGTCATATTATGTATAATACATGTACTTTTAAAGTATGAATATTTTAATATTTTTTTAATAACATGATTATGATAGATTTTTGTTAAATAGGAACAAAACTACAACGGTACTTGAAGCAGTTGTTGACATGTTTCTTACTAAAGGCAGACCAAATTTTTTTTTTAAACAACATACAAAAATATAAAAGGTAATTTTCCCTCCAAAACTTTAACGAAATGAATGGTATAATTTGATTAATATCTTATTGCAAATAGGGACATATTCGTTAAAGTGTGGAAAAAATGTAATCAAGTAGTAAACATAATTAGTGAACCATGTTTAATTAAAGCCTGGAGGACATACATCCGAGTGCCAAGTTGACACTGCACCGATACAGCGTTTAGACCACCGAGAGACAAAGTGTTACGTTTCTATCACGTGATCTAACTGTGTCGTCTGCCACAACAATTACCGTCTTTATTCAGGGTGGGTTTACAACTAAAAATGGGTAAACGTAAATTTGATCGGGACCTCTGATTGAATTAACGCTCGCTTGTATTCTTTATGCGCATTTATTGTCAAAAACACCACTATACAAGTTGACAACATGTTCGCAATACAAGGCATTAAAATTATTAAGTTTCATTCTATAATGAGGCTTACTTTAATATGGCTTCACATGCATTATGAATTCAGAAGTTGATATCTTATAGATGACATTGTTACATATTCTAAACATGAGGATATATAAATAGAGGAAGTCTTCTATTGTACATGTACAAAACGTTCATTTTGGTTACCGTTTGACACAACACTTTATATACTTATGTAATGTAAATTGATTTTGAGGATAAATTGAGGGAACTCTTATATATCAAAGTCTATTTCACCCTGATTCTAAATACAACTTTATATAAATCCTTTGTTTTATTACATTATTTTAATCTCAGGATCTTGAACACATGTACTTTATAGTGTACTTTACAGTAAAAAAAAATAAGTTAGTCGGACTATTTCTTTTCATCTTACAGATTGCAACATTATGATATTTTTCAGCGTCAGAAGCTGTGATCTTCACATAAATTATCTCACTTAAATCTACAACGTAAAAATACTACAATTACCTAATTAGGCATTAAAACTATAAATGTACAATGCTAGAATGATCGTTATCCTGGGCTAATGTAACCTCTACAAAACGGTTTAGGGCGTCTTAAAAATTTAGTTGAATGTAGAAACGTTTTTTAATGTTGAAAACAAAAAACAAGTGAGAGAGAAATTGAGGATAACGGACATTTATGGTTATAAATTAGCTTTGAAGATCTCGTCTGCTCTTTCAGCAGGTGTGTTTTTTGACGAGTTATCTAAGTTTAGTGAAGTGGGTGTTATTAAATATTTATGGGGGTGTAAGAAGTGTGGTAGGCACGCGCCATGGGTTCTTTTTGTATTTTATTTAAATCTATGTAATGAAATATAGAACTTGCTAGGGAGATGTGTAAAAGTAAACTGCGGATTTTCCTTTTTAAAGCTGTAATTACATGAAATGTTTCTTCATTATCCGCTGTACCCAATGTTTTAGGGCAACCAGTCCTATATTATTAAATATCAGACTGACCTTTTTTCTGTGTTAAAAGAATAAAACATGAAATTATCACCACCTTATCGTGTAATTGCTATATATCGTAACAACAGTAAACCTTTTGACAAATGTGAAATGACGCAAATTATAAAATATTAAATTCTACATGTAAAACGTTTTTAAACATTTTTATGTTGCGGAGTTCAACCGATAATTGTGGAAAAAATGAAAATCAAATGAAAACGGTCCAAATGGACTAAATCTTTAATACAAACAAGATAAGTATCATACTCTTATCTATTTAAAAGAACATGTTCTTTATAAAAGCATACATCAGCACGCGCTGTAAGGAAGAAATAACAAATCGAACATTTTGCAAGATTTATTGATAGCTTTGATTATTGTTCTTGATGGTTTACTGTAAAAAGCTATTCATTTGGAAAATCAAGTAGAGTTCCACTATGATTTTCTATGGAATCAGTACCTCTAATTTATCTGATAGCCATCAATTATTTTGATATTAATTTCAATGATTCTTTGGTAAAATGCACGTGCGGTACTATGGAAACGTTTTTTCCAGAGTGAGGCTCATCTCTCTTTTATACTGTCGGACAATCTAATAAAATGCGGGCCGCTATCTCTTTAATTTAGACTTCGTTGTAGAATTACAAATCAAAAGTTAAACGAGAATATGAGGGTCTAAGTACAATTATGAAGTAGAAATCATAAAACCCATGAGGGTGCAATGAAATTTGAACATGGAATTTCACACAAAGTTTTTGAAATCTTGTATGATGATTTTAACACAGGGTTCTGGAAATCTGTAAAAGAGATGTGAAGGGCACCATATAACATATGGAACCCTTCTATGAACAGTCATATCGTTCTCAATATTGATAAAGAAGGCTTTTAACCTATATTTACGACTTCATATCTTCATGAATGGACATTATCTTGTTCTATTTTAGCGTTTTTATGTGCACGTGCCGTATACTGACTTTGATTAATTGCTCGACGTCACTTCCGGCTCGAAGTCAAGTTATATCATTTTTGCGCATCTCAACGGCAAACTCTTGCTAATCACAAGTTCGATTATCGACTACTTCGCCTGAAACAACCATAAATAGTAAAACACTTTTTAACCGAGTTGTCTGCCCGTGTGTAGGCGCTTTCCACTTGCTAGGTTTTTCCTTGAATTGAATAATCCAGGCATTCATCTAGAGTCGCTGAATGTAAACAAACTTATAGCAATGATAAACTTAAATATGTTTACACTATTTTATGAATATTTAAAAAAAAACAAACAAAGTAGAACAAAAAATGTAAGTTTGACAATTACTCGACTAATAGATGTAATAGGCAAATACCCCATGTCGTAAAATTTTCGTACGTTTTTCAATACACTACTATGGACATTGTTGAACAAAGTTTCATCCAATTCATTTACGTCGTGAGTTGTTACGTCTGATAATGGTCAGACTGAAAACCACGCCCATTAGAAAAAAAGGCACTGCAAAAGGCTGCTCTGACATTTGGCAATTAGAAGGCAAATCATCGTCATAAACCTGATGGTATCTCTATTTTTAGTTCATTTTGATCCCGTCTGTTTTTTTATATCATACTTTTTTTCTACCTAAAATATAGGACTTGTATCCGTTCTATTGTCTAGCCATGCCCTTCACTTAAAACATATGTTTATTTTTTGTAATAATGCAGTGTACTAACAATCACACGTGATTAATGATTATTTTACAAATTTCGTAAAAGGGTGTCATCAGCAATGAGTGGTGCAATCATTGTTTTATTTGTATCGCTGGCAGCTACCGTAACAAACTGAAGTTTTAAAGGGCAGACATAAATGTTAACAGTTCAATATCCTCACTAAAACGACTGCTTTACGACCAACATCCATTTATTATAGTGACATAATATTTTTCTCTCTTCGTTTGAATCGATTTCATAGCATGACGTGATGTAATTAATTTCCATCCTTTAAAATCATTTTTAGTGAAAAAATACAAAAATGACATAAAAAAACGAGTCCAGATTTTTCAAAACTACTCCACTGCACCGGAGAAGTTGCAAATTATATTTTAACCTTTTGTACTGCTGATCAGTCAAAAGCAGTGTTAAGATTGAAATATATGTCTTTTTACTCATTTATGCATTCCGATTTTTGCAACTTCAAAGACACGAATCATTCTAATTTGCACTGAACTTTAAATTAAAGACATGCATTTTGATGGATATGCACGTTTAACAAGTAAAAAATAATCATGAGCAAAGATGATGGTAAAAAAGAGAGTAAAAATCTTTAGGCGTTCTTTCTTCCGCTGTCTATTTTTACTGACATATTTAAATATCTAATTTATTATGTATACATTTTGCGCCATTTTACATTGAACCAGCACTTGTTATTTTTCCTTACGTTAACTAAATATACATTTTTACCTATTTTTTTTCCAAGTACACGCACGTGCTTAAATCGTTTTGATTCTTTGCACGTGCAGAAGAACGCATTACCCTCAACATTTATTTGGAGAGTAAGAAATACATTGTAAACATGACTCAAGTTTTGAAAGAAAATCTAGCCCGGGATCTACAACTAAATGTATTTAGCTATTCTCTAGTGCAAAAACATCCGTACTTTCCACTTTTAACAGTGCTTTATTACGAGAAATGAAAACAAATATTTTCATTCTATAATCTGATAGTAATCTTCGAACACGAACTTTAAATTTGATATCCTATGCTATCACGCCGTTAGATAAATGTTGATTTTCGGCGTTTGCTACTGAAAAGATAAAAAAGGAATGAAGGGTTTGGCAAATCGAACCCCGGGGCTTAATCTTCTAAAGCTAACGTCACCGGGGAATCAACAACAAATAATTTACTGGTTGTCTGAAAAGGTTGGTATTTCAATAATTGTGAACAGACCATAAAGAAAACATTGGAAACATAATTTTCATAATTTGGAATACACATGAATATTGAAAGGAAAGGAGACCGTTAATTGATTTATGCACGTGACGTCGCGTGCTGGTGAGAGGTTAGCCCCGGGGTAAAGCATTGTGAAGTCAGGTGGGCTCATATAATATTTAAGAAGCAAGACAATTAAAGATAGGGACTCTTCTTTCCCCCTACTAACATTAAATCAATGTATCACCTTTAATGGTTACAAGATTGAGTAATGAAACATCGTAAGACGTTACAACAGAATTTTATATCCATTTAATGAGTTATGATGTTGATGCAAATTACTGCACTCAAGCAACCAGCGTTAATTACCGAATTATTTCACTGACCTCTAATGTTATTGTACAAGTTACTGGTCCCAACCATGAGACTCTTGCAACTACTATATCCAATTTCATTTGTTTTGCTGATACTTGTCAAAATGTGCAAAGAGTTATAAAGATTTATTTTGCATGATATATCACAATTATTAAACAGATGTGAAAAGTTGTTTGCAATATTGATAACTTTTTACATAATAGTTTGGAACATAATTCATCATACTAGTAGTAGGATCATGACAAAAAAATCTTTATTAGATATTACAAGACCTTCCTTTATCTTGTTATAGTTTTATTGTTAGTGGCTAATTATATAACAATAAACAAGTAAATCAAATTCAAAATACATGTATATATATGTCTTTAAAGTTGGCCATTTTTACATAGAATAGATGATAGGTTGCTTGTAGTTCCACCTCCGGTTCATGTGTGTAATTCGTTGATTTCTCTTTACTTGAGTTTATTTACTTTGACTGGATTACTAATTAACATCTTAGAATCGATCTTCTACAGATATGGTCTTTAACTAACCACTAATAGTGGTCTTATAACAAAACTAGGGCTCAAGGAATTGGCTCTTGGATTGAAAAACAAAGCTCTTTACCATATTTAAACGCACCCTCATTTAAGTTTTTATTTCAAACAATAAGTAATTGCATGAATCTGATCTTATTCGCGTTGTCAGTATAAAATTCCTAAGAAAACATTATTTATAAGATACGTCTAAATATAATCATTTCATTTTTGCACTTGCGTATGTCTTTTTATTACCGTCTTGTTAGAATAGGCAAGTCATTTCTGCAAAAAACGTTTTTTATATCTTCCAAATCATTAATAACTTCTGAGATACCGTGTTCTTTGCATGCTTAACTAACTACCCCTAAGGAACGACAAGTACCATCAAAGAAAATCAGAAGAACCCAAATCAAGGAATCTGAATACATTTGATCAAGTTTGCGCTATTCACGCCACTTTAAACTTTAAAGTTGTCATTTTCTATTAATGAAGTAATAATTGTATTCAACTAATGCCCCAGAAATCGGTAAATATCGATGATATCTGATGGGACGATGATGCTACAACAAAGGTTTATCGATCTACCAAATCATTGAACAGTTGGTGACTCTTTCAATGTCCAACGCTGATTGGTTCGCTAGAATGCGTGGATTTTAGCAGAACGTTAAATTCACCATTGTCCGTGTATTGAATTGTAAGACAGGATTTTTTTCTCGAGCATTAATTTACAAAAAGTAAGAAAATGAAAAAAAGAAACAACAAACAAACAAAACATGCAACAAATATATCTTAAAAAGACAACAGCAAAATTAACTCCAGAAAAGAGAACTATTATTTTTATTATTAGAATCTTATTAGACATTACAATTTATTATATATAAATTAGAAATATAATCCTATATTTTAGTTTTTTTCCTGTATCTCATTAGGGTTTTGTGTATGATTCTAATCTTTCTGCTCTGTCTTGTGTATGTATTTATGATATATGAGCTATAAATATGTCTTATTATTTAAAGTCGAACAATCTGTTGTTATTTTAAGTTTATTAAACATTTCTTATGTCCGGCCAATGTCTTTCAACATACAATAGGTAAATTATTTTTACCGGATATCATCAGCTGTAGAATGTGTTGTATAAAGACAGATTACCTAAATCAATCATACAAGATACTTATCATTTAACATGTAAAAAATATAAAATGGTATCACTGATGTAAGCTGTATGATATATTAACCATATAGTTAACATATAGGGATAACAAAAACACGCTGACTATTTTCCGCCTGTCATATTGTCTTTTTATAACCCGAAAGAACTTGCCAGTTTTCTTTAAACTAGCAAGACCGTTTAGCGTTGATTTACGCACGTCGTCTCTTAAATATGACTTGCGTTGTCTCGGAAACGTTTGCTGTTCTTAAACTTTCCTACATTTCCCGAAATTACTTTCACTCAAATGCCTTTGAGATGACTTTCAAAAGATCAAGATTAACAAAACGCGTGCACAGGTCTAGAACAACGATACAATATTCCGCTTTTCATTTTCTGCTCCAATCACTCTGAAACGAGGCTTTACGCTAGTCACGTGTTTAATGGCGTCCGTTGCGTACGTTCGGTCACGTGTCACGTCATAGATCAGTTTTCGCCAAAATGGAAACGAATGGCATCTAGTAGCAACTGTTGTTGCAACACTAGTATGCATCATGTAGTTTTATACCACTTAAATAACTACTTTAACATCAATTGCAAGAGGGAGCAAATACTTAAATACGGCTCATTTAACCGAATTCGATCACCTTTGCTTTCATCGTAAAATTCCGGTTCATAGTCGCCTGACCAATGAGTGTCATGTCTTCCTATAATTTAGTTATTATTTTACAATGAACGTCTAATTATTGCAGAATTGCCTTATTTTATTCCCAGTTAATTGTTTATTGTCAATACAGTTTTGAAATCCTGGTAACATGCATACGGCAAGCTACAGGTATTAACGTATTCTTTTCACGACGGCGTAACGCATCCACCACGCACGTAGTAAATAGTAACCCTATTTCAATCCCATAACCCATTACTGGTTTAAAGAGTAATCAAAATATGACTTTTTGTGTGTATAATATTTTATATAAAAAAATGTAGAAGAAGGGTCACTATAGTAATAAAGACACAAATCGTTCACAAATACACACGCTATTCTTGGCTCTTGTTTCACCCTTGAAACAGATGTATGACATGGCTTAACTTAGCAAGGGATCTGAATTTTGAAGCCGAGATTTCCTCTTTTACATTAAACCTAAAGATTCCTCATCTTATTATTTCATTTTGCTATTTTTTGTATTTTATTGATCAAAATTGCGGTTTTTCTTTTTTCATCAAATATAACTTTTTTTAAACAATCATTATCATCCAAGTCACCTTAATTAACCCTTTATGTTGTTCCGTCACATGTGAAACCAGCAATTTTTGAAGGCTTGTTATTGAATCAAAGAAAAAATAAAGAATTTACACCAGATAAAAACAGAAAAAAAGGAAACCAATCATGTATTTAACACCGTGTTGCGAATGTTTTGTTTGAAGTAAAATGTAGAAATGATACGCAATATTAGATTTTTGTCTCTCTACAATGGTTAATAGAACATCTTCTGGGATAAGCTATCGCACAGTGCGTTTAGCGGTTTTCTTTCATTTTAATCACATTCTCTACTAGAATCATGACATTTTGACGGATTACTTTCACAACCGTGTTAAAACTGTCGCTGTTTTGATCATTGATCAAAGACAATTTTGAAAATCAACAACCCGGCCTCTGATCAGCACTCCGGGATACCAGCGCCCTCTATCGGTAGGGGACTCGTTTCCCAATATCACCTAAACGGGCTTAAACATAATTTTCAAAGAATCTTCAAATGGTGTTTAACCCTTAAGGGCCACTCATAATTGAATATATTACAATATAATGCATATAAATAGGATATTTTGTTGAATTGATGCATCATTTAAGCCTTTAAAATCCAACAAGGATCAAAGTTAGAATGAATACTCCCGCGGCCGTCTCATCACCTTAATGAACTATTAATACACACGATTCAAATACAACGTTTCCATTCTATTACTGTAAATTCTTAAATACTACAAAAGACAACATATCCTTCTTTATTTTATGATATAATACAAATACATCAAACGTAGTTGCTACAAAAGCAGCGCTTAATTTTAAATTGGCATAAAATATAGACCTGATTGTAAATACATGATGCTCCATCATCTTAGTTTATATACTGATTTTCTTATACAGTTTGCATCTCTTTATCGTAATACTTTTAACCATTAACAGATGTATTTCTTAAAAGGACATAGAAAGGGATATCAATATGAAAATTTAAGTTACTCAGTTAACATGGTCGTGCAAGATGAGGTTCTACACTGTTGGCAAAGCCCAGCAGGCTATCCTAAATTCCTTGTCCAAATCGCTTCAATTGATAAAAAAATGGCAATTGCTTCTATTTTATTTCAGCCATAACCAAGCGAACTTCGTCATGTTCCATGTTATGAAATGTGTTAAATATGTAACTTATAATATTGCCATTTTACAAAAGCTAACTGTATACGTTATGGACACATTTCGTTTTCATTTTCTAGACAGTTTAGGACTGATTACAGGGTATATGGCACACTTGAGGTCATTCACGACGAACAAGGTGTAAGTTGATACCTTCAACTTTTAATAGACCGCTAAGATGTTTAATTCCAATTTGATTAACACCTTATAGTTGACTTCTGTCCCGACAAAGAAACTGTCACTTTCGTTTCAACATAAATCTTACACTTTCGACCAATGGCTAATTATTCCCGACCGAGACATAAAGTGCCGTGCGTTCGAAACAGGGTGAAAATTATCTATAGAAAAAAATGACGGAGGTTTATTTTATTCTTGAACAAATTAAATTGTTGTTGTATTTACACAGTAACTCTCTTAGAAGATTTGCGATTAAAATCTGGGATGTTTTTCTTTGAAGTTTTTCGACTGGTCGTCTGCTTCAGAAGACGTTTGCTGCGGCCGGGCAGACGACTGGATTTTGATAATTCTCTGCACGCGAATCTGATTATCTGCAAACATACTCGCGTGACAATGCATACAAACTAAAGACGCTTCTCTAATCTGTGAGAGAAAAAAAAACGGGCACAAGGTATACGAGACACATGATATTGTCAGTTCAATGATCTTGAATAGTTAATACTGCTAGAAAGGTCATCTATCTGGTCCTGAATTTAAGAGCTTCCTTTTCTCAGTTCTTAATATCTTAGTAACCGAAATGATGAGTTTAAAGTACACATTTCATTACAACACAATTAGTTCTTGGGATACCATACAAAGAATTGAGTATTACTGAGCAAAAGTTGCATGTCTGTAATAATACTTGACATAGCCGCCATTACCTTTTTACACGTACATACAGCGGTCTGTCCAATCTAATCATTTTCTATTTCTGTCTATCTTAACCAAACTTAAAAAACAAAATTGAAGATGAGATAGATTTTTATTGCCACTGAAAGACAATAAAGCAAACCTTCCTCTGATATTTTTATATGAAATGAGGTTGATAAAATTTCAGAATTAACTTAAAAAGAAATTTCAGAATTAAACATTTGTTAAGTTAAAATCCGTAATAAAAATAATAAAAAAAGATGTTAATATGAAAGGTTGTAATAAAGATAATGATAACACGTGCTTGATTTTAAACAAAAAACTTGCTATCAGTTCCAGGTCGACCCATCCCCTCCCCTGTAGGAACAGATTTAGCATGTGTAATATTTTTTTTATCTCTACCAGCCTCCAATCATTTGATTATATGCTTAGATTGAAATCACGAACAGATAAAATGCTATAGTTCAATAATATGTAATAAAACCTTTGCCTTTTCTTTTTTCTTGAAAGAAATGACATATAGTTGTCGACCTCCCTTGCATATAATCACAGGGAAAGTTTACAGTTTGTCTCAATATGCTCCAGGTTTAATTGAAAATATTTTAGAACGTAGTCCGTTCTGGGATACTTTCAAATCTTAATTGAATTAAATTCAATAAATTACGAAGATATGATCATTTTTTTTCGCGGTGTTATCTTTTCCCTATAACCTTTAATTGATATCATATTTAATATCACTGGGTAATTTATTTTAGTTGATGTATGTCATAGGCGCTAATATCACCAAAACTTCAGTTAACTGGTACAAAAACGGCAATAAATTTGACGATATGCATTAAATATAAACGTATTTTTTGCACTCCGAACGGCAATATGCATCGGTTTATCTTTGTTATATCTAACATTTTCCTCTAAAGTTGACGATTCAATTAAATACCATATTTATTTTATCAAAATCAAATAAAAGCTTTAATAAGAGTTATCAGACATGTTAGTAGCATTAAAGTTTATAGCTGATCGTTTTCACGCTAATTGAAATTGTTGACCAATTTTGGCGAAAAAAATCACTTACTATCACAAAGGAATAAATTGTTCACTTTTAATAGCTCTTCTGTACAAATGGTTTTAATATTTCAAAGGCAATGAGCATTCTTGATGGAAGAGGACGGCTTCTAATTTTGAAGTGTTTATTTTACACCGCGAGCGGGGTCATTTTTGTTGACATAGCAACGCGCATGATAGGGATACCCGCGGATTATCCCCATTTTACGCGATGGCCTCTCACCTCTAGTGACAAATAACTCTGACACAAGAGACTGCAAGATTCTACGGCTTCTTATAAGGTTGCAGTTAAAAATTCTAAATCATGAAACAAAGTGTGGGAAATTCTATATTTGCCAATCTTAAATGTATTGCATGCAGCGGGACCTTGGCCAATTATACAATCAAATGACCCTGTGAGTAATAACGTACAAGAGAGCAAGGAAGCAAAAGTCAAACGCGACTAGTAGCATTTATTTAGCATATATCTACAAGTCCAGACAGTTGGAGACAACACATAAGGTGTTAGATACTATAATGATTTACTGAAAAACTACAATGATGTCTTTAATGGCCTATTTATGTAAAAAAATACATTCTTCTATAACCTATTTCAATATCGTAATATTGATTCAAATCGTTATTATAGTTAAACGTAAAGAAGAAAGTAACGGTTTGGTATTTGAAAGAAAGAAAAAACAGTTAAGCTAAGTACAGATATCAAAGATCAAGGAAATATCACAACTGTTTCTTTGCTAGTTGGGGACGAAGTTAAACTAGAGAGGTTGTCATAATGTGCACACATGACCATTTTGACGATGGTTTTGGCATCTTAGAACCTTGTTTTCTAAGTTATTTAGTTTGCTGAATCCAAATGGATTGCTTCTCGATATGGATTTTTTCATTAACTTGTGGTATATATGAAACCTCATCTATGACTTTATTAAGATCACAGATAAGTGAACAAGTATATCCGGAAGTCAGCATAGCAATGACCTTATGGGGACATCAAAGCATTTATAGATCTTCCACTGACCAGTTTATGTCAACATGGCCTCAATATAAACGCTTTAGTCAGCTTCTTACATGACATGACTGTCAAAGTAAATTATCTATGTTTAACTGACCCAAAGAACATAAAGAGTGTCTTATTTCTAAAATTGACGGAAATTTTAGATGATATCTATCGCGTGTAAGACGTTCAAGATTTTAATGAGCTCATTTCTTTGCTTTTCATAGGTTTTAAAAGGGGAAAAAATCATTTTACACACGTTCTGACGTTAAAAAAGTTCATGAATTTATAATTTATTCTTAGTTGAAGAGAAAGAAACGTGAGTATGAACCTATTACGGAAATGCACAGTTAAGTGCAACATTAGTTCGCATTTCACCGCATTACGCCAACTTGCGTAAAACAAACGCCCTATTTATTTTTCCGATTAGAGTAAGGCACTGATAAAAATCTTCCTGTTAGAACAGAACAGAACAGAACAGAAATTTTATTTTTTTTTTTTTTTTTTTTTTCTAGACTTATACAAAGTACATCGTCTTGTTAACATGAATTGAATAATATATACAACATAATCACATGAATATATGTATGGCGAGTCATTATAGTAAATATAAATAAACAATTACAAGCACCAAATTTATGAGAGGATAAACTACAATTGAGAGTTCAAAATTGTATTTCTTAGCTTTAAAGCTTCTTTGATATATTTGCAAACATTTATCAATATTTTTTTATTTTTGATACACAATAATTCAGTAAATTTAAACATAGATGGTCTGTTATAATAGTAACTTTTTATATATTTTTTACGTAAATCTACAAAACTTGAACACACACATATGAAATGATACTCATCCTCTATATCCAAAACATTACAGCACTGACAGTATCTTTGTTCACGAGGAATGTTATTAGTGGCATACCTTCCTGTTTGTATTTTGAGAGGATGAACAGATAGTCTTAATCGACAAAAATACATTCTAAATTTACGTGGTAAAATGTCAAGATAATTTTCGTAACTAAGACACGATTTAAAATGTTTGTAATTACATAAAACAGAACTTCGATCTAGGATACTGGCCCATTCTTGTTTATACGTATCAATAACTCTACTTTTAAATTTTTGAAGAAACAATTTAGGATCTATATAATTATCACAATCAAAAATATCAGCAAAACCATAATCACATAACAACTTCTTCACATTTGAGACCCAATTTTTACACCCTCTTTTACAATCAATTACACCTTCTCTATACATTGTATTTAAAATGATATTATCCGAGTTTTTCAACTTGCACCAAAATTTAATTATTCTAACATAACGGGACACATATAATGGATATCTTCCTAATTCACCATAAACAGCAGCAGAACAAGTATTAGGTCTTACATTTAATAATCGTTTGCAAAATTTTAAATGAATTCTTTCTATTTCTTTAGATTTTGTGTACCCCCATATTTCAGATCCATATCCTAAGATTGAGCCTACAAATGCATCAAATAACTGGCATAATGTTTTTGGTTTAAAATCAAATTTCTTACAGTTATAAAATAAAACATTTAGAGCCTTTAATGCTTTCCCTATTAAATGTTCCTGATTAAGTGTGAAATTACCAGTATAGTTAAAAACAGTACCAAGGTAGTTAAAATCATTTACAATATCTAGGATTTGGCCGTCGTAGGTCCAGTGTTAGAATGAAAAGTTGCCCAAAGACAACAATCTGTCATGGAGATCACAATCACTGAAAATCTAAATAATGGGGCTTTAATTTGGAATTCATTGTTGCGCTGCACACGCCAATACACATTTGCTTCCTTTTAGAAAGTTTCCAGTTACAACCAGTAATATTTTTTTCACTGATTTTATTCTTCTAGATAACAGATAATTGAAAAACGCATCGTTTTTTCTCACTTAGCTGCCGATATTTTAGATAATTTTAGATAATAAATAACCTTTTTGCACACGGCTCGGTGATCACGTGCAGCGGTCATTTCACTGCCACGCTCCGGAGGAACATGTTCTGTTTGTAGCCATCACACTTCCTTACATAGATCAGTATCGCTTAATTGATGAGCGGCCACTTCAATGATTTTAAAACATGCATTTTATGAGGACCAGTGCGAGTATACCACTAATTTTGTTCCAGCAAAAATATTAAAAATTATTGATTTAAAACCTAGAAAAAAGGTTGTTATTGAAGGAGATACCTGCATTGACATGTTTTTATCTATTTCAGAAACATTGATATATGTATAAACTGATTTCTAACGTATTCAACACGTAAAGATTTCACGAGTATACAAAGACAATTTACTGTTTATAATTATTTATTTTTACTATAAATTTGTATTTGTAGCGTTCATGAATAGAGAATTTGCTTTATGATTCTGCAACAGAAGGATTTTGTACGGCTCCCATATCGTTATAATTTAATGACAATATTAAAGAACATACACAAGAAACAATATTACGAAACACCGACTATAAATTTTGCATTTATAATGAAAGTTAATTTTCAACATAAACGAGTGTAGTGGTGGCTTTTTATGATTTTTTTGCTTTGATTTTAATATTACATACATTGACATACCCATGTCATGTCCAAATACCAAATGGAACATGCCGCAATTACTCAATTATTCAAGAAACAATTTAAAATTTGTCAATATTGATATAACAGTGTAAGGTCTACTATTCGGTAATGTTTTGCCCAAAGATGCCAGAATAAAAATAATATTGAACACCTAGATAAGGAAGTCAATGATCAGGGTTGATAATTTATAAAAACAATTTGAAACTTGCAAATATTGACACAGAAATTGGTATTTTTATGTTATTTATGTAAACTTCAATACCTCATTGATGTTACAAACATAACGTGAGTATTAATAAAAACTAATATTGACAAAAAAGGCAAATTTCGAATACTTTCACCGTGTCGTTTTACGCTGGTATCAATTTGTCATTATAAGTTATATTGACAGATTTTGATATTTCATCATGATAAGATGAGATATATATGTTATCTTATCCTCGCCATCAAATAATACATACACCAATATACATAGTAAATTGCTTTATGTCCTACACCCGATTATAATGGAGGTAATAAAATATAAAATTTTTGATGTTTTTTTATTTATATTTATTGTTGTATCATTTCATTCCAGTTCTTAGTAATAATTTAATAATAATCTATGGTCTTGGAACAGCGACCGACCAAGCCAGGTCTCAGGGGGTAACAGTGGTAAGAAATGAATTATCATTCCAATCATTAAACATGATAACAAGTCCAAGAATATTGTGTCCTGAAACATAAATTATTTATAATGTCTATATCAAGAGGTTATGCCAAAGATATGTTGAATGAAGAATGTATTTGGAATTTTATTCACAAGAGTGTGTCATTGTCGGGCACGGGTCACCTTGACTCGATTGATTTCTTTCGTTTTATAAATTTACCATGCTAATGTTCTTTATATACTAAATATGAAAAAAAATGCGAAACAGGTTTGAATGGCAATTGTTATTCTTCTGAAAGTGTCGTATAAGGTACGGTAACGTAAATTTATATGTATACCTTTTAGCTATATATATAAAGTAAATTGTTATGAAATTAGGAATTATCTAGAGAAATTTATTTGGTTCGCAAGTCAGGTGTGGTTTATACATAAATTATAACTGAAATGCCGCAATTCGTCCCCATTTAATCCTTAATAAAGATGTAAAGTGGCGCGTCACAGCGTCTCTTTACAGGTAATTGTGTTTTTCGCCATAAATCTTTAAATTTTAACGCAGCGTTTTAAATTTATGTTGAATATCTGTCCTAATTAACAATGTAAAATATATTTATGTGATGTAAATGTTAGGTTATACTCTATAAATTAACACGGGGCAAGTATCTTTATGTCCTCAACATTACCGATGAGTCAGAACTTTGTCAATGGGACTATCATGCTTTTTTATAACATGGATTATATTAAGTTCACTCTCCTCCTCTATATTTATGGTATTTTACTTTCATTGCATAAAATCAGGACATTTCCATATTGTTTTAACAATATAGATTTTTTTCTATGTCTTCAATTTGCTTTGTTTCTCCGTGCATTTTACACGAAAATGTCAGTCTTCTGTTCAAGTGTCGAGGCTTAAGTAAAATCTCGATTTTTTTTTCTTTAAAAGATTTGTAAAAATTCTGCAAATGTTAAGAAAGCGTTTCGGTAATAAAAATTTGTTGATTTCCATATTGCTTCATTGCAGATATATTTCCTTTTAAGTTTGTCGAAGGGGTTGGGGTATTCATTTGGCTACAGAAAAATACAAATGAAAACTTTGACGAGATTTTCTGTACCATTTTCCGCATATACAATGTTAATTGTAGCCAATATAGAATTGTAGTAATAAAGATTAAAGTCTCTTGGACGATGAATTTTTGGGAGGAATTTTATATAGTTCAGGGTGCAGGGTGTTGTCGTTTCATCCGCTCTTTTTTTACTTAAAATAAAAAGTTTTTGTTAAAATACAAACAACACAATGTAAGGGTTTTTGCAATTTATTTCATTTATAAACTTAATTTCTCTGCATAGTTACATAATATACAAAAATGTACATTTTTTTACAAAATATACAAAATTTTACAAAATATACAAAAATCCGTGGAAAAGGCACCAATATTCTGAGCAATTACGATAGTAAAAACTTATCAATACATTTTGAACACTTTTTTATAAATATAAACATAATATATATATTTTTAAAAGGTTTTAAGACCAAGATAATATCGTTATATAGGGACAATAGACTAAAAGGTATAAAAAATAAGATTAAAGCTTTTTCATAAAAAAGAACAAAGTGGCTACAATTCATTATTGCCAATTTTCCGCATAATCTGTCAAACCTCTGAGTCTAATTGAAATTTAAATGATAATCATCTAGCTCTATCTAGTAGTGAAATTTACACGGGTCAGCTATTTCTAACTTTGACAACTGATGTACATCCCGATAAACAGACACTATCTAAAGTTGAATGAAATAAAATTTGAAACGTGATGAAAGTGGTATTCCGTTAGGAACAAACTGATATGTTAGATAAAACACACCCCTTTTAAAATTGACAAATAATGTTTTGAAATTGATTAAAAATTAGAATCACGGTAGCTGATTTAAAGATGGCAATGTTAAACACACACTTGCTTTCCTTGAAGTCATAAACGAGATCACTTTTATATATTTTTACCCTTCTTTCGAAAATGAAAAATAAAGAAGAGTAAGTGTGACATTTTTCTCAAATAAATGAAAAAATAAATATTGATAACGGTTACTTAGTAAGCAATAATTAAACGAAAAGTGAATAACTGACCCTTTTTCCCGAAACGAAAACAAAAAAGGGACAGATATACTTGAACAAGATTAAAAATTTCACTAGAAAATATCAAAAATGTAAGATAATGTCGAAATTTTCACAGATTTAACTTATGCAAAGTGAGAATATGAAAATGTCAAGAACATCAAGTTAAAAATCAGAGCAAATACATTAAAAATTTCAAGTAGCTAAGATTAAAAAAATGCATTTTTTATCGAAAGCGGTTTAAACCTCTTCACAATTTTAAGAGTTATATTCAAAAAGAGAAATACTTAACTCTTTGACATTTTATGAAACCGACCCTTAATACGAAACGAAAATATTAAGGATCAGGATAAAAGTCAATTTTAGCTTAAGTAAAAATACAAAAATGTTTGCAAGTTCTATTTGTGTCGGTTTTTTTCCTATTAAATAATCTGATTACTGGAAATCTATTAAAAGTTATGTTTATCGATAAAACAATGGTAAATAAGTTATAAGATGCAAAAAATCGATTATTTGCAATGTTTGTAGTAAACATTGCCAGAAAAAGATGAATTCTTTATAAGGCTGTAAGAGTAATCTCTAAAGTCAATCGATTATCTAAAACAAAAATAAAGCTTAATGAGATTAAAACACGAAACAACGAATAAATCATCATAATAAAATTGATGAAAAAATAATAATAAAAATAAACTAGGTTTGATTAAAAAAATGAGAAGATGTTATTTCTGATAAAATACATTAATTGTCCTGTCGAATAATGATGACACAAGTCCTTGGATTTGAAAGCACATTAACTGTCGAGTGTTAGTAATCATAATATACAACAAATATATCACAAAAAATATATTTTTTCATACCCACATATATTACGGAATGTTCCTTTGAGATCGTCTTTAAAGTTGTTTTAAACCGCTCAAACAAGTTCAAATGTATATCCTTCAGATGTATCTGAAAATCCTGCCGGTGAATGAGGATGATCGAATGTGAAAACGTTCGTAGCACGAGGAGCACCGACCCATGGTACTGGGCTCGAGAACTGGGAATAGCACGGCACTGATGATGATGATAATAAATAGTTCTGTGATTGAGCAACAGTTACATGAAAGTCTTGTACCTGATTCATTGTAGTTGTTCCTGTAGTAAAACACGGATTCTGGTAAATGTTTTCATTTGCAGACGACATATTACGACACTGTTGTGATGTCACAGGTTCCATTTTCACGACGGTAGCGTTGTTTTGAGACTGAGGTAAAACTATTCCGTTAGAATACTGTTGAGAATGATGCATAACTGGTGATAATTGTTGATGACTACTCACTGGTGATAGCTGTTGATGGTGCTGCATGTTAACTGGTGATAACTGTTGTTGTTGTTGACCTACTGGAGAAAGTTGAGCCGGTTGTTGATGATGATGTATATGTTGTTGTTTCTGAAGTTGTTGCTGCTGCTGATGAAGATTAGACAAAGTTTGGCAAGCAGATGGCATCTTTAGTGCAGCCGACATCTGAGAAGAAAACAGAGTTTCGTCAATTGTTTCTCCGCGATCTAACACATTTAATGTCTCCCTTAACGCAAAGATGTAGTTGTAGGCAAATCTTAGTGTCTCAATTTTAGTAAGTTTGTTTTCATCACCGCTGTTTGGCAGAATTTTTCGCAGACTTTCCAGAGCGTCATTGAGGTTGTGCATTCTAGCGCGTTCCCTGTCATTAGCTTTACTTCTGCGGGTTTTCTTTAACTTCTGTACCAATGATGGACTTCGATTTCTGACACGAGATTTTGTGTAGCGTTTCTTCTTTGGTGTTGTTTCAATATCCGTAGGTTCAGCTTTGAAGCGTTTTGCTTCATTACTGATCATAGTCGTCAATGAGGTAGCTAAATGTCCAAACATATTGTTATTCTCCATGTCGGAATCAAAGGAATCGGATGAAGAAAGTTCATATCCATTTGAAGCAGAAACGCTGTTAAGACGATAATGTCCCGAACCTGGTGTTCCAGGGGTGGTTGCACTACTTACACTCATCAAACTTCCAGCTGGTGAGCCTGCAACACTTTCCATTTCAGCTTTCATAGTTTCTGGTACTGTTCAAGAATTATTTTAAGGCACTAGTGATAACTGTTTTTCGTATGAATCAAAATGTTTGAATGTGACCAAATTTTGTGGCCAGAAAGCTTTTATACTGATTCTTAAAAAGTTGTGCGCATTAAGGATGAAATGTCAATTTGAGTTGAGAACGACACAATAGACTGTCCATTAAAGGTGGGATAATTGCTTCACCGACAGCCAATGAAGCGCGCGCCTGCGCACTGGGTCGTGCCGAGCACGCGACAAAAACCAATAATCGTTTCTGATTGGCTGACGGCGCGTGACTGAGTCAATTCGACAACCTCCCTTTTTGCCACTTCGATAGTAGTTTGAGATATTAGTAAAAATAAAATATCCAAACTCAGTGATGAATGAAAATTGCATCTATGACAGCAAATCTCCGACAACTAAAATTACTTAGATACAATCCTCTAACACCCTCAAACAATTGCCACGAGACGTGAATAATCGGAAATTATCTATAGTTGGTACAGACATCTTGGTGCGAAACTTTGCATAAGACCATATATATATTTCCTTAAAGACATTTTTGCCGCCAAATTACCTATGTCAAAGTCTAGCGTTCGCTTGAATATAACACGTTTAACATATTATCGTAAATTTTCGTCGTAAAATGTTACAAACATGATATAGCAATAAAAACTTCAAGGTTTGACCATAATTTGATGTTAAATGTGGATGTTAAAATTAAATCAGCCTCTCTAAACTTTACACGAATGTCATAACGTTGTTACATTTAGTCTGTTATGTTTTGATTAAAATGAAAATAACAAATAATAATAAATGTAACAACAAAAAAGAGATAATTTTAATCATTTTATATACTAAATTAGTAAATAAATATCTGATATCAATTATCATATATTAATTAAATTGAGAGTAAATTAACATATTTTTAAATATAAAGAGTAAATTCATAGTTAAAAAAGTTCTTTCAATATTGTTATACTTGCCATGTTGTAATAAACTATTATATAATCTTATTGTCATCAGCACTTTATAACTTTCTTGTATATCAATGAATTCATAGAACAGGGCATATATTTTATTTTTAGCACTTTTTCATATACAACAATATTAGATGCATGAATATGAAATAAAAGATAATTGTAAAAGATAGATGCTTAATTGTCAGATATTATATCAATGGGGGTTGTAATGTTTTGTAAAATTGTTGCGATTTTCTGTAGCCAGCATCTTTACACGTAACACCGACAACTTTTTTTGTAACAATGTGGCTTAATTGTATCATTGACAAGATAGTAAAAAATGGAAGAAGAAAAAAGACAGGTGACGATTGCTGATCAATAAATCGATAATCAACTTAAAGTGACTCTGCGGGCCATTATTGTTCACAGTAACAATGTGGTATCTTGTGTTTGAAGAATAACCCAATCAAAAGATAACACGGCTAGTTTTAGACAAGGCACTCCACTACGAGCCTTTCTTTTTTGTAACAATTTGAACAAAATCTTAGTTACCACAAATTATTGATAAAGAAGTTTTCTTCTTTTTTTGTCAGGGAAATAAAAATATTTATTTGCTAAAGGATCTTATCTCAACGGGAATCAGGGTTGAATTTTATTTTCTGAATCTCACTAAGTGTGTGCGTATGTCATATGTAAACAGACCGCGCGTTGTGGTTACGCTAGCCTCTGGGGACCCGACGGTTAAGATCAAACGAAGAACACTAATCCGTCGAATAATCAAAAGCTATTGTTCATTTTTACGAAAATTATATTTTTCGCATCAATATGATAAGTTGAAAATGTCTAGCATCTCAATCGGTCATATGTGGCAATTTTTTACCCTCAGGTCGACAGTTGTTTGTCGGTAAATTACCTTTAATCTTGATAATGTAATTAAAATCAGTCAATTATCGAATTACAATTGTAACTGTGCATTTAACAGGCTAATTGTAGATAAATGGACATGTGAGAGTTTAATTGCTATTAGCTTGTTTACATGATGTTAAAAAATCACAGTTTGTTGTTTAATGATAAAGAACTAATTTTAAAGACTGTTTTACAAATAATTAACCCCGGTAACTAACAGGTTGCATTATTTGCGCAAGAATGCGGCGTCTTTTAGATGAATATTTAATTTTCAAAATATGAAATTGAATATGACAATAACGAACATATTGTGTTCTAGAAATGCAGATTATGTAGATGTTGTAATGCTGGGTTTTAAACAAAATTTCATTTTATTTTAATACAATTCATTAATATATTATATGACTACCTACTCTCATGTTTATGGTAAATTTTGACCTAAAACTAATTAGGAAATTCAAAATAGATTTACTTCCCTATATTAACGAATGATAAATTAAAAGCCAAACGTAACTTTATAAAAATATATATATATTATTCAGTTATTATGAAGCAGAAAATAGTATCTATATTCTGAAAATTTTATCGTTTTACATGGTCCAATATCCTTAAATATCTTAAATTTCAAAGTTTTAAGTTTATTTCATTCAAGGCATACATATACAATATCTTAGCTTCATTTAAAAAAGAATGCATACATGCGTCAAAGAATAAAGCAAAAATGGAAGAGAAATAACAAGTGATCTTAAAAAAGCATAATTAGGACAGAATTAAACCAGTTTAATTAGAGGAATTCACGTGCAATACTCTAATTCATGTCTTTTACAATTTTTTAACAAAGAAATGCGACAATCATGCTTTTTTCAATGGCATTTCTTAAATATGTGAATACACAGTTACATTTTTTTTTGTATTTTAATCATAGCATTAATAGATTGACAAAGCTTGCTGGTTTTCTTCATACAAAACTGCGATGAAAGGGAGACAACTACACTGTTACTGCATCCGCTGATAAACACAGTTGGAGTTAATTTCAATAGAAACATTGGAAAAAATATCTAAATCGTTCAATAAATATTTGAATAGCTTTGACTTTATCATTTAACGCGCCAAAATATGTAATAGACCTAGAATTACACTACGATGTACTTTCATGAAGATTACATTCTTACATAAATAGTGCTTGTGTTGTGCGGTCATTCATTTAATGAAATAAAAATATTATCATTATTATAATGATAGCGGTAATTCTGTCCATATCAAAGACATCTGTTATTGATAATCATTTAAATGCAGTTTAAAGAGTTAATGTAAATACTCAACACACCGAAGATTCAAAACGGGGAGCAAATTTCTTTTTATAATTCAGCTGATAAACTTATTTAAAAAAGAAGCGTATTTTATCTTTTAAAATAATATGGTGTCAAATGTTAAGGCGATGTAAATTTCTTCCATTAAATAGTTTATATTGTATCTAATAGTTTCTAATAGTTAATAATGTATCTAATAGTTTCTAATAGTTAATAATGTATCTAATAGTAATTGTATCTAACAGTTTATATTGTATCTAACAGTTTATATTGTATCTTATAGTTTATTTTGCATCTATTAGTTTATATTGCATCTATTAGTTTATATTGTATCTAATAGTTTATACTGTATCTTATAGTTTATATTGTATCTAATAGTTAAAATTGTATCAAAAAGTTTATATTGTATCTTTTACTAATAGTTTATTTTGCATCTATTAGTTTATATTGCATATATTAGTTTATATTCTATCTAACAGTTTATACTGTATCTAATAGTTTATAACTTTATATTCTATCATATAGTTTACATTATTTATTTTGTCTTTTTTTTGTTCGAAATAATATTATTACCTCATGTTCTTATCTTATCTTATTTTAGAATTGTACAGAAGATGAAAAATACAACGACTTTAGTCTTTGTTATGTATGTATGTATGTATGTATGTATGTATGTATATATGTAAGTATGTATGTATGTATGTATGTATGTATATATGTAAATGTATGTATGTATGTATGTATGTATATATGTAAGTATGTATGTATGTATGTATGTATATATGTAAGTATGTATGTATGTATGTTATGTTATGTTATGTTATGTTATGTTATGTTATGTTATGTTATGTTATGTATGTATGTATGTATGTATGTATGTATGTATGTATGTATGTATGTATGTATGTATGTATGTATGTATGTATGTATGTATGTATGTATGTATGTATGTATGTATGTATGTATGTATGTATGTATGTATGTATGTATGTATGTATGTATATATGTATGTATGTATGTATGTATGTATGTATGTATGTATGTATGTATGTATGTATGTATGTATGTATGTATGTATGTATGTATGTATGTATGTATGTATGTATGTATGTATGTATGTATGTATGTATGTATGTATGTATGTATGTATGTATATATGTATGTATGTATGTATGTATGTATGTATGTATGTATGTATGTATGTATGTATGTATGTATGTATGTATGTATGTATGTATGTATGTATGTATGTATGTATGTATGTATGTTATGTATGTATGTATGTATGTATGTCATCAGTTATGCCGCCATTTTGAAGCATAAAATTGTAGTAATATACCTCCGTGCGATTTTCACAGTAAATTAGCCAAAGAGATGGATTTTGAGCGGAAAAGTAGATAAATGTACAGTGGCCAATGAGAACTAAAACGTTTAATTACATGTGAGGTGGGCCTAATAAAGGATGTTGGTTACTTACGTAAACCATATATACCTTATATATTATTATTACATGCTATTCTGTTTCAATACCATCATATCCTGTTATACTGTGGTACTTGGTTCATAGCAGTTCGACAGTCGTGTATATGCACCAGCATATTCATGTATCCGATTGTTTTTGTTGACAATCTAACAAATATGAATAATATAATAATACAGATTTTTTTTCTAATTTATATATAATATGAATAATAAAACTACCAAGATATCGATGTTAAACTGCGGTAAAGCCAATATACATTCAATAGCCTACCCGATTATTTTATACTATACTAGTTCTGGTATTTTAAGTTAAAATGCTCTTGGAACCTTAACTTTGAGAGAGAAAATGACATGGTTTCGTTTACTACAAGAAAATCTAAATTTAATTGTTTCAAATATAAGTAATTTATATGTAAATGATGTAAGGAAACAGTTTGTTCTGCAAAATGTATTCATATATAAAAAGCTAAAATTTTAGTTTTAATATGCAGTTTTCAAAGCTGCCAAATATTTATTAAGAAATTGAGAAAAACTTACGAAAACAGAAAATATATGAATAATGAAAGTTGGTTCTGCAAAGGTACACTGAAATAACAAAAAAAATAGAAGTTGAATAACAAAGATGCTGAAAAACAGAAAATGACCAAAGTCGCAATGCATTCCAAATGGGCAGAGAAAGTCCAATGTTAACGATGATTTGAATGATTAAATTGTGATGACGGTATTCATGTTAGAAAAGGACATATCCAACAGGCTACAAAAAGCTAGAACAGCCTTCTATCAACTAAACAAAATATGGAGATCCAGCAGCATCAGAGAAAGAACCAAAGTACGACTGTACCGAAGCAACATCTTGTCAGTTCTGTTATATGGCTCAGAATGTTGGAGGCTTACACAGAAAGACAGTCAGAGATTGAAAGGGTTTCACTCCACTTGCCTAAGGAAAATTTGTAAAATATACTGGCCAAGGAGAATATCTAACAGTGATCTCTTTGAAAGAACAGGCCAAAAATGTATAATCGCCACCATCAAGCAAAAACAATTCAAATGGCTAGGCCACGTAATAAGGAAAGAGCATAACTCCATCACAAAGATAGCCCTTAAGTGGACACAAGCAGAAGGGAAAAGAAATAGAGGAAGACCCAGAGAAACATGGAGAAGAAACATAGACACTGAAATTAAAAAGATGGGAAAAACCTGGAAAGAATTAGAGAAGGTTGCAAAGGACAGACCAAAATGGAGGAAACTGGTTTCAGCCTTATGTGCCACTTGGCATGAAGAGGATAGTTAGTTAGTTAGTTATTCATGTTATAGACAACATAATCAAAATATCGAAGATGACTATAATAAACATATCAATGAGGACTTAATAAAGAAGAAATAGAAATAAATAAAGCTCGTTAATATTATTTTTCGACATTGTTTTATTCCAGATAAATGGTCTTTATAAGCGGAATCATTCCTATGGTTTCGAACGACATACCTATCTGCTGTTAAGCTGTTGAGTAAAGTTAACCCTACGTTGACATAAAAAACAATAGATTCTTATATTATACATTTGTAAAAATCAGGTTTTAGAAAATTTTATCCGACTTAAGATTATATGTTTTATTTTAAAGACTTTGACTGACATGTTACGTTCCAGTAAGAAAGAACATTTCTGTGCTATTTGTTTTATTTAGTAAAATGATTTTGATATTGTTTGAACAGCAGGTTTTTAGAGGTAAAATTTATGCATGTAACACAAATGGTCATTTTAGAAAAGTAGTGTAAAGTGGTAATACTAAAGCAAAATTGTTAGACTTTGTGGGAAGGGCTGTTGCTAATGTTGTAATAACTTGTAGCCCAACCCTTTTGCACTATACCTATATTTACATTTGTTTTTTTTTCTCTTTTTTTGTGTTATTCATATCTGACATGTATTATATAGTTGCAATAAAATATTATTAAACTAAACTAAAGCAAAATTGCGCATCGCTGTTGATGAAAAAAAAATCTATTTTATTGTCTTCCTCAATAGGTGTTGGCCTCTACTCTGTTTTTGTATCATTACTTTTTATTTCAACAAATAATGGTATTGGAAGGGCATTTGAATGTTATTTAAATGAACTGTATGATGATATTATGATCGATACGGATATAGTCTCACAACAACTATCTAGGTGTTCTTGTAAGTAGATTTAGAAGTGGTTCATCCTTTAATGCTAAAACGAATGGGGTAACAAGGTAAGAAAGCAATGCATATCCTAAAACAATGCAAAATCTTTTTTCGTTTGTTTGTCTGTTTGATTTGGTTTTACGTCACATCGACACATTATAGGTCATATCGCGACGTTCCAGCTTTTACTGGTAGAGGAAGACCTCAGGTGCCCTTCCGTGCATTATTTCAGGCACGAACGGGCACCCGAGTAGAACCACCGACGTTCCGTAAGCTAGCTGGATAGCTTCCTCACATGAAAGAATCCAAAGTCCCTATCGGGATTCGAACCCACAGTGGTGAGGGGCAAGTAGTTTGAAGTCAACGACCTAAACTACTCGGCCACGAAAATATTTTTTCATTCCTATTGGTATGCAAAGAGATATTTTTAACAAAACTCATATAAAGTGAAATAACAAAGACGAAACTCCATCATGGAAAGGAATTAATATAAGTGTTATGCTTGTTTTCCAATCCATATATATTGTGATGTAAAAATGTTACATGCTTGTAAAAATTGATGAATAAAATATGTTTAAACTAAAACTGTTGTGGAAATTTTACTTTATGGTTGTGAAATATGGGGCAATACTGATGTGATGTTATTGAGAGAGTTCAAATGAGATACTTAAAATACTGACTTGGTCTAAAATCGTATACATACAAAATATCATGATGTACTTTAAGATCGATCAAAATAAGTTAAATTTGCTTACCCTAAATTATCAAGTATCAAGTATATCCAGCCATTTTTAGCATACAAATCATGTTCCAGCATGTATGCTTTAATGGATGAAAAATATTCAGATATACTTTTATAAAATGTGACATGTATATTTATAATACAATGTATATGGGATTCTGATGATTTTGTTAGTAACGTTGTTGTCAGCCACTATTAAGTAGGAGTTATTGGATATGATTTTAAACGAATGTAAGTCTGAAGAATATCTGATAGAAACACAACTTAAGGTACTTAAATGCTAGTTAAAATTTAGAACCAAGAACCATAAGGTGTCAGTTAAAATATGAAGCTAGAATAAAACAGACGACTACAATTTTAGCTTGTGTACTCTATGTAATAACTGTATTGAAGATGAATCCCATTACTTATTTCAGTGTCAACATTTCTTGTGAAAAAGAAAACATACGAGGGTTCGTTATCGGGTATTAAAAACAAGATAAAGAAAATATATACGAAAATGGTTTATTTCATCCCTTCAAAATATTCACCACCTACAGAAATACACTTTTGTAATCGAAATTTCCACTGTCTAAATGCATCAGAGTAGTCTGCCCTTGGTATCAGTCTCAAACACTGATATACAGCACTTCCGAGTCGGTGGTATACCGACGTTCAGACAACATCTTTTTTAGTCGGGGAAAGAAAAAAAAGTCACATGGACTTAAATCCGGCGAATAAGGGGGTGGCTTAACACATTTACCTTTTCTTCAGCGAGAAAGTTAACAACCCACTTGCTTTTATGCGCGGGTGCATTATCATGTAGTAAATAAACTCCCCTTAATCCAGTACTTGGACGTTTCTTTTTATAAAACTTTTTTATCCTTTTTATCACAACGTTCTTATAATATGTTCCAGTGATTGATTTTTCAGATTGTGATGGTATCTGAATAACTGGACCAAGATGATTGAAAAAAAAAAAAAGGTGTACAGAACTTTTTTTGAGCTTTTCTGCCGTTTATCCACTACTGGACGTTTTTGATTTTTTCCTCTCCATTGTTTATTATCACCCCTCCTTTGTGGCTCAAACATGTAGACCCAAGTCTCATCTCCAGTTAACATATTAAAAATAGTCCTGCTGTCAAATGTTTTGAACTCTTTAAGGAGTTTTTTTGAACACATGACTCATTTTTTTCTGGTCATTGGTCAGTTAATGGGGAACCCAACGTGCACAAACCTTTTTAAGTCCAAGTTTTTTTGACAGAATTTCATGAACACTTCCTTCTGAAATGCTAACACGATTAGCCATATCATTTACTGTGAAACTGCCATCTTCTTCCACCAATGCTTTCACAGCAGCCACATGCTTATCAGTCACTGACGACTTCGGACGTCCACTTCGATGACCATCTTTAATCACAGAAAGCACACCTTTAGATTTTTTTCGCCCACCTACAAACTGTCATAAATGATACCACAGAATGTCCACACATACCATACAGCTCATTATAAATGTCTTTTGGAGATATATGCAAAGCAGTGCGTCTTTTGATATAAGTGCGCACTTCAACTTTGTAATGTCGTTTCATTGTTATTTCCAAAATATGGCCAGTGTATATGAGTGATAATACTTCAAAACTGAATAATTTTGTCATTATTGCATAGATTTGCACGTGTTTTTCGTGCTTATATAGTGTGAATATTTATGTACATTAATTTATAGGTTTATGAAGCAAAACCGTCGTTTTCGCTACGGAAGACCATTGGTAACAAAACTTTTTGAATAAACCTCGTATTCTTATTTATAGCTGAATTTTACACGATCTAGTGTAATTAAAAATAGCAAGCTCGTGAATACAAACAAAGTCAATATGGCACAGTGTAAAAGAATATGCCATTTTTTCAAAGATATAATTTCTCAATATATGTAGTGGTGTTATATCAATGTCCAGTATATATAAATCTGGTTTACCTAATAAGTAGATCTACTGTTGAACTGTAATGTTGTTCTCCCGCGAAAACTTTACATGTAAGTAGTAAATAGTAAGTGAAATAATAATTCACGTAGTTATGATTGTTAGTTCACTCTGTATACATTTTATGTATTCGTTGGCTGATAAATGAAATATTGCAATCCCTCGAGTTGTCATGCAAATTATAATTATGATGAGAAATAAAGGAATCAAATAGAATCTAGTACATTTTGTATACACAAAGCTAAAAAAGATGTAGACACCACAGACAAAAGCATGCAATCATTCTGAATTAAAAGTAAAAATTATATATTACTTTAGAACATTGTCCGCGCTTGATCTTTCATAACACAATCCTCTTGTATTAATGTAATATTGTTATACAAAATAAAAATACATGTAATCTGATTATCCATCGACGAGTTTATTTCAGGGAAGTACAGTGTAGTTACAAAACTTGAAATTGTTAAGTAAGTCTTTTAAAAGCCATAGAGCTTGTCTGTAAATTGTCATGTAAAAATGATGGAGAAAAATGCATCCCATAAAAGAATTGTTACCATTACATAACATTAACTAGCTCATAGCTCATTCTAGAACGTTTTCCAGCAATGTCTGTAATGTTAAAATGTATATAATTGTTCTTAGTATCCGACTAGTAATGCCTGATATGAACATCACTTATACAATTTACTGCAAAATGTTTTGAAATGTTTGAATCAATATGGTAATGGCAATTCTCTGTTGTAACCAGTATGTATGATTGTCCATGAAACGGTAGAAACATCATTAACACATACAGTAAGAACTCAAAGATTGAATAAATTGTGTTTGTAAAAAAAAATCAGTTAAAGTATTTTAATAGCAATTTCCTGATCCTGTTAGTATGGGGATATACTTTTAATTTATGTTTCATAAAATGTTCCAAAGTTTATACCAAAATTAAGGAGTCAGTTTATACCGGCGCCACATGGCTTAAACCGGAAACAAACACAGACCATTGCCGTTCATGAACATGTCGGACTAAAAACGAGGAGGCAACAATTTAAATACTGCTAAACTGGGTAACCTTTCAGAGTTGTACAATTTGATTTCCTAAACATTATATTGTATTTCATGAACGGATGTAAACAAACCTTTATAAGTCTACGATTTTCGCTAATTATCATGTTTTTTCATTGCTCTCTAGTGTTCTATTCTTTTAAGAATATATATACAAACTGGAGTGAGCTTAAGTGTTACCACATCCTTCTGCGGTCCCAAAGGACAATATTTGCTAGAAAAGGCTCAAGCCGGGTGCTGGGGAGTGTAAAAATGATGCGCTTTTCTCATTTGCCAGCTTAACATTAAGAGACTCAATTAAACAGAATCTGCAATGTTTACCATAACAATTTCTTTTATTTTTTAGGGATATATCATTGTATTTAAATGTGCATTTTGCTAGTGACATTTTTAATTTGAGCAACCTATTTCTATATTATACTAGACTATCTGGATCACTGTTACTTTTATGCCCTCAACCCTTTCCCGACATCAATCAAACTATCGGGATTATGATTTCAACCTGTATATCTGCAGACTTCTTGAGAAAAAATTAATCCTTCAAACATGGACATATCATTCACCTAGAGCTTCATTTTGACCAATCTTGATCTTGACCTCTGAACGACATTGACATCCAAAGTAATATGATTTAAAATTCAGAAAATGTCGATTTCGAAAAGATCAACTTGCATAGGAAGACCAGTGGTTCTATACACATTGGTGCTTGTGCCAGAATGAGACACGGTCGTTCTCCTCCAGAAAAGCTAGAAAGTTACAATCGAATATTTACATTGTCGACGTGACTTAAATCCAACAAAAAAATAAAAAATATCTAGGAGAATTTTTATTGTCTAAATATCATTCTATTTTCTTCATATACTCTTTATATGCAATCAGTCGTTTTACCATTTTATATGTTTTCAAGGCGTTGACAGAGGGTTTGGAAAGTGATATTTTACCATCACGCCTTTGGAAATGGCTTAATATCAAAGCAAGTCTATGATTTCAAAAATCTCTTAAACTCTCCCATTTCCAATTCTTAACATACAGCAGTGCTGCAGCTGTAAAAAGGTCGATGTACTTAGAATTATTAATTTCTTTCAGATCAGTCTTGAACTATACATGAAGTTATGAAAATTTATTACTGCTTTAAAAGACAATGCCAATGGACATGAAGTTGGTCTTTTATCACAAGACAACAACTCAATCTGCAATGTTTGCTTCGCTAAAGAGATACTTATACATACGTATATCTTTTTTACACTAGAAGAGGTGTTCAAATTATAAATTAACACTACATAATCAATACCTGATTTCGCAATGCAATCGAAATTGAAGTACATGTATCTACTTAATTCTCTGTGAGGAAATGATTTATACATCTACCGACAATTGGTTCATTCAACATGGTTAGACCAAACATTATTAATGTTTTAGAGGGCATTGAAGCACTAAGAAATTTGTGAAAGATTTCTGATATAATTTATCGACGAATCCTATCGGCAACATATAATAAGAAGGTAATAATGCCACCAGTAAAAGAAGTTCAACAGTGTCCAAAGAAGCCGTTATCAAACAAATCGCTTTTATTACCATTGATCAGTGAAACCAATCAACAATACCAATGTGTAATTGCAGTAAGGATAGACGTTTAAGTTGGTTCTGTGAAATTCATTATTTCCAGCATATTGCAGGAAAAACTTCGATAAAGTGTGGCATTCATCAGCTTAATACATGTACCAGGCAAATCATTACAACAGATAAACTGATTTTTATATAATTATTAGTTATTACAAAAACTTAGTGAAGAAGACATGTTCTTTTCGGTGGAAGCTATGGTCGAAAAAAGAGTCTGCTTTTTGTCAAAGGGATATGATGACCGTCATTTATAATTTTGAAGATTGTTTAGCATGATGAGTTTGTTGCTGAGTTCATTGCTTGGAATGCTGCATATTATGATGAAAAATATATATAGGATTTATGCTCAAAGGAAATAAATAAAACCCAGAGTTCCATCTTTGAAAAAACAACACCAGCAAGCCACATTGCAAAACAGATATTTATGTTTTTCAAAGACAATAAGTATATCACCCTTGCAAAATGGAAACAGAAGTCTCCTGACGCAGTACTTAGCAATAGACTTTGGAGGGAAACTTGAATTCAAACAATAAGTGATGCTTTGGAATTAAAGTCTCAACATTGAAGAATAATCTTGTATCATCATGGATCAGAAATAAAGCATTTGTTTTAACAATATATAAGAAAGGCATATTTAACAGCATTTTTAATTATGTCCAAATATAAGCTGACTACCTCGCGTAATTAAACTTTACTTCTCGACCTAAATTACAAATCCTTAAATTCAAGGCCAAAACATTACTGGATCTAGGCTTTAATATTAAATGCATTTTTGCACGGCTGGAGGAGAGATGGAGGAACTTATCTTGAGCCTAATTTTATATGAATTATAAAATAGTGAAGCATAGATTAATGATGCATAATGTTATCCTACAACGTGTACAGAAATTGCCAGAACAACCACTGTGACCAACGAATATTAAGAGAAAACTGAAGACATATTATTACTTATACAGAATATCTAAGAGAAACATAATGTAAAACAAGCAACATAATTTATTGCTTTATTTGTGATTTTCTTTAAATTGTTTCAATTTGGATTATGATAATTGTTAAAAATGACTCTGTTGCATAATTGGTATACATCAATGGTGACAAAAATGTAATGATATTTGACTTGGTTGTTATGATATTCTGTGTCTTTTGGATTATATTTGTTCCCTTTCACGCGTTGTAAACATTTTACCATTTTGTAGCCGGTGCTAGGGGGCGTGAGGGATGTTGCACTTTTTCATTATCCCTCATATACAGACTCAATCAGACCGAGTCTGCAAGGTTCATGTAATTTTGATGTTTTAATAATACCGAAGGATCACTTTTCCGGATATTAAGAGACTTGATACACTCAAGTTAAAAATCACACCGGGTCGATACAGGTTTGACATACCTACAGTTACGCTGTGTACTAATCCATGCAAAAATGATGTTTAAATAGTATAAAGAAAAACATAATCCCTTAAGAACGCAAAAAAACGACAAAATGGTAAATGTTGCAGGATCGGTTTGATTGAGCCTGTCCATGGACGGTACTGGCAAGCTACCGTCCTCACCCCTGGCACCGACTAAAGAAGTTTTCAACATTTTAACATTTTGATGGTGAAATTTTGAATTAATAAAAAGGATGCAACATATCGTTGGTGATTATCCAGCATATAAGTTGGAATACAGGAACCATACAACTAGAAAAAGTTCAAATAGAGAGAACTAAAAATCACATACACAACAATAAGGTCATCTTTATTTAGTCTATCTTTTTGACGGTTAAACCATGTCGTCTTGTAAATTTGTTTTATCTCTTTTTTACGTCGATTTTGACACTTAAACATATTCTTGAATACCAATTGTTCATGCACTGTGAAGGAAATGCCCACTTATAAGGACAATAGGTACGTATAATTTGGATTTTCTAGAAGTCGTGCAATGTACTAAACTTTAGCTGTTATGAAATGGTGGAACATGTTTTCCTGAGACCTATAATTTATACTAGCATCTTTCATATCAGAGAAGAGAATATAAAACATACATTTTCAGGCATAATGATATATAACAACATCGTTATAGAAAGATATTATTTTAATATGTTGTGAATAAGTTTTTCTGTGTATCACAATAAAATGTTATGTTTTTTATATGTTGCCCTTATTGAAAGTATCTCCCTCTATTTTGTAGTTCCAGACCATTATTCACAATAGCTGATACACTGTATCATGATTTAATTGCACATGTATATTCCATCTGTTACTGAATATTCATGTGATAGTAGTGCCTTCATGGGCTTTCTAGAACAACTCAACAGCATGACATTAACAAGGAATTACATTTTACAGTTTGTTACTGTTGTATCCAAATTCATACGCTTTAGAATAAAAAAAAACATCTTGATTTTGCACAGAATTATTCAAAATAACATGGAGCAAAGTAAAAATCTTGACAATATGATTTGTAAAAGCAAAACGATGCTCTTCAAAAAGAAGCAGAAAAAAAAATCTGTCGAAAAATTCAGTTTTAAGCAGGCTTCTCAAACAGGGCTACCGCTATCAAAAATTACGGAAATAGTTTACAAAATTTAATATTCGTTATATGGTACATTTACAAAATGCAATGGCGATTTGAAAACTTTTTTGCAACTAGGGAACTCTGTTGCAACACTTAGCAAAGCTGATTTGTATAGAGATGTGCTTTACAAACTTTGTAAGATCTTGGCAATTTTGCTGGTGTCTTTTCTAAAATTATCAAACGTTTCATTAAAATAGGTTATGATCCTACTATTTTAAAGCATACCTCATCCCTTTACAGCGAGACACTTCGCTTTCCTCTTTGGATTGCATATAACGGATCCAAACTCTATGATGGACGATTCTTGAACCCACTGGGACTGAATTGCCCTAATTTTCGTCTTCTGCTTTATTTTGTCGAGCCCGTCTTATTTCTTTTTATGTGTATCTTCATGATCATATTGGTGTTTTACTTATTTAACAATTTGTAAAGGTTAGAGTTTTGCTTTACGGGGTTCCATTTATTTACTCTGCCTGGTATAACAGGAACATGTTTGGCTAAAAGTGAGGTTTGGTGCAACATCAACCGGCTTATGCTGCTGTTAATTAATTGACTGTCTTTTCGGTTTCTATGATCTTCCTATATTGAATTATTTATAATAATGGCCCGTCCGTGCTTTGACCATGTGTTCTTTCCTGTTTTTGTTTGTTGCCCTACTGGGCTCCTTGTCGGCGGCCATGTATTGCTGGTTTTTGTCGGGGGATGTGTTCATTGAATGCCGCTCTTCCTTGTTGATCTATTTTTTCAAATTTCACCTTGTTAGAAAAAATTATTCCGTTCAAAATTAGTTTCATCAAAACGTACCCTTTTCAATACACTATTGATATGCAATACCTTTGATATCAGATTGCCAAGAAAAATGTAAAACATCTATTATATGTTGCTAGATTACTCACTATGTCAAGGTCTTTGTGTACATCAGATGAAGCAAGCCTTCGAAAGTTACAGTCTATTATTTCCTCATAGCTTTAATCTATTCTGTTACAATTCATGGTTTTAAAATAATTTGTAATCTATATTCTGAAACAGATGACATTGTTCTTTATGACATTTAGCCAGACAGAGCACCGTTCATATGCTGGCAATGTCTTGCCATATTGAATCATTTTAAAATTTCCTAATTAAATACGAAGTAACATCTTTCTTAAATCGAGCAAAATATTTATAAATGGTATATTTCGATTAAAATAATTGGAAGGATTTCGGTAAAACATGACGATTGTTTGTTTTCTAGATATTTTTACAAATTCACACACTATCGTTGGAACAAAATGTTTGAAAAATTGTATTGGTAAAATCATATGACAAAAGTTAATCGTAATTTTCCCTGAAAAAAAGAGTTACCATGACGAAATATTTGATGATATATTCTACGGTATTCTACATATATGGTTAAAGACGATGTTAGATGCTAATAACACAAAAAAGCAGCACTGAATGTGAAGTAATTTGTCATAAAAGAAGCAAAATGTAAATAACGTTGGAATAAGCAACTTATTTTGAAACAATAACAAGACACCAAAAAATAGGTTACATTTTATAAGGGGTAAAGAAAAATGTTTATAAAAGTAGAAACTATATGTTTGTCTTGTTGTCTTTTAAAAACCTTTTGAAATAAAAAAAACTAACAAAGGGTTGTATAACACAACCCTTTGTTAGTTTTTTTTCTTTCAAAAGGTGGAGCTGAAGTAAATTAAATAATTATTTCTGGAAAATAACACATCTAGAATAATTCTGAAAACACGTTCATTGACAGTTATATAATTTTAGGAGTTAGATGCTCTTCGTTGCTAAATTGTTTTTTTGGTCCATGTACAAATTTAAGTTTTAATAAATTGTGATTTTAATACAATGTTGTGTTGAGATCACTTTTCTATATGTGTAATAGACAACGCAAAAGTGATGTTTTCAATTTCAAAAGTTTGTCTTTCAGAACAAAATCTTATGTGGTGATATCCATTAGAATAATACAATAGAATGCAAAATAGAATGTGTTCCTTTCAAGCCTGTATTGGTACAAGAAACACACCAAACTTGTGAGAAATAATAGGAAAATACTTGAGAAGACGTTAATGCAAAGGAAGTGATGTAAGTACAAAGTATGTGTAACAACATTTCATTGGAATTACTTTTATTGACGAATACGAAACGCTTGCTACGATAGGAAAATCATGGTTCATTAAATTTGAATGATAAAACTAGAATATTTATGTTTAAAAGTAGCTGAAATATATTCTCCAAATCAGTTTATAATAAAAAATTGTTATCTTACTAAAATGAGATTCTGATATACATTTTATCAGTTAATATATTTTGACCATACGATCTAAAGCTCAAAAGTAATAGATCTATAGCAGTGTTAAACTATAACGGTTTAGAATTTTGCAAAATACTTTACAGCCTTGAAGTACACGGACCTAATGGTCAGTTTGTAGAAATCTTGATGAAAGATCAATCGCTTGTTCAAGCAGAGAGCCCGGCCATGTCACCAAATTTGCCTTTAAATAATTTTGAATCCGTAGATTTAATAATCTAGTTGAAGAAGTTTGTCGGTTACGTTGCTTTTTACACAGACCGCTGTTAATTCTGTCGCCATGAAGGAACTTCACCTTCGTCCCAGTGATGTCAATATATCTATGGCCATTCTCTTGAACGTTAACAATGGCATCGGTAGCTTCCAGGAACTGTGGAACGCGCATATAACGAAATTCAGGAAGGAAAATAGAAATCCTTTCTAAAATGCTGCAAATCTTATATCGCTGACCGATGTCTTCTAAAAAGCTCAGAGAGAATATGATTTATAAATAGATAATTAAGAAAAGTATTTTTCTCTGTTTCTTTTATGGACAGAACAAGCAATTAAGCTTGTATGTTATACAATTAGTAACTAGAGGTGAATCAATAAATCAAACTGTAAACGGTAAGGTACATGCATCTTTCGCATGTAACATTTCTTTATGTTTATAAACAGTTCGACACTTTCAAAACAGCAGTAAGTTAATCAATTTAACGCTGTCTAGCTTTTCAATAAAATATTTTCTTTCATGTTTTTAAATCTATTCAACCACACAGACTTATATCTGAATTAAAGTATTATACATTTTAATGATAGGGTGGTTAATTACACACAAAATATGAAAAGATACAAATCAACATATTACTTTAAAGTGTTTTCCACACAAGTATTAGACGTATAATTAAGAATGAGATGTAACTTGTCAACAGATATTTGAGCCGTATCACGACAAAACCAACATAATGGGTTTGCGACCAGCATGGATCCAGACCAGCCTGCGCATCCGCGCAGTCTGATCAGGATCCATGCTGTTCGCTTATAAAGTGTTCCAGACAAGTATTACGAACGTATAATTAAGAATGAGATGTACCATCTGTCAAACATTATGATTTGTGATAGTATTTACACTTTTAAAAATGCGTATGACGTATTATCATACATCGACTGTTTTGTGCACACTTCATCATTTTGTACAGTCTAGACAAGTGGGTGTCGTTAATAAATATTGATACGTTATAATGATTTAGATATTATTTGCGGTAATGAAATACATGTAGATATAGATGTATGAATGTGTATTCTGATTAATGCGGATCTATCCTCCGTTTAAGACACGAAAGTCTTATCCTTAATTGGCATTTTTGAGCAAATGTATGCGATTTCAATACAGTACACTACAGTAAGCCAAAAGTATGTTTTATACCAAAGTAGGTCATTTTGTAGCGGACTTAGGAAAGTGTTATTATAAAGGAATTTCCTACTATAAAAAGTAAGACCTTACAAGGGCTGTCGGCACTCTAGACAATTTCGGGACTCTGGTAATAAATCATTAGGCAACTACTATAGAGCGTAATTTATTCTGCTTATTAATTCCCTACAGTTGTCCCTGTGACGCACAATCTTTTAATGCTATGAAAAGTTTAGTGTGATATACGTTTATTTAAATGGCATACGGGTGATTCGCTTCAGAATAGTTAAATTATTTTAGGATGTTAATGTAGCCGTTCCAGTTGTGGCCAATCATAAATGTTAATCACAAATACACGGGACCTCGGTTTATATTCTCATCAGATAGACTGTAAGAAGTTTTGGCTGATGAAGCGACCGATTTTACTGGCCATCCCTGGATATGTAGTCCAACATTGTTACCACTTATTATTTAATGTGCATAGATGTTAACCACCACCGATAAACTGTTTGAAGTTTTGGCTGATGTAGAGGCCGATTTTAATGGCCATCCCTGGATATGTAGTGCAACACCGGACCATTGCATTGCACCCTCTTTGAGCATGTTTTACGTACATTGTTTACAACTTCGCATTATCCAATCACTTAATTCAAAAAGCTTCCGAAATAAAGGCACTCTATTGACGGATGCTTTCAGTCGACAAAATAATGACATGTGAATATGTCACTGGAATTAATTGAAAATAACATCGGAAATAAAAAAATGGAAATTGCAGTACAAAATACGACACTAGTTCTAAATAGAATGTATTATTCTTCATAGCTATCAATTTTCGATTGATACACTTGTCTACGTTCCTCGATACACAGTCAAATCAAACAATTATGCTATTAGCCGATTACTAGAATGTCAAAAAATGTGGACTATACAGCTTTAAAATACGTGTGTTATATTTATTCCATTACTGACAATTAAATTAAGTTCGAAAAAGCACATTAACCTCTGTGATTTAGTCTGAGGTTTTGTGTATAGAGCTACATGTGCAGTTCAATTTAACTATTTAGAGCCCATGTTCTCATTGATAAAGCTGTCAGAATCTGTCACATGCTCCACTACACCACATACAGCATCTTTCACAGTTTCTTTAACATATTAAAAAGTCGTTTATTTATTACATCAGCGCCGCTGACTATATTATACTTTAAAATGCGTTTGAATGTATAAATACATAATAGCTACCCGTATGTCGTACAATTAAACTGAGCTTAACATCAAAAATCAATGTAATAGAGGTAGTATATAGGAGATATCTCACCACGGCCCATCATCTTGTCAATGTGTTAAAAGCACAGAAATATGTTTGAATTTCAAATCTTTAAATTGGTTTAACACATGTAACTAAATTTCAAACTGAAATGAAATGTCTGAGGAAAATAACAAAAATCACATAAATATAATATATACGTCTTGCATACATTTGGATGCAAGAAACTGTTTCTCATAAATATATACATGGCGTTTCAGTTATACCATTGTTAAACCTGTGCGAGAGACATACTGGAGGTATTTAATCACATTATACATGTATATTAGATATGCATGTACTTAGTTTGTTTTGGACTACATTTTTAATTCAAAGCTACATTATAAATATAAAGAAAGTAAAAAGGACGTTTTATTTAAGCAACTTGTTTGTGGTCGGAGATTATCAGGGTCGACACTGCCTATACAGCATCTTAAAGCAGGTACAGTATTACAATATTCAAATGAAATAAGACACGTTATGTCGGTGAATGGAAATAAATTACTTCACTACGGTTGATAACCGCACATAGCTATATATAAATCAGTTTTATGTGTTTTATTCGTTATGAAATCAATTCAAATTAAATACGACCCGGATGCACGTAACTTAGGCAGTGGTTCCTCTTACCGCGCTGTTACGTTATCATCGCCGGAAACCGCCGGTACACATTCCGTATACACACCATTAGTATTGGTGATGAGTTATAGCCTGGGTTACCGTGGCTGTTACGTTACTCGCCGACGCGCTTACGTATGTTCTAAAACATTATTCTACAATTACAAAACCAATATAACTGAAATGTATCAAATAAATGTCTAGTTCAAAACATTTTAGCACTTAATGTGGGCCACCATTTGTCGTGATTATATTGAATTACATTAATTAGACGGTGGCTCATGCTATATGCATTCCAACCGAGTTTCCTCCATTGTTTTAGAACATATTTTATAATTTCTTGTCATATGAAACATCATTAGATTCTATATATGATTTAGTCTTACGTTAGTTTTAAGTGTGACTGATGCCTTTGATAATGAGTCTTTATACATGTAAGTCTTATATGACTTTTGAGAATTCAGCAATAAGTATAGCTTGTAAAATCTTCATAACTTTGTTTGTGTATTAAAAATTGATATTATGGTTTAATATACCACACGAAACATTGGCTTATTGTAATTGTCTAAATAATTTTGAGTTTTATCTTATCTGTAGCAAAATATGTACTTTTAGTCTAGTATACGCTAACAAAGTGTATTTTATCGTATTATATCTTGTATTCTATTGCATTTTAATTTGTATCTTATCGTACTTTAACTTGTTTCTTTATCTATTTTAACTTGTATTTTATCTATTTTAACTTATATCTTATCGTATTTTAACTTGTATTTCATCCAATGATAATAAATGTTCAAACTCGTCATCCCGACATATCATAATGTATTCAAACTGAGATTTGCAAATGTTTTTTTTATAACTCTATCATTGTTTAATCTGGCGAGATATCATCATTTATAAAGATAAGGGATAATTGATATGCTGTTCATTACCGCTCGAAATTATCATTTAATGTATAATTCTATACGCTAATGTAAAAGTACTTATTTTCTAACAGTCATGTGATATTTGTCAGTGAAAAAAAAAAATAAAACATGGAACTTTGAAGGTGTCAATACGTATTATAAGAAACGTATAATTTTACAGTATATGAAAAGAACGATTTACTACATATACAATTTACTGGTAGTTACTATTAACTTCTCTGCAATGAAAAATACGTTGTCAAAGAAGGTACCCTCGTAGTGGAAACATCATGAGATTGTCAGTACGGTCCCAGGTCCTAGTATAATTATATGAGAGAGATTATGTTTGTACATACAGCTAGCAAAAGCGTAAATGTCCAGTGCTCCTGAGCTTGTGTCCGACATTTTCAAATGAATGTTAAATCTTTTTAATGGACAACAGTGTAATGCTGTAACTCAGATACTTTAAGGCAATAATTGAGCCGCGTCACGACAAAACCAACATAATGGGTTTGCGACCAGCATGGATCCAGACCAGCCTGCGCATCCGCGCAGTCTGATCAGGATCCATGCTGTTCGCTATCAGTTTCTTTACTTGTTATAGGGTCTGTAAGCGAACAGCATGGATCCTGATCAGACTGCGCGGATGCGCAGGCTGGTCTGGATCCATGCTGGTCGCAAACCTATTATGTTGGTTTTGTCGTGACGCGGCTCAATTATAGGTATATCACAAGATGAAAAGTTCACAAATATCACTACAGCTCTATCGTATACTCTCGTAAATGGGAAGAAACTCCTCACTCTTTTCTTTTAAATTCCGTTAGTTATTGAAATTTTAAGCAATTTTATTCTCTTCAATGAACATCCATTCTAGATCAGTTTAATACATTTTCTTACCAACTTTTCTGACAGACATGCAACCACATATAAATTGGACACCAAGGTTTAATGTTAGTAGTAGTGAAGAACTTTGCATAATAGTTAAAAACATTTCACTTTTCTATTGTTTTTACCAAACACAAATATATCACTTTTCCTCAAGTGAATTAATCTTACCATATACTCTTTCCGTTTCTGTATAGAGCTGGAACACGAGCAGAGTAAAACATAGGAGTAGCAAAGTCCTGTGAAATTGAGTTGTGATAACATAGAACAGAACAGAACAGAACAGAGTATTTATTTTGACATACGCATATAAAGCTTATCAACAATTTATCAACAATCGAGAAAATATGATACATACAATCGCATGCAAATGAAAATGGCAAAATGTGTTATAAGCTGCATAGAAGGCAAAACATAGGATATGTAAACATCAAATAAAATTTTCCAAATATATGGTACATGTACACACCAGATAACATAATTATGTCACCATATGTAATATAACATTCACCAATACGCTTACAATGGTGTTGTTTCTTGAGATGGAAAAGGCCTGTATATTAGACTTTATTTTCTTAAAGAAATATTAACTCAGACATTCACTACATCGACTGAAATAACAACAACATTTGTGATGTTTTTGGTATATGCCATTGGGTGCTTTTTACAATATACATAAAGCATATAGCATAACCCAATCACATAACCAGGAACTAAACAAAGTATCTAACATGTTAGATGATTACCATGTCTCTATAAAGTATACTTACTGATTATTTGGTAAGTCCCATCTATTGTATAGATAAACAATAAGCTGCTTGGTGTGGTCGGGTACAAATTTTAAGGTTCACGAAAAATCAGTGGTTTCAAAAACGACACATTTCAAGAGTACACGTTACAAAATGAAATAAATGTTCATCAAAAGTAACATACACACGTATAAGTTGCTGAGTATTGTAAGGAGCGATGCCATACAGGCAACACCCGATGGGAACGTGCTTCTTTAAGTCGAAGGCGCTTATGGACATGTGAAGGAGTACATTTTAATGACGTCAGTGTCTTATGGATATGACATGAACCGGTAATTTTGTACCAATAATCATGACCTCATGGCACTGAGTACTTCCCTGTCATTAATGTAGTAACGACACAGTGAAAATGGTCCGGAACAAAAGGTGTTTCACGTGTTTATTCAAGTAATGCTTGTGCAATGTTATGTTACACCAATGGTTATATTTTTATAGTAGAGTCTTTGTGTTACATATCTGTGACAATGAAATATCATAACTCTCATCTTTGTCTCGTCATATAACATTGAAACTAATGCAAACGTTTGTTTCCTGAAACTCGAGTGCGCCTCATCCGTTTAGATGTCTGGTGATGGTAAAAATAGTTTGTTGACATATGGCCATACCTAAATGTGCAATCTTTTTCTTGAAAGCACAGCGAGATCTAAATGCAATCTATCCATTTTGCCGCATTAAAACGTCTCATATTTTTCAAATAGTTCGCTAAATGAGCGATCAGATCACTAGAACATGTCTGACCTTTGATGCGAGCCTGCAAGAGAACTGCAACTTGGAAGAACTCGAACACAAAGCAGCAAAGAGCGTTTGACTTGTCAAGCATAAGGCATGCTCTTGAACTTTAGACCTCAGTTAGCGCACATTGAAGTTGATTATAGCCCTTAACAGCAGGTATTAGTTGCACAAGGTCTGCGAGCTTTGTTGCTTATCAGCAGTGATTGGCAGGTTGGCTTCATTTTAGGCGTCTGAGAGGCTACGCGCTGCGTTTGTCGGCAACGCACGTGCGCATGTCGTGCATTCACGTCTGCACGATTCTTATCTAACAAGAACTCTTATAAATTGATTGCAAACGCACTATGGAGCATCGAGTAGTTGTAGAAAAATATCCAAGGTTAATAAATTTGTCTCACAAACAGCGTTAACATTGTAAAATGTCTTCTTTTTTCATGCAGGTGGGCATGGCAAAGCGCCTCTGAAGCCAGACCTTGCATGATTAATTCATCAGTTTCATCTCAATTACGTATAGAATTTAATAGATGGGCATATTGAACTTCGAAAGCTTTGAAACAAATGTGAAAAATTGAACCAGGTGTCGGTTTTTAGAGAAACAAACACATAAAAGAATCCTGATGCTAGCTAGATCAGCTTCGCCTGCATATGCTGCGCTTTTCACAGAAAATTCAGCGAAATAAATTAGTACAAACCACAATGGTGCACGCAAATAAGACCCTTTGTGTTTAAAATTAACAAATTTATGACAAAATGCATTTATAGGGCTAATTAAACGAACGAAAATCGCTTTGAAATGCAGAAAACGCACTTGCGTTATTTCAAATTTCCCGCCGCAGAGAGTTTTTCACGCATGCGCAGATTCATCGATATTTTCTCGACATAGTGCAAAGAGCGTTTGAATAAAGCGAATGCACGCAGATGCACCACTTTGCATAACTCAGTTGTGAATAGTATACTTTTTGTAGTTGCAAATTGAAGAAAATCAAATACTGATATGATATTTTAATCATTTGTATACAAAATAAACAGAAAAAAGTCAATAAAGGCGCGTTTAAGCTATAGAAATTTTAATGTCATAATATTTGTGCAGTCTTGTTGAGCGCCTAAACGCGGTGAATGCACACTGTGCAGATGTATTTAGCAAAGACATTTACCTTGGGTTGCAATCGGAGACTTGCCTTTTATTGTCAACAACACATTGTCAAAATGGTTTTCAGTTTATACATACTTCCTTTAAACATTCTCTAAGTAATTAATCTGTTATCACAAAAATTTCAGAAAGTACATTGTTAAACATTTACCATGTATTATTAAAGTACATATGAAACCTAGAAAACTTCCACGTGGTAATACTTAGTTTTTAAATGTAAAAAAATTCCAAAATAATGACCAAATCTCTAACAAAAAGTGCACAATGTGTTTAATGTAATCCTTCACTAAAATACAAAAATATCTACATCAAATTGATTTATGAAAGTGTTTGGGAAAAGTTAAAAATGATATATACATAAAAGGTGCACACTTTTACTTTGACAAATGTGTACTTTCACTTGTAGTCTTATTTGCATTGTTGTTGTTTTCTTATTTCAAATACGTCTATGGATAAAAAAGTCATTATTCTTTTTGTTATATTCATGCATATTAACCCACTATTTGATATAAAATATATGTGTATGTTGCTATTGGTTATAGCTATTATACTATATGGACTGACTACCTTGTAAATATAGACCATTTAAGTAGGCAGCATTTTGAAAAAATGTTATATAAAATTATGAAATCTTTATTCACAGTCTATTGAGCATATAAAGCAATAGATATTCAAAATTGAACAAAAAAAACTAGTGAAATATCCATTTACTTTCAAATCACAGTTACCATTAGTGGTGGTGTGCGCCTTCACGTGGTGAGCTTCATTTTTTATTTTTATTTCTTTATTTATCTCCACAATACCGGTTATACTGCTTAGTATTAGTGAAAATATTTGTTCCGTTTGTATCTATGGAAAAGGTTTATTATCTCCATAGAAACCGTTTCACCAACTGTATAACCATATGTTTCTTTTATTTCCGTTGCTTGCTACTTTATACCATTTTCACTCAAGAAATCTTAAAACTGAGGACACGATCTGGTTGTTTTGGTTAAGAACAGAGATGTTGTCGAACTAAATATTTTCACTACATGTAAACAGTAAAGCGAAACGTCTCTTTTGCTAATTAGCTATCAACATTAACTTTTAACACGTCTATGATTTTAAAACAACATTCTAACTTTATGTTATACTAACATCGTGTAAACATAAACATGCATGTATACCTCGATAGCTGCACGTGATTTATATTGTAAATAAAACATTGAAATATTAATCAACAAATCAAAAAGAAATGTTTTTGTTGCTCACGGATAAAACCTTTGTATAATTGCTTCTCTATAATGTTTTATCCACATGCATAGTTATTTGAACCAACACACGCATTTATATGTTTTGATAAGAAAATAGGCAAAATCTATCGTAGATTTTGAATATCTTCAAAAATGAAGATATTGACTTCATCTCCTGTGCACGTGATGTGAATATTGTTTATTAAACATACAATATTGGGTGTGAAATAAAAACATTAGTTGTAATGCATACATGATGACTAGTGACTCATTTAGTGTGTAGGCAGCATTGCACGAGGATAAACTTATGTTTTTAGTTTTATAACTATATTTCTTGTAAATCTTTTCTGTTATTTAAACAATAACCGTTATAAACATATGTATATATTCACTGTAATTATTACAAAATGATACTTATGATGTTTACTTGATGGAAATAAATTTCGAAGTTTGAAGGTTAAATTTAAAAGAAGAAGAAACCCCTGATAAGAAAGACTCATCACCCCGCACTTCCCGCCCACAAAAATATTTAATAATAAAATGAAAAAGTGATAAACAGAAGATAATATACGGAAGGTAAAATCAGAAAGAAAATAACAAAATCACATCTCTCATTCATCTATCAACGGACAACAGCACAATACAAACATTATAATATTATCAAAATGTCAATATAATTTTCCGCTATTTATAGAAAGGAGTTATTATTTCATGATTTCACACAGGTAACACTTTGAATACAAGTTTTAAATCGGTCATAATTAAACACCCACTCAATCCTTTTTTGTTAATTTTTATTGTAAATAAAGAGATTTTACTGGATATTTTGAGAGAAAATGTATTTTTTTAATGACGTTTACATTAACCGTGCGCAAATAGAACAGAGAGATCTCCGTACATCAACAATGATAAAATATCTCTTTAAAGTCAGCCTCATATAGTATTATTTTTGTTCCATTTTAAAACATAATTCAAGACAAATTTAAAGATGTAATCTGAAACACAATTTCTCCTTTTAACACTGGCTTAGCATTGTGTGCATTTTTTTATTGGGATAATAAAACATGATAAAAATGCTCACGTGAGCCGGGTGAGGCAATAAAAATACGACATTTGACTTTTATTCTGTTTTCATATTTGCAATAATATCATATACCATTTTCCGTATGCCGCCTTTTGTCAAAATTCTTTAAAATGGCGAACTTTCCGGGGTTAGCTAATTAATAAAGATTTCTTGAAAAATTATCAACATTTTTAATTGTTCACCTGTCACGTGTTTAGGTAAAGTCCTCAGTTTCGTTACTAGGATTAATTTTTTCATAAATTTACGATCACTTTTTATAAAAAATATGCCAATCATCGACTCATATATCATAATAGCAGGGACACAAAAAATATCGTTGAATAGTAATTTATTACTCGCTATAAAAACATCTATTAAAAATGTCACACGCTTCTTCTTTAAAAAAATCAATTAAAATTACTTCTAATAAAAAAAGGTTACGACATCGCGTATGTGACGGTAGCGGACGGGTTCACGTCTTGTAACCGGATCTTACGCAGATAACAGGATAGCAACGGGGTTTTTGTGACGTGCAACAGAAGATATCGAAATAAAAATTAAAGACACGCGTGACCTGGGCGAGATGAAAAATATTTCCCTACTGGTGTTACAGGTCTCCACACGTTAAAGTATTCACCAGAAACAATCGTAAAAAATTGCTTTTCAATCCTCATATTAAATGAATAGTTTCAATTTCTTTATTTCCTCGTCAAAAAACAAAGAATATTTGTAATTAATGGAGAAAAAACTTCTGCTAGCGTTATATGAGGCCGATTTTTCAGACTGCTAGACAATATCAAACTTGTCACGTGACTGCTAAATTATAATATTACAAAAACGCTAAAATTTCTTCGCAAAGGGACACAGCATTTTGCAAAACTACATGGCATATTCAAAACTGTATAACGTTTATGACAGATCAACTTTCTACTATTCTTCATACTCAACCCTTTTGTCCAAGCTATTATCCTATATATTACTGTATTTTATAATTATATATTTTAAAATATGTAGAGGGCACTGATTTTGTCATAAATGACAGTTTAAGAATAACATGTATTCAGATCAGTAACTTTATTTAAGCCGCGCAATGACAAAACCAACATAATATGTTTGCGACCAGCATGGATCCAGACCAGTCTGCGCAAACCGTATAACAAGTAGAGAAACTTCTAGCGGACAGCATGGATCTTGATCAGACTGCGCGGACGCGCAGGCTGGTCTGAATCCATGCTGTTCGCAAACCCGTTATTTTGGTTTTGTCATGGCGCGGCCTCAAAATTTTGATGACTTTTAGTTTCATTAACCTCCTCGAGAAAAATATCATTATAAAACTGCATCATTTGTAACTTCGATTTTCAAACGTGACGTTAAATATTTCCTATATACCATGTATACAACGCTACTGGCAATTTAATTCAACATTTTTTATTTTAAACAGTGAAACCAGGCAGTACTATACATTCGTTATAAAAATTCCTGGCAAGTTACATGGCTGTGTAAAACTGGTTGTTTTCTGTATATTCAAATTATTATACTTAGAACCATTAATTATACTGGGCCTAGCCTGGGTTCCAGTCTGTCGATTTTTATGTGCTTCTGTTCGGCAAATCGTATAAACTGTCAAAACTAATATAACGTAGCGATGGGAAATTCTTCTGGCCTCAAAACAGTTTTTAGGCTCTTGAAATAATTTCACACTAAAGGGATCTCGACTTGAGAGTTTTTCATTCTTGACAAAATTGACAGTTTATGTTTAATTCAATTAGTTTAAGAAGGAACAAATCTGGCCTGTTAATGTTCAAATGTTTTGTTAATTTGACATTTTCAATACATTAAATGAAGCTAATTTGGTGTCAGAACACCAAGACTTGACCACAGGTTACAGTTACCATTTTTTAAAAAGGTGACATAAAGAAGCTCTTGTGTTCACAGTCAAGTGGTTATTATGATTAGTTAATTGTATGAGGTGCACCGCCCAGTTGCACAACTGCGCATGACACCCGGGCAATTAACATTTTGGCGTTTCAAGGGTCACTCATATTCACGTGTCAGACGGTGTCGATTTCTGGACTGGACAAACTCTTTTAATTGAAAAATCAACTAATTTCAAGTATCCATTTGAATTTTGTTTGTTATGTTTTGTAACTTTGACAACGTGTCGGTTTGTGTGCAAATATGGCGTGCATGTCATGCCAATACGTGAACAAAACTAGCCATCAAGATGGCAATATTCTTAACCAAGATGATAGAAAATTAGAATAACTCCAGGGCTTACAAGACCTTCTGCTGTTCAACAATTAATGCATGTATGACTAATCCAAGTTTGTCTCAAATGATTATATCCCCCCTGCCTATATTAATCGAAAGCTATGAAAGATTTTAGACAAATAAATGAAAAAAAAGTGTTACGAGTGTCATATTCTGTTAGACTCCGGTAGGTGAGAACTATGACAGTTTTATGGATATATCATACAAACACTATTATCATTAATCTTCATATTTTATAAAACTAAAATTATCACTTTGAACGACATATACCAGCTATATTTGTAATCGGAAATATCAGAGATTCGTATCACAGAAATGTATCTCTATGGAAATATGCGAAAGTACTTTACGCCTTATTATGAATGTGACGATAATGGTTTTTAAATTTTTCTAAATGTAAAATCTTAACCCCCCTGAACTATTTACCATGACAATCTTCTTCTCTACATCGAGTATAAGCTTCTGGAAATTTTCTTTAAGAAAAATTATTTTCTATGAATACAGAAGGAATGTAACAAAGATGGGGTCTTCTCTTATACCATCAGAGCGTACACGTCGGAGAGAGGTACATGGCATCGACATTTGATTTGCAGCACTTAATTTAGATCCTCCGAGCTCTGGTATCAACCAAACTTCGTGACCTGAGAATAACCGAGATGTTCTGACTGATGTCGTGTAATGGTGTTTTACACGTTATAGAACCAGTCGTTTCTCCTGGAAGGAAAAATTTATGTATCTCTCGTACTAGTCAAAAATAATTATAATATACAATACAATAAAAAAGAATGACATACTAAGTCTTCTGGAATGAATAACTCCTAGGTTTTGTGTCTAAATTACGACATGTCGCCTTTTTGCTTTATTTCCACGAAAAAGCGAAAACATAAAGTTTGCTTACTGTATTTTCGTATTTTTGTATTTTCGCATTGTTTGTTTTCATGCAAAATGTTACACATATGTATGGTGGCTGATTAACGCCATATCTTCTCGACTTTTCGCCTCGCATTTTCACCAGCTTGAAGCGAAAAAAGCGTTTTCGCCTCCTTTCTTTGTGTCGTGTTCGCATTTATTTTGTAAAGGTGCTTTTAAGAAAGCAAATATTACCTCCCAAATTCGCCATTTTGTGGGTTAATCCCAATATATTACTAGTATATGCCTAAGATAAGATAAATATCTTTCATAAATTCATAATTCTATCATAAAAAAACTGATAATAATCGTTTACATATTGTTACTCTTTTAACATTTTTCCTTCATTCACCTAAATGGCAACCAGCATGGGAGGTGGAAATTGTAAAAATCGGGAACTGTCTATTCCCTTTTTTTTCTCATAAATGCATTTTTACATTTTCGCATTGTATTTTTCTATGCGTTCCGCTTACGCATGTGCATATTTATTACACATATGCATTATGCCACGGCACGGGAACATTTGAGTCAAATTTAACGTTGGTTAAAGTAATATAAACATTTTTTAACAATTAAATGTTATGACAATTTGAAGCTCTCTCCAATTTTATTGATGCGCATGCAATGTGACAATTCAAAGCGAAAATGCAATAATGCAAAAAAGTGACAATGCAAAAATGCGAAAATACAACAATCCATAAAAGCGAAAAGACGACAGAATTTCACTATTTCGTTTCCCGGTGTTTTCGTTTCTTTTCTTCTTGTTGTTGTTGTTGCTGTGTGTGTATATTTTATTTGTTTTGTATTTTCGCCGCGAAACTGTGTACGAAACACGACCAAATTATATGTACTACTGAACTTAATGCACTTCTCATAACTAAATAACACATTAATATAGGACATTGTAAGGCAATAACGAATAAGATATACAATATACTTTAAGACCACAATTTCTAAATTTCGAATAATTTGTACAAGATACTAAAATCAGGAGTATGCATACGACTGTAACAACTCATCCATTGCAACAAGTCCGTTAATTTAGCATGCACATGTTACAATGCACCGAGATTCTTTATACTTCATACAGGAAATTAATTCCTCACATAATGCATAGCGGTTTCCCTTTATTTTTCTCCTCATTTAATAGCATAATTAGGTGTGATTAAATTGATAATATCTTTTGATTTTTTTTGTCCATGATTTTGTCATTAATATTATGTCATTTTAAGTTTTGATATTTTAGTATTGATTTTTTTCAAACAGTTTTTCCATATCAGGAGTATTTTTGAGAGAACAAAACTGGTCGCGCAATGAGATCAAACATAAATTACAAATTAGATCACACAAAAATCAGGCGTGAACAGTCAAATGATCATCTGCTGATTTTTTTGTTTGGGTCCGCGGAAATTCTGCTACCCGACTGTAGTAGTCCGATTTCATAAACGGCTAAACTGTCATACATAATACTTATAGATATACGAGAACGAAACTTATACGTGCACTTAAAGAAATAACTGTAGTCGAAAATTTACAAAAGTTACGCATTCAAAATAAATGGCGGCAAACTGGACAAATCTCTATCAAAATTTTAAAGCAATCATTCAAAATAAGACTGCGTCCATGCACTTTGCATATCTCGACAAGTGCACACTTTAAGTGTCACATTTTCAATTGCAAAATACACAGCATGCTAGTTTTATTACAGTAATTAAGTTTAAAGTGTAATTTAATGAACGCCATTATTTCTGCCAGTTTTAAGGACAAATTGACCGCAGTGGCCTCGCAGGAAACATGACACCTGCAGAAAGCGTCCATCATTATATTTCTTTTTTTCTTTTCACTTTATAATTTCAATGATTCTGTTATCATCGGTATTAAGTTTAGAACTTAACTTCATGTATCTTGAGAAGTTTTTTTTAACAGGAAGGCTTTCTACTATTTATTAAGTCTGTAAGGATGATTCATACGGCAAGAAACGTATACTCATATATACCTACATATTCTGAGACGACCGACTTAGGATGTAAGCTAGGAGAAGTGACTCTTTATTCTTGTCATTTAGAAGAGCCAATAGATAGGAGCTCCCCAGTTGTAAGTCAACTACACTGGTGACAATGGGATAGGTGCATGTGTGTAATGTGGGGTTCAAATAAGCAACTGTATGAAAATAAGCAAAAGAATCCAAGCAACCACTTCCATTAAAGCTTCATGCCTCCTAAAAATATTTAAAGGACAATCAAACATGAAAAAATATACTGAGATTTTAAGAAAAAGTAAAAAGATTCTGAGAGATAAAATTAAACACTTACATGTTATGTGCGATTTATGACCGATTTTGCAGTATTTTCACCGTTACTTACGCAGTTAGGACTATTTTTTTGTGTGCATATTTTGACCTCATTTTGGTAATTTACATGGGTAGTAAAAATTAATGATGTTTGCAATGTGATAAGTACTTTCTTTGTTCACTTCACAATATTTTACTCTATAATACATTTTCAAAAGTTTCATGAAAATAAGCATGAATCTGGAGGCGTGCTGCTTTAAAAGAAATACCCATGCAATTATAAGTGCCATATCTATATACACATATAGTTTAATCATAATTTCAAACATGCCTTGATGGCTCGTACGATAAATACAAATATGACCGTTGTTTTTCTGTTCAATTAGTTGTTATAACCAGTTGCCTTGGTTTAATAAAAATTGAAACTGAACGTATCGTCCCCTAGCGCAGTAGCGTGTTAATAAAACAATTGTCCAAATCAGTTAACTTTTGTTATGTCATATTATAATGGTTTCAAGCGAAAATTTCCCTTTCTCTTAAAAATCACAAATACAGATATTTCTTTGCAACGGTAGATGCACATTATGCAAACCATGTTCACTGCATTAGTTAGGAAGAAAGATATTTTTTAATCTAAAAATAAATGCATTTTTCTTCTTAAAAAACATTGTTTTTATGACTGACATGATGTATTTTATTTGAACAATAATCGTATGTGTATTTATTTATTTATTCATATATTCAATCATCTAGTGACGACGGTTAAAAATACGATGAAAAAGGAAAGAAAGTCATCTGTCCGTGTTATGTAAGCACGTGCTTTTATTATAGAGAAAAATTTTTTATTTCATTAGATACGAGCGTTGTGGAAGTATTTGAAATATCGGGAAAGTGTCAGATAATTTACACTAAAACGAGAAGAGTTAAATTATGCAATATGATATATGCGCTTGTATCAATTCAGTTATAAAACACTTAAATTATTAATATTTAAACATGTCTAACATTGTTTACCATGCACGTGCAATATTCTATATACCATTCATTTATTTTAGTACGTTTCCTTTCTTCTTTCTTTTTTGAATTAAGATAAAAAATTAATTCAGCGATTTACAGTCTGAAAGAGACGAACAGAAGACTATCAAAGCATGCTTCAAATTAATTTTTCACAATTTCCATTTTGTTCCAGTTTTATTTTGGGCCTATTTTACGGTGCGACATTTTTAATAAACACATATCCGTTTACTTTGCCTTATTTACACACCCATGCGCGTGCCAATTTATAATTATATTTTGTAAGTGACCTTAAGGTCACTGCTTCACAAAAGGGTCCATATTTGGCCGGAGTTGACCACATCTGGACGTTGGGTCAATCGGACATACGAGGTGGACACAACCTAGAAATCGTTTAACCCTAAATGACTTCACATGGCGCGTACTATACAAGTTGAGCCTATTTATTTGAAAAATTAATAATTAAAGGGAATAAAAAGGTTTTATAAAAACTAAATTTAATTGAGCGAAAACAGCATTGCTATTAAAAATTACTAAAATGACTAGTGCTCAACAACTTGAGGGATAATTTTTACCACGTGATCTTTATTTACAAAAACCGAAGACCCCGTTATCGTTAGATGTTAAAAGTCCTTGTATATAATTATTAAAAAAACAGCACATGTCTTTTAATTATGAACTTCGAACTTCAGCTACTTTTTCAGATCATGTACACAGGCTTAAAAAATGGGACAACAACAAAGTTCGCTGTTACGTTAAATAATATGAATTAACAGAAACTCATGGAAAATTTTCTTTCAAGTTTTTCATTTCAAAACTCGAGTACATGTATAATAATATATTATGAAATATGGAGAATATAAACAACATCATCTGGTTTTACAATAGAAACGGGGCAGGTTTAATTTCAAAATAAAGAAATCTCCCACACTTAATAGATCATACCATGCGATCCCCTATCTTTAAAGGACTTTGACATAGGGATTATACTTGGTTGCTCAGTTTTGTTTACATAGAAAACAAAAAAGTCATTTATGATGGTGATCCACTGTTATTGTGCCCCGGGGTGACAATTTATGAACAAGAAGCCGTTGAATTTTCTATCTAATTATATTCATATTGGCGCGTGTATTCTGACCCTGGTTAACAAAACGTTATCATACTGGCTGTATGTAACACTATCCTGATGCGACCTTATGAATAAAATTGAATTTTTATCTTCAAAGAATGACAACAGTTATTCTAGTCCTTGAATCAATGGACACATTTGACACGTGATACAGGGTAATCAAATCTCCTTGTCTTTCAATTAAGGATTTTATATTGACCTCGAGCGACCAGTTTAGAACCTTGACCGCGGATTGGTCGTGTGTCCAAAATTAAATAGCCGTATAAAATAAAGCGGTAACAATTGTTTCAACGCAAATTGCCATGCAGTATTAGCATACAGTGATTGTTGAAAATACAATCAATTGTCGTTTATATTAATTTAGTGTCATTTACGACACCATGGCAAACTATGGCGCAACTTCACTTGCCCGTGAGCGTGGACATTACATCTTGTCCGTACTGAAAGCACGGCGGTCACTCTAGGCTATAAACGTGTTGCTTTTTGCAACATTTTATCTGGAATATTTCTAGATAAAAACGATAGCAAGACGACAAAAGAAAGAACAGCCGTGGTCCAGCGTATGAATACATCGCACATGCTCGTGGTGAATGGTTTTCATGTTAAGCGCGTGTGGTAAAAAAGGAACATATTTATTATCTCCATAAAATTGAGCAGGTCCTCATTTGAGATAAGATAAATAAAACTAAAATTGATAAGAGCTAGTTTTGTAAATGTTAGACACATCAAGTGAATCATGTATCCTGAACAACAAAGGAAACACCAAGGAAAACACATTTTTGTGTTAAAACCGAAAAAAAGGAAAATACACAACTTCATTCTAAATTTCTGTTTGTTGAATGACATTCTAGTAAGCTAGTAAATAAAAGTAGCTTCTTTGTTGAAGCTATTACATAAACAGTCTTCACGTCTACTTTCTGGACTGACAAAACTTTGCTCCTGAATGGTGTTCGAACCCACGATCCCGGGTTGACGGACACTTTAACCAATAGGAAACTGCTTATTGTAAGTACAGCATGTGTATATTTGAAAGGCCCTGACGATATCAATTACGATATTATTAGCGACAAAAATTTGTAAGCTTGTATTAAAAAGTATTCACTGCAATTTTACAGACATTGTATTGAAACTTTACCATGCTCCACATTGGGCGGGAAGTATACGCCCAGTGGTAAATTTACAATAAGGCATCAAGGACAAAAATGCACCATGGCTGAGATTATGACTTTTCCATAAAATGTAAAAGAAAAATATAATATATTTTTCCTAGGTAACAAGTTATATAAACACATTTAAACCTATACACATAATTTCAGTTTTTCCTGGGAAAAATGTAACGAGCCATTTGTTAAATCGTCCAAAACTTGTGTTTTGATATACATGTAACATAAAATTATTATTTGCATGTCAGATATCAACAGTGTGATTGAAATCCACTCTGCTAAAACCAATATTATTCTATTGATAATGAGTTGACTACATCAAATGCTTCCATTTTAATTTCATATTTCCAAAAAATGATATTCAATAAGAGATTTCACACCGAGAGCGTTAGAAAGGCAAAATATGTCCATATTGACAGGCGGGATCTTGGTATTTCATATGTATAACTATTTTGATGGAATATTAATACACAAGTACTCCTGTTAAAATTCAACAATATACACTGGTTCAGATGAATGCTTTGTTTCTGATATTGTGAGTTCTTTAGAAATTGCATCTAGAGGAGTTTCTAAAATTCCGCTAATAGATTCATCTGACTGCAAAAGCACAAACATTGAAATATTTCAGAAGTTATTCTGTGGAAACTAATATCTCAACCATAAATTTGCTTTAAAAGGAGCATAACTTTATACTTGTTGATTTCAGCCAAAATCGAACTTTACCAGAGCTTCGACATCACAAACTTTAAAGCCAAATATAAACACAGTTACTGAAATCCTTCAAAAGTTATGCTGCGGAAACCAATAATTTCACTTAAAATTTACCTAAGAAGGGGCATAACTCTATTAACAATAAGTTGATTACTTATTGATATAGCATACTTACATGCCAAATATAAACACACTCACTGACATTCTTCAGAATTTATGCTGCGGAATTCAAATGTCTACGGACAGAAGGACGGACAACGCCATACTACTATATACGTCCCAAAGGTCTTCGGCGTTTAATAAAGCAAAGTAGAACAAAAAAATGTTAAGAAAATATTTTTATTAATGAAAAGAAGCAAACAACGAAGCTGAAAAATATATACATATAAAAAGTGGACAACAATTTGTTTCGGTGCAACTTTTGTGACATCATACAAATGACGTCATACTGGATATTGATAATGTTGTTATCATAATGTTTCAAGCTTTAATACCATTATAAATATATTTAGAAAGGTAAACGTCATGAAGCTTGACAGAAAGTTAAAAAAGAACTCTTTCATTATCACTTCAAAACTACACATAAAAATCTTTCCTTTTTTCCGGATTTCTTTAATAATACATGTTTATTTTATAAGGCAAGAGTAGAGTAAAACAGTATCCACCACCTAGCTACTGGACAATACTTTACTCCTTATGTCGGAGGTTTATTCTCTTTTATTTCATATTTGACCTTGCCTGAAAACACTGTACACATGTTTATAGATATAAACAGTATCATATAACAGTATGCAAATATTTTTTAATTTTTTTTTATACAAAATACACTCACACATTCCCATTACACTTACTTTCACCAGGGACATAAATATATATAAATCATGTTCCTGCAATTACTCTTGATCTAACCTAGGACATACTATAATATCACAATATAGTATGATCCAGTCCGAACCAGCCATGTAAGAAGCGAACCTTATCCTCACAGCCAAACCTTTCATCAATAAATCAATCTTGCATACACAATCTATCAGTCAACATTCCTTCAATATTTAATCGTTTTTTCATGGTTTTGATATAATAACTTATAATAAAAACAAGAAACATGGCAATGCCATGAAACCAGGTTTTCAATTATCACCATTGTAGATAAATATGTTGTATTTGAAATACAAATACAAGCAACAAACAATGTAACTATGTGCAATGTAAAACATGAATAATGTAGGAGGAATTGCCACTGAAGAAGTGTTCATATAAATATTAGTATAAGGAAAAAAACAAAGTGCCATAATTAGGTCAAAAAACTATCCAATCACAAAACCCCGACAATATGTGCCAGGGTGCTTGATGACAAAGCTTCTGTGAAAGTTTGAACAAAATCCGTTGAGAAATGTAGGACGAGTTCAGCACAGAAGAATTTGTTCACTATAATTATATTGATAATTCTGTATAATGAAAAACAAGTTACAAAGTAGACATGAAATAATATATCATATCTTTTTTAAATTACCTCCAAAGATGATATGACCTTTGACTGCCAAATCAAGTTAAAATCATGTAAACAGGATTTTCAATGTTAATGTCACTGTGACCTTGACCTTGGAGCCAGCCATGCGGAACATGCGTTCTGCACGTCATCTTGATGTGGTAAAAACATTTGTCTGAAGTTTCATCAAAATTCTTCAAAGGGTTGAAGAGTTACAGAGCGGACAGGATTTTCAATGTTAATGTCACTGTGACCTTGACCTTGGAGCCAGCCATGCGGAACATGCGTTCTGCACGTCATCTTGATGTGGTAAACATTTGTCTGAAGTTTCATCAAAATTCTTCAAAGGGTTGAAGAGTTACAGAGCGGACACAATTTCAAGTTAAAATCATGTAAACAGGATTTTTAAAATGTTAATGTCACTGTGACCTTGACCTTGGAGCCAGCCATGCGGAACATGCGTTCCTGCACGTCATCTTGATGTGGTAAACATTTGTCTGAAGTTTTTTTCATCAAAATTCTTCAAAGGGTTGAAGAGTTACAGAGCGGACAGGATTTTCAATGTTAATGTCACTGTGACCTTGACTTGGAGCCAGCCATGCGGAACATGCGTTCTGCACGTCATCTTGATGTGGTAAACATTTGTCTGAAGTTTCATAAAATTCTTCAAAGGGTTGAAGAGTTACAGAGCGGACAGGATTTTCAATTGTTAATGTCACTGTGACCTTGACCTTGGAGCCAGCCATGCGGAACATGCGTTCTGCACGTCATCTTGATGTGGTAAACATTTGTCTGAAGTTTCATCAAAATTCTTCAAAGGGTTGAAGAGTTACAGAGCGGACACAATTTCGTTTGACGCCCGCCCATCCGCCCATCCGCCCGCCATACCCCAATCTAATAACCAGGATTTTCAAAATTGAAAACCTGGTTAAAAATCTTAAACCATTTAAATATAATTATTTACAATTGTCATTAAAGAAATTTTACACAGCTATTTTACATATTAATCTCTTCTTGGTTATCTATATTGTAATCAAAGAGTTTATTGAACTCCATGTACAAAAATCTGAGAAAAGGAACAAAATATACAAAAAGAAAAAAAAATGAGAGAAAAGATCGTCAATGTACCGGTTATAAATTGTAAAATAATTTTAACACCCATACCTCTGCAAAGCTGTTAACTTGATCATATTACATGTTTAATTCCCTTTATTTGTAACTTCTATATAAATCTTAAAACCACACTGTTACACAGGGTTAAAATTTAGAAAATGAACATGTTTCCATACAGACTAACATTTTAACATCAGATGTATTAATGCAACATTGTCTTTCTTCATCATAAATACAAAGAAATAAAAAATGAACAACAACAAAGATACATTAGTATTTTTTTCATCTCGAATCTTCAGATCCCATCAGCTGTTTACATGCTTATAAATTCTAATGCCATTTTATAAACTCAGAAAACAAAGTCTGCAAGCTTTTGACACAATCAATTAAAATTTACAAAAAAAATCAACAAATTTTCATCTTGATCTATTTTTGTCATGTCATATTGAGCAGTTTAATGTGTTAATGTTTATCTAATTAACATTATAACTGAACATAACAGGTTCCTATTCTCATATCATACGTTTTTAATTAAAATATTTTCAAAACTCTCGCTATTATTTTTTTACAACATTTAAATGGTATTGCCCATTATCGTTTAAAGAGAATAAAATTTATAATTCAATATGACAATGCTATTAAACTTTGACGTACATTAGCAAATTTACAAAAGCAAATGACATTATAAATATTTAATGTCAATTTTAAAGATTATTTTAATAGCATGTAAAGAAAGAGTGTTTAATACATTATCATCTTGTTTCATGATTTGCGAAAATTTCAGCTACATTTCTTGCTATTTAATGTGTTCTGCCAATTATGATAACTACATTAGCCGTATAAATGAAACTGGAAAAAATATCTACGTCTTATAAACTTAAATGAGGTATTTTGAACTGTGATTCTGAAAATAATATTTCAATATTTTTTTTTGAAATTTTTCTTTAAAAAAAATTGTTGTAGTAGAAAAAAGAGCAAAAAATCATGCTGGTTCTATCAATTCAATAACAACATAAATGTTACATAACATGTATTACAGACAACATAGAACATTACATGTATATATCATGAACTTATATTAGTCATACAAGTTATCTCAGTAAAATATCACATATATGCCTATATGTTCAAACACAATATCAAATATATCATTTAACCATTTACTGTTAATATCCAATTTTGAAGTATGTTAGAATAAACTGTGCACATATATCACATACCAGTTTTAAACTATTTTTAACTACTATAAATAAAACAAGCTAGTGACATATATAAATCAAATATTTCATTTTTCAAAAAATTATGCAGAACAAAATGTATACAGCTCATGAGGAAACTAAAATAAAATATTCAAATTGCACATTTAGAAGCTTTTCTATAAGGAATCAAATTAAATTATCCCTTGATACTTCTTTTTTTTTTAGACATAGTAAGTAGTTAAACACTAAATTTCATACAACAATCTTACAACTAAGCAGACATAAAATCATTTCTAAGTCAGACCTAAAATTTCTGATTGAACATTCATTACAGTATGTCTTTAAACAAGTATCAAGGTTTAACTGGTGCCAATTGTTCCACTTTATCAATATTATAAAGAATCAAAGCTATTTAAAACTAAATTTCTCTAAATCACACTTGGCTAACTTTGATGGCAATAACCTGATGTTTAAATTGAATGTCTACATTTCAATCAAGAAAATGATGCCATGAAACCCTAAAGATTTTTTGTTTGTTTTCTAATGTTGACATACAAACTAATATTCTGCATTGAAAATAAATCAAAGCATACTTATGTATCCTATCTACATGATGATATATAACAAACCTTTACAATCAACCTTTATATTGCTTCATGAGAATTGTAATATAAATATTTTGTACACTTATGGAATGATAATAAAACACAATCCTGACAAATGAAACAAAAAATGAAGAAAAAATCAAACTTGTCTTTTTTTCTGATAAATCATTGGTTACCATATACTTTTATTATTTAGGAACATAAATATTTTGATAACAATTTTTATTCTATGTTTTATTTTGCTTTTTCCCTTTCATATAATGTGACAACCTAGGTGAATACTTCAAAGTAAGTTAGTTATGCTGGAATAATGTGGAGAATCTTCAAAATACAAATATTGATGGACTTTAGTTCCACACATGTCTCAAACAGTGCTCCATTGCCTGCAAGAAAAAACGCAAACATTTCTATACAAGTAAAAAATACTGATATAAATTTTGCTAAAAATATTTAACACTCTACCCACTTTACCTGCTGGATTTCTTAAATGGACTTGTCCAGCTTCCCTTTTGGGAATAGTCCATTATCAATATTGTATTCGACACAATCAATTTCGGATATGTATATGTCAAAGAGATATATTGGAACAAATGTTGTAAAAACAAATATTTGAATATGGAAAACGAATATGGTAAAAGAATATTCAAACATCAAATTACTTATTCGTTCCCAGCCCTAATTTGTATCGACCCTTCACATACTGAATTTATGTAATACATTTGCCATCTGTTTTTTTTGGAACTGTCCATTTGTATTTTCATGAATAACATCAACAAAATACTAAAATTGAGCTACAAGGTTGGACTGGATCTATACAGATGGCAAGGGCTCATCATTTTCTGTTCCAGCAGAGTAATAGTTCAACAAAAGGACAATATGGCTCATTATGTTCTGTTCCATAAGATTAGAAATTAAACAAAAGGACAATATATACATTATACTTACATTACATTCGGCAGCATTGTCTTTATTAGCACACCAATAGGCAGGTCCGTATGTGCATTTGTTTGTCCCAACCAGTTTGTGAGATTTAAAGAACAAAGTTTTGTCATCCTTCTTCTGGGCTACTGTGGCATTACAGAATCCAAGTTGCTGTAAAATAGTTAATCATTAGCATGCTAACATTTTTTTTATATTTACACCAGCTTTACTGTTGGACAAGGACCTCAGGCACTCATCCATGAAATATTTTAGGCAAAAGCAGACTTCAAAGTAGTGCCATATTCCCGTGATTAAAAAGCTTGCAAGCTTGGCCCAAGAATTCTTAACCATATAACAGACCACTAACCATCTTCTTTAACTTCATCTTTCTTTACCCTCAACTTGCAACAAACTGTTACTTACTACTTTAAAGTATTTAATGCATTTATTTCATTGTATCAGATCGTGATTTATGTTTTTATAAAAATCTAAGCTTAAGTTATTAAAATGTTCTAAATATCTAAATTTCCGTATCTCTCTCCTTTAAATTTTGAAAACAATTTATAACATAATATTTGTATAATTATCGTTTAAACAAAAGTATACAATATTTTACCTTGCATATTTCTTCTGGTTTAAGATTTTGTCCAATGAGATCCAGTATGGCTGGAATGTACTGGTCTACAACATCATGGCACTGTAAAATTGTTAGCAGTTATGTACGTAAAAGCAATGTTTTGTTAATGTTAGTTCACATACCATACTGACATTCAAGACCTCTTGAATACAACTATATTCAACAGACAGAATTGATAGATCCCTACTTTGACCTTTTATTTGAATAACGATAGATTTAACCACAAATATGTAAATGTGCTCTTTTGTTAACAAATATGTTGTGGTGAAATATTTATTGAGTCCACTAATCTGATAATCAGAATCAGACAGGATCTATACATAATCAAACTTAAAGAGAATAAAAATGAAGGGTACTATCTTAATTCAAAATATAAAAATCAAACATTTGTCTCCATTTTTTCTTATCCTTTATGCATATATACACATTTATTTAATTTTACCCATGAAATATGGTGCTATATCAGTCAAATATATTTCATATTTTTTAAAAATAAATATGAAATATAAATATGAAAGTGGGTGGAGTCAAAACTCATATTTATTTTAAGGGACTTCTTTCGCCGTTTTGTTTGAAAAATCTGATAAATACAAAACAACTTTTTCTTGAATATTGTTTTGAAAACTATCTAGCATGATAGAAAATGGTCTAACTAAGAAAATTAATCTGAACACCAATATCTTTAATTCAGTAATTAACGCTGTACAGACGTGTAAAGAGTTGTTTACATGACATCACAATGTAGCCCCAAACAGCGCGTGCTTACGCATAAATTACTGCGCGCTGTACAATTGCAGTTGGTAGCAAGCAAGGGGATTCGTTACCATTTTCTTTGATAATGAAATTAAATAAAAAGGTTATTTTTTTGTTTTTTTGTGAAATATGGTATATATTTTCACTCAACATGATAAAATGCCACAAATTTTCACTCGCCGTACCGGCTCGTGAAAATATGTGGCATTTTATCATGTTTCATGAAAATATATTCCATATTTCACGCAAACGAAAAAATATCCTCTTAATATTTATAGCAAAATAACAAACATAAACCTTGATGTATATATAAAACAAGAATTTTACCTGTGCTGTAACAGTATCTGGTAATATATCACAAAGTTTACGCATATATTCTTCAATTTCTTTAGCTGTTCTATTCTCCTTCAAAAACTCTTGCAATTGATCCACCAAAAACTTACATGGCCCACAAAAATCTGACTTTGCTGCAAGTATATTCAATTTTGTATCAAAGGGAGACAAATCAATTTATGTTACTGCAACAACTTAACTGAGAGTTGTCTAAACATAAAAAGAGTACAGGCATATAACATTGTATAAAATCACGATTTCAAACTAATGAGGAAATTAAAGAAATGACAAAACTCTTAATGTCATATTCAAAACTAATGAGGAAATTAAAGAAATGACAAAACTTTAATGTCATATTCAAAGTTTTAATGCATCAAAGCTGTATTACATTGTTGAAAAGATCAATGAAATTTTCGTTTTCTTAGTATAAGTCATGTACATATATAAAGACTTTAAATATTGTACTAATTTATAACAGAGGAACTATTCTCCATCTTTTGTATCATGTTTATGTGACACAGACCTTGGTCAAACTTTTATTTTCCAATTGGGAAAATGTTACTGCACAGTAATTTCAAAAGCCATCAAATTTTACTTTGAAGATCAGTCAACATAAATACACCCATATTTTATCAATGTGACCTTTGACCTGCAGTCTTGTGTGTAACATAAAATTTAGATTGTTAGCACCAAAACATTCATACACATAGACTGGGAAAAAACTGTATTATTATAAAGGTTAATACTAAAATTACCTCCTGAAGTTTTAATAAAATATAGTATAATCAACTGTTTTCATGCTTTTTTTCACTGACTTCGGATATATAATTAGTTAAAAAGATTTATGACAGGTTATATGACCCTACATAAATGGCCATTTGGAAATACATGTATAACCCAATACACTAGACGAGGGTTATATCGCAAACAACCGTTTATATATGAATTAATAACAAATTTATAATACACCAAACTGCCTTTTTCAAAGTAAAGACTGAGTTTTTTTTAATAAATTGACAGCAGCCATGTGTATATCAATCTATATAAACATCACGATTATCCAATGAAAAGTAATGTCACAAACATGCAGTATTATAAGAACGTTAAAACCCATGACCTTATGTGTTGCCCACATCAGGTTTGTAAAATCAAAATTAAATCTCTACAATAAAGATACCATACCTTTCTGTTTATCAGGAAGAATTTTAACAAATGCTCCCCAATGGGATTTTTTCCCCGATGAACACAGTCCAATAACAGTGCATACTTGGTCTGGGGAGACATCATTGGCTATAAGCTTAACAACTAGATCTGTGTACTCGTTCACAAAAGATGTACACTCATTTGTAATTGATGCAGGGAGATAACTGCATACTTTGTCCAGAGCTTCTTGAACTGCAGCCTGTCAAATAAATAAATTGAGCCATGTCACGAAAAAACCAACATAGTGTGTTTGCAACCAGCATGGATCCAGACCAGCCTGTGCATCCGTGCAGTCTGATCAGAATCCATGCTGTTCGCTTTTAGTTTCTCTACTTGTAATAGGGTTTGTAAGCGAACAGCATGGATCCTGATCAGACTGCGCGGATGCCAAGTGCTTGGATATATCCCCAGCACTGCTGACTTCTCAAATTTCAATATTTTAATATAGTATCCCTTAAAATTGCTAATAAGAATTCAAAGCAGAACAAAGGCTTTAAATATTTTAAAATATTGTATTTTATACTTCATACAAACCTCAGTCTTGTTGTCTTTTAGTATATCCTTCAACTTGGACATCACAAACTCACAGATCACACATTTTATACTTGACTGCAGCTTTCCATTTTCTAAATTAACAAATACATGTATCAATCTATATATTAAATATTCTAATTTTGTATAGTTACATTATCAAAGGTCATATGATCAGATTCTAGCTACAATAAACGAAAGATATCCTGTTAGCCAATCTTAAATCTAGCCATGTTAAAAAGTGGTTAGACCTATAATATATTTTAGTCATATCCAATACCTAGGTAGACTGCTTCAGGCCCTATAAATACTTAGGTAGATTGTTTCAGGCCGTATAAAATACCTCGTGAGACTGTTTCAGGCCATATAAAATACCTTGATAGACTGTTTCAGGCCATATAAAAAAAATACTTTGATAGACTGTTTCAGGCCATATAAAATACCTTGATAGACTGTTTCAGGCCGTATAAGATACCTAAGTAGACTGTTTCAGACCATATAAAATACCTTGGTAGACTGTTTCAGGCCGTATAAAATACCTTGATAGACTGTTTAAGGCCCTATAAAATACCTAAGTAGACTGTTTCAGGCCCTATAAAATACCTAAGTAGACTGTTTCAGGCTGGATCAATGACCTTTTGTAACAAGCTCAGGCCATATAAACATCTGGGTAAAATTAATGACCTTCCATAACCATTTCAGGCCATAAAGTACCTGGATAGTCTAAGTGACCTTTCATAACCATGTCAAGCCATTATCAACAGCTAGGTAAATTCCTTACCTTCTCATAATTATTTCAAGCCACAATAATATGAAGGTAGAATAAATGACGTCAAATAACTATTTCAGGCTATATAAAACACCTGGGTAGAATTCATGACTTACCATTAACATTTCAAGACATATTAGTAATAAGGTAGAATAAATGATCTTCCAGAAACTAACTGGATAACATCCCATAAAGCCATATGGGAGATTTAGACATACAGTGGTTATGGCAAGTTACACATGGTAGATGGCAATAACTAAATGGTAATTTAATTTTGCTTCTCCTTTAAATAATTAAACCAGTTAACAATACTACAAATGTTACCTAGTTATTAAGTATTATAAATATGCTACTGTATTATTAGTTATAAAGGCCATACAGTATAACGAAATATATACAAAAGAAAACAAAAAAATTGTTCTCTTCAGATTACCCATTAACCTGCATATACTGAGAACAAATTTCCCATGTATGCCCCAAACCTTCTTTCAATTTTACTACATTGTATATCTCAAGTTTTTGTTCATGGACCAAGTTTGAATGAGGGTAATCTATGGCACATTTCAATGAAGTTTTGATCATAATCACCCAGTGTAAAATTTATATGGAGAAGTCATTTAAAGAACAGTGTAGAGGAGTGTACTGCAATAAAGACCAGTGTTGTGCTCTTGTCAGCTAAAACAAAGATACCATACCTTTCTGTTTATCAGGAAGGATTTTAACAAATGCTCCCCACTGAGATTTTTTCCCTGATGAACACAGTCCAATAGCAGTGCACACTTGGTCAGGGGAGACATCATTGGCTATAAGCTGAACAACCATATCTGTGTACTCGTTCACAAAAGCTGTACACTGATCTGATATTTGTGCAGGGAGATAACTGCATACTTTGTCCAGAGCTTCTTGAACTGCAGCCTGCCAAACAAAGGAATACGTTTTACTATAAACTGAGCCACGTCAAGACAAAACCAACATAGTGGGTTTGCGCCAGCATGGATCCAGACCAGCCTGCGCATCTGTGCAGTCTGATCAGGATCCATGCTGTTCGCTTACAAACCCTATAACAAGTAGAGAAACTAATAACGAACAGCATGGATCCTGATCAGACTGTGCTGATGCTGGTCGCAAACCCATTATGCTGCTTTTGTTGTGACCTGGCTCATATGTATAACAATTGCATTTATACATGATATATTTACAAATAAAGAGCTATGTCTCACACGCACAGAATGATGTTATATAATAAACAATGCCAATTCTTGGAATATATGCGAAAATTGTTTTTAAGACTTTTAAGCATTTTTGGACCAATGTGTGAAAAAAGAAGAAGAAAAAAATCTCTCTATGGTTTTCTTGCAAACTGTTTCATACTTACATGTAAAGAAAGTGATCATATTCTCAAAATATTTTTGTTATCAGTTTTTTCCCGGCAAGATTCCAATGAAACAATAATTTCTATGTTGAATCTCTATCACAGATATATTAACTATATTGCTTTTTCAAGTAAAACAAATGTTTAGTTTGAAATTAGAACATGACTGCATATATTACAATCAGTACTGAATATTACATTTTTGTTGGAATTTCTATTTTAATAATTATAATAACACCATTGAGTATATTTATAAAATCAGGTGTTTAGTCAAACAAACACATTTCAAGTACATGTATACAAAGTTTTCACATATAAAACAATTTTTGTATTTAGACTAGCTACATGAAACAGGTTGTGCTCAATCTTAACCCTGAACATGCTGAATATCTTAAATGGACTTGTCCCACTTCCATTTTTGGGACTGTCCATTATCAATTTTAGGGATATCAATTTGAATATTTAAAATTTGTAAGCCAACAGTATAGAGCCTGGTCAGACTGCACGGAAGCGCAGGCTGGCCTGGCTCTATACTGGTCGCAAAGACTTAATGCTTTCGGGTCCAGCACTTAAAGGGTTAATCACAAATATATAAACAATATCACTATTAAATACACACCTCTGTTTTGTTGTCCTTCAGTAAAGTCTTCACATAGCTCATAATATATTTACATGTTTCACATGTAACTACACTTGATTTCAGGTTGCCCAGCACTAAATTAATAACAAATAATATTCATCATTTACATTTGACAAATATATTGAATATAAAATTAAGAAAAACAAGATATGTTTGTAAAACATGTATGCCCCCTATCTGCAGCCAGTTTAGTCATGTGATAAGGTTATTATGCATGACTTCTGACCCAGTGATCAAACAATTAATAAGGGTTATCAAGTATCTACTGGTCATGACCTTAACCTTTGACCCCTTGACCCAAAACTCAATAGGGGTCATCTGCTGGTCATGACCAATCACCATAACAAGTTTGAAGTTCCTAGGCCTAAGGGTCCTTTAGTTATTGATCAGAAACTGTTTTAACATACAAGGTCAATGTGACCTTGACCTTTGACCCCAAAATCAATAGGGGTCATCTGCTGGTCATGACCAATCACCATGCCAAGTTTGAAGTTCCTAGGCCGAAGCGTTCTTAAGTTATTGATCAGAAACCGTTTTTACTTACAATGTCAATGTGACCTTGACCTTTGACCCCTTGATCCCAAAATCAATAGGGGTAATCTGCTGGTCATGACAAATCACCATACCAAGTTTGAAGTTCCTAGGCCTAAGCGTTCTTAAGTTTTTAATCAGAAACCATTTTTACTTTCAAGGTCAATGTGACCTTGACCTTTGACCCCTTGACCCAAAACTCAATAGGGGTCATCTGCTGGTCACGACCAATCATCATACAAAGTTTGAAGTTCCTAGGCCTAAGCGTTTTTAGTTAATTGATCGGAAACCATTTTTACCTACAAGGTCAATGTGACCTTGACCTTTGACCCCTTGACCCCAAAATCAATAGGTCATCTGCTGGTCATGACCAATCACCATACCAAGTTTGAAGTTCCTTAGCAGAAGGGTTCTTAAGTTATTGATTGTAAAGCATTTTTACCTACAAGGTCAATATAACCTTGCCCTTTGACCCCTTAACCCCAAAATCAATAGGGGTCATCTGCTGGTCATGACCAATCACCATACCAAGTTTGAAGTTCATAGGCCTAAGGGTTCTTTAGTTATTGATCGGAAACCGTTTTAACCTAAGAGGTCAATGTGACCTTGACCTTTGACCCCTTGACCCCAAAATCAATAGGGGTCATCTACTGATCATGATCAATCACCATATCAAGTTTGAAGTTCCTAGGCCTAACGGTTCTTTCGTTTTTGATCGGAAACCTTTTTACCTACAAGGTCAATGTGACCTTGACCTTTGACCCCTTAACCCCAAAATCAATAGGGGTCATCTGCTGGTCATAACCAATCACCATACCAAGTTTGAAGTTCCTAGGCCTAAGGGTTCTTTTGTTATTTGTCAGAAACCGTTTTTACCCAAGAGGTCAATGTGACCTTGACCTTTGACCCCTTGACCCCAAAATCAATAGGGGTCATCTACTGATCATGACCAATCACCATACCAAGTTTGAAGTTCCTAGGCCTTAAGGTTCTTTAGTTATTGATCGGAAACCGTTTTTGCTTACAAGGTCAATGTGACCTTGACCTTTGACCCCTTGACCCCAAAATCAAAAGGGGTCATCTACTGATCATGACCAATCACCATACCAAGTTTGAAGTTCCTAGGCCTTATGGTTCTTTAGTTATTGATTGGAAACCGTTTTTGCTTACAAGGTCAATGTGACCTTGACCTTTGACCCCTTGACCCCAAAATCAATAGGGGTCATCTACTGGTCATGACCAATCACCATACCAAGTTTGAAGTTCCTAGGCCTAAGGGTTCTTTAGTTATCACTCGGAAACCATTTGGTCTACGGACCGACGGACCGACAGACCGACGGACCGACGGACCGACAAGTGCAAAGCAATATACCCCCTTTTCTTCAAAATGGGGGCATAATAAATAATTATACATTAAGAAAAGTTACCAGAGGGACAGCACAATTCTTGGTGCTTGATTATAAAACAAGAGCATTGATAATTATGCATTCAAACATAGAAAATGTACATCTAAGAGAAAGATTTCAATAAAAATACACACAAGAGTCATACATTTCTATGTTCACAAAGCACTTAACATTGTTTCACCCAGTTTCAATTGAATACACTCAGCAGTTTTGGAAAATGATCTTGCTATGAGGAATTTTTCCAAGTTAATAAAGGGAAATAATTAAACCATATTTTGGGCTAGAGTTACGGATCTTTGACAGTGAACTGTAATAACCTTTATAAGATGTGTGAAGTTTAAAGTGAATTATAAGCACTAGTTGCCAAGTAGAATATAAGATACTGATATACCTAAAAGAAACAAAAAAATCGTTTCTAATACCTACCCTTTGTTTTCAGTGGTATTATATTCTCTAACGAAGAGACAGATTTTCCTGTACACAGTCCAATTCTAGTACAGATTGTTGTAGGATCTATATTCTGTACAAGCAGACTGATGATTACTTTACTGTATTTTTCAACAAATTCTTTACATTCTGTCGTTATAGTGTCAGGCATCAATGAGCACACTTCCTCTAAAGCTGTTGTTATAGCAGCCTGAAATTATAACAAGTTCCTTACTTTTTATTAAAATACTGAGTATGCTATTTTGTTTAAACAACTTTTTCTTGAATAAGAAAATCTCAATAACTATTCTTTACAATCTTTTAGAGGGGAGTGTTCAAAGTCTCATCAATTTTCATTATTCACTGCTTAATTAAAGAAGACTGTACATGCCTGGTTGTGCAATATTAAAGGCATGCCCATGGAATAACTGAGTGACCTTATGTAAACAAGATGGATAGCCTATGTTTAATATCTTTATGTACAATCAATCAGCATAGGGGTCTGTTAGTAAATACAATAATAGAGTTAAAGCTACAGTGAGTATATAACAACTTTTAAGTAATTTAGAAATCAGTAGCCTTCTAATAAATGACATGACTTTTGTATTCTCTTCAGAATTTACACCTTCTAATGTAACACATATATCACATTTAACAACAAAATTATAGCAGATACAAGTTATTAAAACATGTCAGCATTTATAATTTATTCTATACTCACCACAGATCTGTTCCCTTTGAGATAATCATCTATTTCTTTGAGAGCAAATTCACATATCACACATGTAACACTTGCTTTTATAGTGCCTAAAAATAAAATAAAGTAATTAAAATAGTATGTATAACATGTCATCTTCTTTGTTTGTTTTTACAACAGATTTACCCACTCAGTGCCTTGTTTTAGGTACATTACACAGGGAAAAACTATGAGCTGCATAAAGTAGGAAAGAATCAATTTCCCTGGTGGGTAAATTTTATGTCATATTTGCCACATATTTCTTGTCAGTAGTGCATGAACTAAGGCACCGAGAGTGCATGACCTCTGACCTTTTGGTTTGACCACCAACTTTCTGTAATGACACAGGATAGCTCCATAAAATGTAACAATTCAATACAAACTGGATACAAACCCACACAAAAATGTGTGACAGTTGTTTGTTTTAAATCAGCAACCTTGTTAATATGTGGCAGTTGTTTGTTTTGAATCAGTAACATTGTTAATACAGATTTGAATATATATAGTGATTGATTTAATATCTTTGTCATATATGAAGGGTGTTTCAGTGAGTATAATAATGCTTACCTGTATGAATACATAAAATTGTCGGAAAAGGTACAAACCCTTCAGTAGTTATGGAGATGCCAGCTTACAAGCAAAAATTTACATAGAATTTCTAAGTAGAAAAGGGGCATAATTATGCAAAAAAGCAAATCAGATTTATGGGATTTGTGCCAATCATCTTAGATAATCACAGAGAACAAGTGTGTGAAGATTCAATCCTTTCCCTACAGTACTTATGGAGATACCAGCTTACAAGCAAAAACATAACCAAGAATTTCTTAGTCGAAAAAGGGGCATAATTATGTAAAAAAGCAAATCAGAGTTATGGGACTTGTGCCAATCATCTAAGATAATCACAGAGAACAAATGTGTTAAGTTTCAATCCATTCCCTTTAGTAGTTATGGAGATACCAGTTTACACGCAAAAACTTAACCAAGAATTTCTAAGTCGAAAAAGGGGCATAATTATGTAAAAAAGCAATCAGAGTTATGGGACTTGTGCCAATCATCCTAGATAATCACAGAGAACAAGTGTGTGAAGTTTCAATCCATTCCCTTCAGTAGTTATGGAGAAACCAGCTTACACACAAACACTTAACCAAGAATTTCTAAGTCGAAAAAGGGGCATAATTATGTAAATAAGCAAATCAGAGTTATGACATTTGTGCCAATCATCTTAGATAATCACAGAGAACAAATGTGTGAAGTTTCAATCCATTCCCTTCAGTACTTATGGAGATACCAGCTTACACACAAAAACTTAACCAAGAATTTCTAAGTCGAAAAAGGGGCATAATTATGTAAAAAAGCAAATCAGAGTTATGGGACTTGTGCCAATCATCTTAGATAATCACAGAGAACAAGTGTGTGAAGTTTCAATCCATTCCCTTCAGTACTTATGGAGATACCAGCTTACATGCAAAAACTTAACCACAGGGACGCCGACAAATGGGTGACTGCATTAGCTTGATTATTCTGCGAATAGTCGAGCTAAAAATACACACAGAGTCATAAATGTCTATGTTCACAAAGCAAGTTTTGGAAACTGATCTTGCTGAAAATAAATTAATCAGGAATTTTTCCAAGTTTATAAAGGAAAATAATTTAACCATATTCTGGGCTAGAGTTAGGGATCTTTGGCAGTGAACTGTAATAACCTTTATAAGATGTGTGAAGTTTAAAGTGAATTATTAGCACTAGTTGCAAAGTTCAAAGAAAATGTATTAGAAGGATATAAGATACTATGTACCTAAAAGAAACAAAAAAATCGTTTCTAATACCTACCCTTTGTTTTCAGTGGTATTATATTCTCTAACGAAGAGACAGATTTTCCTGTACACAGTCCAATTCTAGTACAGATTGTTGTAGGATCTATATTCTGTACAAGCAGACTGATGATTACTTTACTGTATTTGTCAACAAATTCTTTACATTCTGTCGTTATAGTGTCAGGCATCAATGAGCACACTTCCTCTAAAGCTGTTGTAATAGCAGCCTGAAATTATAACAAGTTCCTTACTTTTTATTAAAATACTGAGTATGCTATTTTGTTTAAACAACTTTTTCTTGAATAAGAAAATCTCAATAACTATTCTTTACAATCTTTTAGAGGGGAATATTCAAAGTCTCATCAATTTTCATTATTCACTGCTTAATTAAAGAAGACTGTACATGCCTGGTTGTGCAATATTAAAGGCATGTCCATGGAATAACTGAGTGACCTTATGTAAACTAGATGGATAGCCTATGTTTAATATCTTTATGTACAATCAATCAGCATAGGGATCTGTTAGTAAATACAATAATAGAGTTAAAGCTACAGTGAGTATATAACAACTTTTAAGTAATTTAGAAATCAGTAGCCTTCTAATAAATGACATGATTTTTGTATACTCTTCAGAATTTACACCTTCTAATGTAACACATATATCACATTTAACAACAAAATTATAGCAGATACATGTTATTAAAACATGTCAGCATTTATAATTTATTCTATACTCACCACAGATCTGTTCCCTTTGAGATAATCATCTATTTCTTTGAGAGCAAATTCACATATCACACATGTAACACTTGCTTTTATAGTGCCTAAAAAATAAAATAAAGTAATTAAAATAGTACATGTATGTATAACATGTCATCTTCTTTGTTTGTCTTTACAACAGATTTACCCACTCAGTGCCTTGTTTTAGGTACATTACACAGGGAAAAACTATGAGCTGCATAAAGTAGGAAAGAATCAATTTCCCTGGTGGGTAAATTTTATGTCATATTTGCCACATATTTCTTGTCAGTAGTGCAGGAACTAAGGCACTGAGAGTGCATGACCTCTGACCTTTTGGTTTGACCACCAACTTTCTGTAATATATCTCTGGATACTGCCAACCCCTCTTACAAGTGTTAAAGGCAGGAATTTAGTGCACGTCGGATTGTCAGTAAAAGGTAAAAAGAAAAGCTAAAAAGAAAAGTCCAAACATTGACATGCTTGGAAGGTGAGACTGAAAATGTATTCTAGTCATGGTTAAAATGTTAATAGTGAAACAAGATGATAAGAGATAAAATAGTTTTAAAACACTGGGAGTAAGACTAGTACTGCAAACCCACCACTGCCTGTTTGAACTGACTCAGGTTGGGCAGGGTGGCAATGTTACTAGGAAGTTTATCCCATAGTATAATGCTATGAGGGAAGAAAGAGTACTTCTGGTAGTCAGAGGATACCTGTATTTGGCGTAGGGATAAGGGATGCATATGTCTGGTTAATCTATGTGGGGTTTGAACATAAGTTGGGAGATTTATTGCAACTAGGTTATGGTATATCTTATAAAACATTATCAGTCTACAGTCCAATCTGCGATGTTCAAGTGATCACCTGTAATGACACAGGATAGCTCCATAAAATGTAACAATTCAATACAAACTGGATACAAACCCATACAAAAATGTGTGACAGTTGTTTGATTTAAATCAGCAACCTTGTTAATATGTGGCAGTTGTTTGTTTTGAATCAGTAACATTGTTAATACAGATTTGAATATATATAGTGATTGATTTTATATCTTTGTCCATCTTTAAAGATGTTAAATATTTAGAAATGCAACACAGTTTTCATTTTATACTTATGACAAACATCTTTTTATCTGTTTATCTATATGACAATGCTATTAGCATTAGCAACATATACAGCAAGTTTATCTACCTTAACAAGTCTTGTACATAAAATGCATGACAGCATTCAACTCATAAACCCATTGTTTGTAGAACTAATTCTCGTTCTGTTTAAATTAAGCAGGCATACCGATATACATGACAAAATCAAAGTGACTGACTGTGTTTACCTTCTGTTTTCCTTGTCTGTGCTGTACATAGTTTTATCTGTTTACAGATGGTTTCAGGGTCTAAGTTTTGTAACAACAATTTAATCAACACATCACTATATGTGTTCACTAGTTGTTCACATTCACTGCTGATTGTATCTGGGAGAGCACTACATACTCTGTCAAGTACTTCTTTGATAGATGCCTGAAATTTAAAGCCTGTTTATAAGACAATTGAATAAAATAGTTTAGTTTTTTTTAAGTTCAATAGTTCATTTAATCTACTACCATGGAAGTACCTTTTAGTGATTAATAAAAGATAAGTTATTTTTTCATGAATCAAATACAACCAGTGTTAGATTTACTTGCACAAAATAATAAAAAAATAACCAGTGTTAGATTTACTTGCACAAGATATATATTTTAATTTTCTTCACACCTTTCAAACTACCCAGACTATGCTATAGTTTGTTTTGCTTTTTTGGAAAATAAATACACAGATCAATAAAACAATTTTTTTTTTACCTCTGTTCGATTTTCTCCAAGGAAGGTGTCAACAACTTTCAAAACAATTTTACAAACTTCACACTCTGTTGGGCCAGCAACAGCTCCTTTAAAGTAAAAAAAAACAACATACGTCTGGTATTAAAGTAAAAATCTTTGGTCTGGGAAATAATTAGCTCCCAATTAAATAACTTAGTGTGACTTTTTTATTTCTTAGTATTTCAATAGGAGCTTACAAGTACTGATTAATAGAAAAATTGAAAATTTTCATATGAATTCTGGAAAAAGTCAAGAGATCAATATATCAACTTCTAAAAACTGAATTTTTTCTTTTTTTCAAATCATTTTCAGAAATAATATTTGTACAGCTTTACTGGACTAAGTTATGCTAAATGACGATGCATGGCAACATAGGAAATACATATACCAACTTCATTTTTAATTCAACCTGTACATTTACTAGACAGACAAATAAATATTGATTGATATGATGTGTGATGTCATGCGTCTTCTATAAAAGTGAATATGATGTCATGTTTCTTCCATAAATGTCACATGCCTTCCATAAATGTAAATATCGTGTCACAAGTTTTCTATAAATGAGAATATGATGTCATGTTTCTACTATAAATGAGAATATGATGTCATGTTTCTACTATAAATGAGAATATGATGTCATGTTTCTACTATAAATGAGAATATGATGTCCTGTTTCTACTATAAATGAGAATATGATGTCATGTTTCTACTATAAATGAGAATATGATGTCCTGTTTCTACTATAAATGAGAATATGATGTCATGTTTCTACTATAAATGAGAATATGATGTCATGTTTCTACTATAAATGAGAATATGATGTCCTGTTTCTACTATAAATGAGAATATGATGTCCTGTTTCTACTATAAATGAGAATATGATGTCATGTTTCTACTATAAATGAGAATATGATGTCCTGTTTCTACTATAAATGAGAATATGATGTCCTGTTTCTACTATAAATGAGAGTATGATGTCCTGTTTCTACTATAAATGAGAATATGATGTCCTGTTTCTACTATAAATGAGAATATGATGTCATGTTTCTACTATAAATGAGAATATGATGTCATGTTTCTACTATAAATGAGAATATGATGTCCTGTTTCTACTATAAATGAGAATATGATGTCCTGTTTCTACTATAAATGAGAATATGATGTCCTGTTTCTACTATAAATGAGAATATGATGTCCTGTTTCTACTATAAATGAGAATATGATGTCCTGTTTCTACTATAAATGAGAATATGATGTCATGTTTCTACTATAAATGAGAATATGATGTCATGTTTCTACTATAAATGAGAATATGATGTCATGTTTCTACTATAAATGAGAATATGATGTCATGTTTCTACTATAAATGAGAATATGATGTCATGTTTCTACTATAAATGAGAATATGATGTCATGTTTCTACTATAAAAGTGAATATGATGTCATGTTTCTACTATAAATGAGATTATGATGTGTCAAGTATCAACACATCCAATGATGTAACAATGATCTTAAGAATCTTTTTTTCGATGACTATATGAATCTTTCATAAATAAGAATTTGATGCAAAAGCCTTCCATATATGTAAATATGATGCAATAAATCTTCCATGTATTTGTATATAGTAACAATTATTACCTTTGGCATCTTTCAGTAATTTAACATGTACTGGTTTAGGAAGCTGTTTAACTTTAGAATCACAGAGGCTTAAAGCCTTGCATATTTCATCTGGGCTCATATCCATTATCAGAAAGTTGATTACTGCTTGGGCATACTGATCAACAAGCTTTGTACACTGGTCTTTTATCTCGCTGGGCATCTTAGAACAGATCTCTTTCAATGCTGCTTTAATGTTTTCCTGTATGCAAAAGAGTCAATGCTTTAAATGTTAAATAAATAGTATGGGGCAATGTTTAGGAGGGGAGGGGTGGGGGGTGGTTGGGATTAAGTCACATTAACATTGTTTCAGTCGTGTAGCACCATTCAAGGTATACTTGTAGCATACAACCTTGAGTGGCATTTAGTGGCATCACAAAGAGTACCGGCATAAAAGCACTGACTTACTACAAGCTATCTGGATAGGTTTCTTACATATGAGAATTCAACACCTTGAACAGACTCGAACTAATAGCAGTAAAGGGCATTTGATAGAGAATTGCTCAAGTTTTCGGCTTATTTGGTTTGGTTTTAAGTCACTACAAACTGTTAAATTCATGCAGCAAATTTCTGGGTTTACTGGTGGAGTGCATCTCCATGCATGAATTCAGGCACAAGCATTATGTAGAATGAGTGGCCGCATGGCCGAGTGGTTAACACCTCAGACTAGTTATCTAAGAATTGCTGACCGCGTGGGTTCAAATCCCGTCAGGGGCAGTTGTTTCCTTGAGCAAGAAACTTTACATTCATTGCATAGTACTGGTTGGTTCCAGGAGTGGATTCGAGAGTGTTTCAATAAGCTTATAGCTTCTAACGCAATAGAACTATACTGGTTGGGGACCGCCAAAACCGGACAACCACCAAATCCGGATGGCCCCGAAAATGCTTAATTTAGTATTTTCTTTTATCAGTGGATGTCAGTCACTATTTTATCAACAATAAATGCATGTTTCTTCTAAAATTAAGTAAATAAATTTATTTCAACCTCCGTAAATGGTAATATTTTAATGTCTATTTCAAAAATGTTGACATTGAAATTTGGGGGTCAAGAAAGTAATGCCTGACCTCATATACCAGCTGTAATCATTTGCAGAGTAAACAATAGAATACCCAAAACTTCAGCATTTGTTGCTGAAATATTGTACATCATGTTAAAAATCAAAAATCAAAACACCCAAGTTTTTATCTGAATTAAATCATGTCATGTACATATCTGTCCGGACACTCTCTAGGTTAAAAATTATGAAATCTGTACGGAAAAATGTTCAAAAAGTGTCCGGTTGTTGGTCTCCGACCAGTAGAATAAATTTCTATAAACTAAAGGAATTCAAAAAATCAAGTTCAACTTTCAGTTTCTGTTAATTAGCCGGTAAGAAACAATAAGAAAATATGTACTGACAATTGGTGTAACTTAATCATGCCACTGGAACTATGGAAATAGGGTATATATTTCACAAAATACACATTTTAATTATAAATGTAGCAGATAACACTAAGTGTTTACTTACCTCAGTTTTATTATTCTGTAACTCCTTATCTAAGAAGTTCATGACGTATTTACAGGCCTCACATTCTACCACATTACCTGCTTTCTCTGACACTGAAAATACAAGAAATAATGCATTTTATATTAAATTATTCAAATGAGTGGATACTACTTTTATTTAATTGTAGTAGCAATTGTATCTGATGATACATGGTAATAAGGAATGGTACCTGGATATAAGGGCAGTTTTTGGTTGTATCAAGTAATATTTGGTTTAGAGGTGGGGCACTTAGTTTTAAAGGGTGGTACTTGGTTGTCAAGGTGGTACTCAGGTGTAAAGGATAAACTTGGTTCTATGGGGTGGCACTGAGATGTTGAGGATGGTACTTGAGAATTTAATGGGTGGTATTTGAATGCAAAAGAGGTATTGGTTATAAGGAGTGGTACTCTGATGTAAGAGATGGTTTTATGGGATGGTGCTTGGTTGTACGGGTTTGCCGTGATTGTTAGGGGTGATACTTGGTTGTACGGGTGGTATTTGTTTGTAAGGAGTGGTACTCAGATGTAAGAGATTATATATTTAGTTGTAAAGGGGGGTACTTGTTGTATGGAGAGGTACTTATATGTAAAGGATGGCACTTGGTTGAAAGGGGTGATGCTTGGTTCTAATAAAATAGTACTTGATTGTAAAGGGTGGTACCCAGAAGTTAGGGACGGTACTTGCTTGCAAGTTGTAAAAGGTAGAACATTGTTGTAAGGGGAAGGACTTAATAATAAGGGTGGCACACCATTGTCAAAAATTTGTACTTGTACAGTTTGTATTTGACTGTATGGGATAACACTTGTTTAAAAGATGTGGTACTTGGCAGTTTTGGGTGATACTTGGTTTTAAAGGGTGGTACATATTTAATGATAAATACTCAGTAACATATTTCAAAGTAGCAGGATATCATAATATGAAGAAATATTCAAATCAGTAATACCTGAGGTACTGTAATCTGGTAAATAGAAGTTAAGGTTGAGTAATTAGGTTTAAAAAAATTAATACATAAGAAAGAGTATAATTTTACCTTTATCATTACTGACAGGTTGTACAATAGGAAGTGTATCATATGGTGACATAATGTCAGATATAGATGCAACACATTGTTTAATTTCTTCACAGATCTTTTCAGCATCAGCCTCTTGTACCAGTAAGTTAATGATAATATCTCCATATTGTTGTATCAGATTATCACACTTTGATTTAAATACAGACGGAACTTTCGTACAGAATGTTTCTACAACCTTCTTAATTTCCTCCTACAATAAAATGAAGCAGATCTACATTATTTAATCATAAACAATTATTCTGATCAATATTATTTCATCATAAACAACTATTTTATACAAATTTACATAACAAAACTGAATATCCACAGATGCCCTTGTATTATTACCTCCCATGACTCGATGATATTTTTTATTTTTTAAGGTCTCATAAGATGTCTTTAATTGCAGGAAAGTATTTAAGTCCCCATTAAAATTTACATTGCAGCAATCTTCAAAAAACCAACAAGGGTTAAACTTGTACTATCACAAAGACATTAAATGAATAATACTAAATAGTGTATTAATTAAATTTTTAGTACTGTAGATTCATTTGCTTTGTTTACAGTTTTGAGCAATAAAAGTCACAAGTTGTATGTAAAGTAGTTAAAGTGGAAATTACGAAAAATAGATGCTCATTGGCATACTCAGATTTGGAGCCATTAAAAATGGCAAATAGATATGAGAGTGATCTTTATACTATCATACATTACATTACTTTGAATGACTTAGAATTTTTTTAGTGAAATAGTTGGCCGATAATCAGAAAGGGAAATTAATAAATTAACAAGTAAGTGATTGCTGTTTTATTTTTATATCATTTTAAAATATTCTTTTTTAATTCAAATGCTAAAGGTAACAATACATGACTGCTGAGGAGTATCATGAATTGCAAAACATTCGTAAAAGGCTATTTGAGCCTTAATCACTACAAACCACCAAAACATTAATGGCGTTTGCGAACAAGTATGGGATCAGAAAAGCCTGTCGCATCCGCGCATCTGATTAGATATTGGGAAGTGTTCGCTATCAGTTTACTTATTTAATAAGGGTCTTAATAAGCGCAATACAATGGAATTCATGAATCATACTGCAAATGCGCAGAATTCTGAATTCCACTGTTGTGGCAAACCATTATGTTGGTTTTGTCGTGGCGCGGCTCATTTTAGTTATAAAAGATTGCTTCATTGAGCTTTAATTCTTAAAATTACTACATCAACCACCATATATTATTCAATTCAATCATTTTGACGTATTGTTTACATAAGGATAAAAGTGAGTTGGGGTAAATAAGTTGAAAGAAGAGAACAATTTAAACAATGCTTTAACTTTCACGGTCTAATGCTATTAGATATTTGGGAAAAGTGCTAATAAAAAGTCATATACATTTTAGCAATTATTTAAGTGAAGAGGTCTATAATGAAAGGTCTGTAATACAATGAATTAATAGTAAATAATACTCTTAATAGTATTTAGAAAGAAATCATAAAAGAATTATACACTGAAGTTGTTGGCAAGACAGAGATACATAATCCATTATAATACTGCACGTTTGTAACGTCATTTTTCATTGGATAGTCGTGACATTTATATAGTTTTATATACACGGCTGATGGCGATTCATGAAGTAATCTTACTTTTTTCTCTAAAAATGATGCTTGCTGTATTATTAATTTGTTATAAAGATTGTTGACAGGTTATATGGCGTATATAAACGGCTGTTTGCAATATATCCCTCGCCTAACGGCTCGGGTTATATTTACAAATACCCGTTTATATAGGGCCATATAACCTGTCAACGATCTTTATAACTAATAATATTACATTCATTTATATAGCAGATAATTTTTTTTTAAACAATATATTATTATTCATCACATAAATTTACATCAAGTAGAACTTGACTGACATTTTTTTTCCAGCAGCATTTCATGAGAATATCCAAATGATACATTTCTATTGTTTTTATCAATATTTAAAACAATATATATATTATGGAATTTGTGCCCATTGTAGACCTTTCCACTTTAAATATTTCTATTACAAGTGTATGAATACAAAACATGTATACCCTTGTTGATTTTTTCGTGATGTAGGACTTCATCATGTTGATAGCCTCTTTACATAACTCACACTGTTCTGATGTCTGTACAACTGAAAACCAAACAACCCTTTGTAAAAAAACTTCAGCTTTCAAAAAATAGTTCCTAACTTTAAGTTCAGAATTTGCGGGATACAAAGGTGACAAGCCTTTGCCACCAGTATAGAGCCCGGCCAGCCCTCTGCACATCCATGCAGTTTAACTAGTCTCTATGCTATTAAATAAGTAACTTCAAATTTTCATCTCAATATCCTTGCATTGAAAATTGACAAATCCAAAAATAGAAGCTGGAAAAGTCCATTTAGGAAAGTCAGCATGTAAAAGCTTACATAAGTCATTCATATATATATTCCATATAAAAAATACATATTCAGTCACCTATAACAATTATCATCATGATACACATTATAGAGATTGAGGCAGAATCTTCATTTTTATACTAAAAAAACAACTTTGTTATGTAGAAACATACCACATTACATTGATAAATGTAACATCTGAATGAACATAACCCAAATTACTTCAACACGATTAAAAAGCAAATTAATTAATATAGAAATACCTGGTTTATTTTCCACTGGATTTACAATTGGAAGAGTATCATAAGGGGACATAATCACTGATACAGCAGACACCTGTTTTGTTAGAGCTTTGCAAAAGCCCAACTTTGTACAAATATATGTAGCATTCAACTCTTTTCGTAGTAGCTCAATAATCTGAAATGCATACTGATCCACCAGGGACTTGCATAATCCTGAAATCTCTTCGGCAGGAATCTCCCCACATAATGCCTCCATTGCAGCCTTGATTTCATCCTTGAAGAAAATGCAACAGGTCATAATTAAAGCAATCCTCAAATGAAAATCTTAACATCTTAAATATCTAAAATAAAATTTATCATATCATTATTGTTTATTGTTTTATACTATACACTATATGACCTAAATTGTGTCAGTGTGCTGTAAAACCAAACCAAAAAATTCAGCAAAAAAAAAACTAACAAACTATACTAGCAGTCTATAAGCTTTCTTCATATACATCAAACTTAAATATGATTAAAATATATTCAATACTTGCTTAAAGTATAATATATACAGATGTAATATTCAAATGTGATCATAGGAAAGGCTTATAACAAGCTATGAGTAAAACAGTTCAGCTATCTCTGTATGTATCATGTATACCATAAACTTAACATGTATATGTATACTGAAACAAAAAAGAAACTTTCTCCAAGTTTGAATGTAGATAATTATGTTAGTACAGTTTGTTTTCAATCCTTTTGAAACTCGATTTTTATGTTGAATAAACATATCGGGCTTTTATACGGGGATAACCTGACAGATTTTGTAAACAAAACGAGTTTTACAAGCTACTACATGTATATAAGTGTGTACATCTAAGTGGTACCCTTGAACAACTTGCACATACTTTGAGAAAGTTTCTTTTTTGGTTCAGTATATTTATACACTGACATACATGTATGCTGGAATTAATTATCACTAAATTTTAAAACATTATAAATCATATACGGAGCTGACATCTCTACAGTGTAAGCATCTCCCCATAAAATCCTACTTATGCCTTAGTAAAGAACCATTTTAGTAAATTTTGAAGAAGGTCTATAAAGCCCATTCCTGTACAGTATGGTAACAATCCAGCTATCACAATTGCTCATCTCTGATTACTTTGTGTTTAAGTAAGCTAGAAATACATCAGCATTCATATGAAGTCTTGTTTAAACGAAAGGTAAAACTTGCAGGTAAAACTTACGTCTGTTTGATTTGAGTTCAAGTAATATTTTATCATAACAACTACAGTATCACACAATTCACATTCCTTTGATGGGACCTTCACAGATGCTGTAATAAGAAAGTACACTGGTAATGTCCTCACACACATTATAAAAGATTGTCTATACTGTTAGTCTGCTACATTATCTTAACATGTTTTCATATTTCTGTAACATAAAACCCTTGTTTTTGTTTTTAAAAAAATCTGTTCTGAAACAAAATGTTTAACATTAACAAATGATACTTGATGTTAATTTGACAATGTGAAAAATATGGCCTAACTATGATCAAAAATAGAAATTTTGAAATCTAATTTAGCCTTAGTGACCTTGACACAATCAACCTGAAACTTTTCTTTATGGTAGAAGTCCATGAAAAAAGAACCAACACATTAATTATCTGAAATTCCTTTAAGAAAATGAAGGTGTTTTGAGTAACCTGAAGCAAGTGTGATACAACAGTGGAAGAAATTACCAAGCAACAACTATCAGAATAATACACAAGTTTTTGGTGAGCATGGCATTCTTATCTGGTAGGAGTTTTTTTTTAAAGGGATACTCAGGCAAATAAATGACAAAAATATCAAAATGATTTAAAGTACTCAAATCACACTAAAATAACTTTTTCTAAAGTCCCAGCATGAAATTCTGTATAAATTCTATATATTTTGGGTCTGAAGCGTAAATATATCTAGATGTATTGAACGAAATTTAGACGCCGACAGAATCACCGAATAGTTTTAAAACAAGCCATGTGACTTGAAGAAACCTTGGAAGTTACAATAACAGATTTTGTGGATATTGAATGATTGAAACAAGTCTAAGTCATTCATTTGATATGTTCTTTAACGTTACCATAGTTCACTGTGGGAACTTATGTGATATCTTAACGCTCTAACCTGACCCACGCGGGTCAAGTTAGGAAACCACCATTTTATTCTTTATAAGAAGTAAAGTTTTGTTCCTATGACTGCCTAGTGTATTTATTTTGAGGACATTTATAGAAAAATGAATGAAAAAATCAAAACGAAGAAATGTAAATTTTGCCTGTGTCTCCCTTTAACAAAAGACTAAAACTTTAATGTAAAATGTTCATTTTCATATCATTACATTATGCATTGAAGTAATAAAATCTGTAAGCTCATACAGTTCATGTACAAGTCCATCAATGCACTCTTACATTCTACGATATCTTTTATACATGTATAAATTGTTCAGATTCGGTACATGTGTAACTACAGAGCTGTCTAAAACGGAAATTTCAACAAAATATTGATAAATGACAGATACACTAAATTTAAGAAATATTACAAACCTTTTTCATTCTCTACAACTTTTCCCACTGGGAGTATATCATAAGGGGACATAATTGCTGACAGAGCTGGGGCCTGTTTCTTCATTTCCGTGCAAAGTCTAAGTGTACTACATATTTCATTGGCATTCAATTCGCTGATCACCAAGGCAATAATCTTGTCTCCATAAAGTGCCACAAGACTTGTACATACTGGTGCCAGCGAAGATGCATATTTACATAGTCCATCCAAAGCCTTTTCTAATTCAGCCTGAAAATAGATATACAAATTGTATTAAAATGCAGTTCATATAAGAATCATTATGTGACTCACAAATCTTCAAGAGTCTCCAAGATGAGGAATAGGCATATTTACAAAGACCATCCATAATCTTCTATGAAAATACAAATTTCCAATATCTATAAGGTGATTTTTAATTTTGATAAACATCTTCATGCTTCAATGTTTATATTACTTTGGAAGCATATGATTACAACTGTTAGAGCTTTTTTCAATATTTTAATATCATTAGTTTGAATAGTGAAAAAATAAATCACAAATATTTTTCTGTTATCAGGATTTTCATTTTTACCTGAGATAACAGATGTGCCAAAACAACCAATCAGCGAGGTCTAAAGGTGGGTATTTTTATCAACAGTCTTCAGCATTTTAAACAATGATAAGGATCACCAATGTGTTGTTAATGAAAATCCTGCGTTCTCTGTTTATCAATAACCTTTATGCTAAATTAACATTGAATTTGTTAGCCTAATACATTCTATATTTAAAAGCCATTATTCTCATACCTGTATACATCTTTATTAAACTGAATTGATTTCTTAACAAGCAATTATAATTAAGAAATAATATATCCCAAACTGTGATTTTATTGCTCAATAACATCACTGTTTGGAGTTCGGATGCGGGGAATTATATCACGAGGGCGTAGCCCGAGTTATATAATGATGCGCATCCGAACGACAAACAGTGATGTTATCAAGCAATAAAATCACCAATTTGGATATATTATTTCGATTCTAACACGACATCAACAAATAAATGCTGCCGTACATGATAATTAGATAAACTGCACCTGATTTGTTTCCGTACTTATTTTCAGCGCGTCACATTTTTAGTGGTTACGTCATGTGTATAACGATTACGTCACATATCTAAATATAGAACTTCAAACAGTGATTTTATAGCATAATAATACACACTTTCGGTTCTTCTATGTTCAATAGGGAAAAATGCGGGTCGTGTTAGAACAATTAATAGGACACAAAGAAATAATACATAAATTCTTACCTCAGTTGCCTTGTTTTCCAGTAAATATTTTACCATAACAACAGCTGTGTCACAGAATTCACACTCTTTTGAAGGAGCTTTCAATGCAGCTGAAATTAACAAATATTAGCAAAATTATTAAAAATTATTAAGTAAAACTTCATTTAGTGATAAAAATCATGTTTTTTTTTACACTTTACATATGAAAGGACTGTCAAAATCCTATGCCCCTTGTCTTACAATTCTCTTATACATGTAAACACCTATCTAGCTAGCTCACGGAACGTCGGTGGTTCTACTCAGTTGCCCCTTCGTGCCTGAAATAATGCACGGAAGGGCATCTGAGGTCTTCCTCCACCAGTAAAGCTGGAACGTTGCGATATGACCTATACTGTGTCGATGTGACGTAAAACCCAAAACAAACAAACATGTAAACACCATTTCTTATAGACAAAATGATACCCTTTCACAATGATCAACAAGAAAAAATAGCAGAGTGTGTGTGCTTGACAGGAAGAGAAAATGATGCCACTTTAATGTCTAGTTCTTTGTCCCTATCATACTTTATTCTAGGTTAAATTTAGGAGTACATTGCTAATTTGCAAGATATAAAAAATCAAACTACCCATACAGACAAAATGGTCCAATGTTTTTCTTTTATTAAATAATTTATTATAAAATGCACAACTAAAGTCACTAACACACTATTTCATGTAAGGTAAACAACAATCACTTACGTAATGTTTCCGGAATTGGTTTAGTCATGTAAGGTAGGTGTTTTGCTGGGCATGCAGTCATAAGTTGACATAGTGTCTTTGGATCTTCTTTTGTCTTCAAAGCACTGATTACCAAAGGTCCATAAACATTTACATAATTCAAACATGTCGCTGAAAAATTTCCTGGTATAACGCTACACAGTCCTCTAAGGTCGTTCAAAATTACATCCTGTAATAAACAAAGAATCATCTTATACTAGTGCGACAGCTTTTTTACACAATTAAAGAAATACACCAGTTTTATCTTTTCTAAGCATTTGTTAATAATTTAAATACACAAACATTAACCACTATACAAGAGCTGTCGGTAGGACAGCAACGCTCGACTATTCTTAGTGCTTGATTGTAAAAAAAAAAATGCTTGATACAGTTACCTCCTCCTGTTTACAGGTTGGGGTAATGATGGTGAACAAGTGTGCAAAGTTTCAAAGCCATATGTCAATGGACTTTGAAAATATTTGAGGTATTACAAAAACTTTAACATAAATTCTAAGTCCAAAAATGGGCATTATTCTGTCAAAATGCTTGATACAATTACCTCCTCCTGTTTACAGGTTGGGGTAATGATGGTGAACAAGTGTGCAAAGTTTCAAAGCCATATGTCAATGGACTTTGAAAATATTTGAACTATTACAAAAACTTTAACATAAATTCTAAGTCGAAAAAAGGGGCATAATTCTGTCAAAATGATTGATACAGTTACCTCCTCCTACTTATGGGTTGGGGTAATGATGGTGAACAAGTGTGCAAAGTTTAAAAGCCATAGGTCAATGGACTTTGAAAATATTTGAACTATTACAAAAACTTTTACGTAAATTCTAAGTCGAAAAAGGGGTGTTATTCTGTCAAAATGCTTGATACAGTTACCTCCTCCTGTTTACAGGTTGGGGTAATGATGGTGAACAAGTGTGCAAAGTTTCAAAGCCATATGTCAATGGACTTTGAAAATATTTAAACTATTACAAAAACTTTAAGATAAGTGGTTACGCAGACGCGGACGCCGACGCTCGGGTGACTACAATAGCTCTACTTATTCTTATCGAATAGTCGAGCTAAAAATAGTAATGACTGCACTCAATCAGACAAAATAAAACAATATTTGGCATCAATTGTCACAGAGAACATTCACCTTGCCTGTGGATCCAACCATCCTTAGATGACAAATAAAATGCTTTCCCTACTGAGCTAAGAGGGTGGTATTTCCATTATTCAATCACGATTGCTTTATACAATAGATGACTTCTCCTGATGTGCCTGTTATTTGTGATTTTTTTACTTTGATTAGAGAGACAATTATAATTGAAACCAGTATATAAGGAACAAATTAATAAACACTTTCATTGGTTGTTGAGATAAAATAATTGCATCAAAATCCCCATCACATACATAGGTAACAACCAAAGGAAAAAGGAGGGATGGGCAGTAGAATACATTCAGCAGTATCAGTCGTGAACATGCTCAACCAAACTGGCCCCGGGCCTGCAACATTTTCTATTTCCCTGTTTAGGTTTCCATTTTACTCTAATTTACTTATCAGTCTGCTTTTTTATTAGGCACATACAAATGCTATCCTGCTTAATATACAAATATGTGAACAGAACCACATTTATAATACAATACAAAATACCATAAACTGTCTCATTTGAACCATATATAAAAACACTTCACGACATTTCCAGACCATTAAATTGGAAAGAAATAACATTAGATTTGCAGGTGCCCTGTAGGGGCTTCAATCAGGTGAAATATTAGAACATTACATAAATCAGCATGTCCATTATTCATAAAAGAATAACTTGTGCTTACTTTCAATATTTACATTGACTTGATAATAAAACTATTGATCTGACAAAAGCCATGACATTTAAGAATATTCATGGAAAAAGATGGTCATACTGGTCTTAAGTTGCTCACTTTAAGTAAACTCTTGAATGTATCACATCTTCTTGTAACTTGATAACAATGAAAGATGGGGGACATGAAAAATCACTTTGTGTCTATTTGCTAGACTAACCAGTACTGGACAGTTGTCATATGAGGAACAATGGTGGTTGTGACCTTAGTAAGGGTAACAGTAAGGTAACAACACAATGTCCCTGGATTCAGATGCAGCTATCTTAACCAGTGGGCCATCTCTCTCATTGTAAACGATATATGAAACAATTTTACTTCTGAGCTGACCATCTCAGATAATACATACAACCTTTGGTGAAGATCTCTTTAAGGATCCTTATGAAATATTTTGTATTTCTAATGTTGGTAGCCTCTGAAATAAGGTAAAACCAGTTTATGTAATTAAACTGAAGATAGAACCATTTTAGTTGACTTTATATATCACGTTGGCCAAGTATTCATCAATTAATTCGTGGGCAGATTTCCTATTTGTTGCTTTGCTTGTGGTCTTATGGATCAAGGTTATTTAAATAAAGGTATGCAATACAATCAAACTCTGTGTGAAGGACGTAATCTCTAATTTTGTTAAAACCTGTGGTCCAACTCTTTTACTTTTTTTAATCTACAGCGTCCATGTTAATACTGTAAACTTTTTCAACAATTGTTTATCTTATGTATGTGTGTGAAATTGTATCTGTTTTGTATGGAAAGAAAAGAAATTACTAGCCATAACAGTTAATATGTTGGTTGTAGTAAACAAAAATTTGTGGTAGACAATTGATTTGAATTAGAGGAAAATATATTGCATTTTATGTGAATAATTTATGAAACATAATCTTACATTCATCATCTATAAAATAGTTATTTTAACCTTTACCTTGATGAATTTATATAACATATAATATAGTTTTGTCATGCTTGGCTCAAACAAAACAACTGAATGTGTCAATATTTGGTGATAACTTTCCGCCAGTTAACATTCAATTATCTACAAACTTGTAAATGATGATAATTGGTGAAGTATATTATTGATGAAGTGTAAAAACAAATCACGATATTAACAAATTTATCTTAATTTGGAGATTATATCAACCCACATAATATTTGTAACACAGTACAAAATTTGACCCTTACCATGCTGAAGTTATATAATAATGGAATAGCCCTGCTCTAAATTTGGAACATACCATTCCTGGTTTTGATTGATTATAAATATTGCATGTACTAAAATCCAGATGACTACAGTCTGGCCCTGTGGTAATGTACTGGACTAGTGATACAGTGGTTGCTATAAATATGAACAGTTCTTTATAATTCTTAACCCTTAACCTGTTGAATTTCTTAAATGGACTTTTCCATTTTCATTTTGGAACAGTCCATGATTGATTTTAGGTACATCAAGGTGAGAATTTGAAGTTTTCCAGCCAACAGTATAGAGCCAGGTCAGACTGCACAGATTTGCAGGCTGGCCTGGCTCTATACTGGTGGAAAAGACTTAAATCACTTTTGGCTTCAGCAGGGTAAAGTTAACAAAATTTTTAATGTACCTCAAGTCAAACTAAAACCAGAGTTAAAATACACAACTCCATTTAAGATATTTAGTGTGGTAAGGTTACATAATTATACACAGGTAATTCTATATTTTATAATTTTGAAGCATAAACATCTTAAATGAACAACATTTTACAATTAAGGCAATTTCAAAACACACTGCAAATTATCTTTGTAGTTAATGCTACAGCATTTTGTCTAGTGGAGCTTCAGATATTAAGTCTATAGTTAAAATAAGGTAATTTTCAGCCCAGATATTTTATTGTCCATATATGTAAAAGTAACATATGTAATTATCACCCTAAGAGACCTGAATTATCACTAAATTATAAGGTATCAACTGACCGAGAGATGCTATGCTATAATGAAAAACATCACATTTCAAGAAAAACTTTCCAGGAAAGAGGTTGTTTGAGCAGTAAATTATAATCTATCTAAGAGGGAATTAGTAACTAAAGTAAGTTTGATATTTTTATGTCACACTTAATTTTATGAAAAAAAAAAAAAAAATACCCAAAAAAAAATACCAAAAAAAAGATTACATAATGTTTATTGTTGATAAATATAAGTAAATTTGTTTATTTATATAACAATGTAATCAATAATGGATAAAAACAACAAAGATTTCAGCATCTATATTTTACAGTTTTTTCTTTATCATTTTGAAATAAAAACTAAACAAATAAATACCATGTATATCTATTTTTTTTTAAATGAAATATTTAACCAAATAATTTAAGAGTGTGTCAAGGCATGAACAGTGTTAGGCTAATCAAACCCTACAATTGAATACTACAATGTATATTATATTATTTTGTATTTTAATATTGAAATTTTTTTCAAATTATAACAGAGTACCAAAATAAGAGCATCTTTAGTCTCAATTCTCAACAGCTCCACTTTTGTTTCAATTTTATTCTTAAATTGAGTTTCTAAATAATTAAAAATCTCAAAAGAAGTAAAAAAGAAAAAAGAATTTTATAATTAAAGATGGAAATGATCCAGGAACTAGTGTAACCCTTTCCACACTAAATACATTAAATGGACTTGTCCATTTGTAAAGCAGGACCAAACAATTTATCATTTTTAGGGAAAATTTCAAAATATGTATACACTGAATAGCAAACAGTGCAGACCATGATCAGATGACACAGCTGAGCCGGCTGATCTTTGTCTGCACTGGTTGTACAGGTAGAATCTGTTGTTACTAGCAGGCTAGGAGCATAAAATCTCTCACTATTTTAGAACAAAATAATTTCAACACTGTATTAGTACCAGGGTAATTATTCAATTTTTGAAGGCGGTAATGATGAATGCTACTGGGGACAATGTAACAGACATGGTGAATGGTTCTACTGCCATTAAAGATCAAAGCTATGTGAACGAGGTGATTGAAACAGCGGAGAAAATGCACTACATCAGTAGTGGAATCTGTGTCCCTATCTTCATGGTGATAGGCATCATTGGAAACCTGCTTTCCATTATCGTCTGGCGGAAGAAACCACTTCGCTCATCGACTGGATTGTATTTGATTGCACAAGCCATTAATGATATCGGAGTTCTTGTGTTCGTATTTCTGTCCGACAGCTTGGTGATGCTATTCCCAACACTCAAGAGTAGATATCAGTTTGGAGTGTTCCACTCTTACATCGGGTTCCCAATCTTCTACTTCTTTGTTGTCAACAGTATATGGACACTGGTTGGTGTCACTGTCGACAGGTACATCCAGGTATGCTGGATCACTCAGGCTAAGGTGAGTTCTCTCCCTTTGAATTGTAATTTATTTTTTCAAGAAAAAGTGATATTTAAACAATAAATATTTATCATCAATGTAGATGTAACTTGTAAGATATCTTTGGCAACAACTCCAAAATTGTGAAAATGCTTTGAAAGTTTCAAGTGGCTAATTGGCATTACCACTTACTTTCTTAACACTTAATGATAGAAAATAAAATCTTATAACATATGAACACCTTTTGACCTGTTTATTCCACTCGTTTTGAAACAGAAATATACATTTTTGTATATCAAAGTCAGAAGCTAAGAGTGTATATAAACTTAAGGACAGGCCAATGTATAATGCATATCAGCATTTATTACAAGTTACTATTTTTGTCAACAAAAGGTGTCTTTTATTTTTGTCAACAAAAGGTATGTTTTATTTCAAAACAGGTATTGTGTACTGACAAGGCTGCTAAGACAGGCATTTTCCTGATAACAACGTTGTGTTTCATAATCAACACCCCACACTTCAACACATACTACCCTATCAACACCATTGACCGTAAACCAGGGGAACCAGCCTACCGCTATACAGAATTTGGTGCAGGAACAGGAAGCCAGATGTATGAATTCTGGGTACACTGCATGTTCCTGGTACTGGCTCCCTGGCTTACTATTCTCATTCTCAACATGGCCATCTTACGCCGGGTAACAAGCCTAAACAAGTAAATACTTTAAATTCATTACCTGTGTGTTATCTTTAAGTATTTCTTTATTTTATGATCTTTCCCTACAACAGGTCTCTACTTGTAGCAGTATGCCCAATAGAAGTTAGTGCTGATAGTAAATACTAATACAAGACTAAACATTCAAAAGAAAATGTTTCTTAATCACAACAATAATGTTATTGCGGGAAAAAAATCAAACATAGTTAATAATCTAAATGACTTGTCGACATATGACAATATTTAAAATCTGAATGAAAGTATGTTAATAATAATATTCTGAATTATATATATTGAAATACATAAGTAATGTTTACGTCTGTCAAACAATTTGAAATACTATCTCATATATCATATAGGACAATGCTGCAGAACCGTGGTGAGATTGCTCAGATGAAAGCCCAGCGCAGAGAAAATCAGCTGACTAAACTCCTTCTGACCGTGACCTTCACCTTTCTTGCCTTGATTGCACTTCAGTGTATCACACAGTGCTTCTTCATGATGAAGCCAGAATTTGTAAGTGATATATAAATGTGATACAAAATCAGTTTATTTGTTCTTTTAAGAATGAGATAATGGTTTATAAACTATTTACAAAACTATGGAATTTTATAATCTTTTTCATCTTCAGAAATGCAAACAAAGTAAAACCTTTATCATAAACACAAGGGGAATGATGTAAAAATAATACTTTAATGGTATGAATAAAGATTTCCATCTCATCCCATAGAAATCTTTAACACCTTTATAAATGCAAATGTATATTTTGTTATTATATATATTACATTTTCGAACATGAAAGAAAACAATTATCATCCTATAACATTGTATATGTATTTCTAGGCGGACACCAATGTTGTCAGCGAGTCATACGCCATTGCCAAGCTTGGCATTGTCATCAACTCCTCCATCAATGTGTTTCTCTACTGCGTGTCTGGAAAAAGGTTTCGCCGTGAAATGCTACTGTTCCTGTACAGCATTATGGGCTGTAGGTTCATGGTTCCAATGCCAGACACCAGCGAGCTGTATTCAGTAGAGAGGCGCAAGGCCAGTCAGCTGAGTGATGCTGAGAGTCAGAAAAGCTGTGACATGCAAACAACCATCAAGAGGATGGATACACCTCTTGAATGATTACAACAGGGTATTTGTCAGTCAACTTTTGTCACTAGCTTTGATTCTTCACCCTCAAAGATTTTAATGACTTCTTAAACTTTCATAACTCATTTAAGAAACTTGAACAACTTTAGTCTTTGTATTTACTATGTGTTGTTTCCTCACCATATGCCTTAAAAGCTTTCTTACTAATTACATGTTCTTATACCATCAACATAAAACCAAAATTTCCTTTTCAGTATTTGAGGCTTTATGATTACATTAATTGAAGTTAATCTTACATTACTTGAAGTTCTTCTGCCTATGTTTTCTTGATCTTAATTTACTAAAGCCAAAATTGTTCACGGAAATATCAGCCAAGTCATATTTTTATTTGTAAATCAAAACCTAGTTGATTAAGAATAATCCCTTGCTTGTCGATGAATCCAAGTTAGTAATTCAAAAAGTTCAACATTAGCACTTCTGAAAGTCTTCAACTATGTTATGTAAAAGTCAAAATAATCTTAAAACAGTTTACTATTTTTATGATAGGCATTTTCCTTCTTTGTACATTGTTAAGGAACTTACAGTTTATCAGATTCCAATATCAAGATACTAAAATTGTGAACACCATTCTGTAAAGCATGGTTCTACAGAGACATGGTTCTATAAAGACATGTTTTATTAGGTTATGGTTTAGACATGCTCTATTACGTTATAGTTCTATAAGTGCATGGTTCTACAGAGACATGGTTCTATAAAGACATGTTCTATTAGGTTATGGTTCAGACATGTTCTGTTAGGTTATGGTTCTATAAAGACATGTTCTATTAGGTTATGGTTCAGACATGTTCTGTTAGGTTATGGTTCTATAAAGACATGTTCTATTAGGTTATGGTTCAGACATGTTCTGTTAGGTTATGGTTCTATAAAGACATGTTCTATTAGGTTATGGTTCAGACATGTTCTGTTAGGTTATGGTTCTATAAAGACATGTTCTATTAGGTTATGGTTCAGACATGTTCTGTTAGGTTATGGTTCTATAAAGGTATGTTCTATTAGGTTATGGTTCAGACATGTTCTGTTAGGTTATGGTTCTAAAAGTACATGGTTCAATAAAGGCATGTATTATACAAACATCGTTCTATCAAGTTTAATAAAAGAACTATTGTCACGTATTCAGTGGTAAAGAACTTCTCTTATACACTTAGTGCTACAAGAAATAAAATTTCTGAAATATTGATGAAAAATATAATTAGCTGTGTAAAAATCAAACATTTCATGTCTTCATTTCCTGACAACCTTTATTTAGTGATACATTTCATTAAAGATCTTAGTGATACAAACTTTAACTTTTAGAATTTCTTGAAAAATGGTTATCAAAAATTGTTTAAAATCTAGAAAACTCCTACTTGTTGAATTGAAATTTGTATTTTGGACAATAAAACATCACTAAAAAAAAAATCTGTTTTATTTTCTTTCAAATTCTGCCAAGAAAGTGTTAATATTTGAACAGATTGGAAGTTCAACATTACCAAAACCATGGCAGACCCTCAACTAGGCCAATAACAAAAATAAGAAATTATCTGTTCAAAAGTCATAATTATTAGGCATTTATGTGTTAAACTACAAATAACGAAGGGAAATGGATGCAACAATAGACACAACATCAAAAGATTTGACTTTTGTATGATTATTTAAGAAAAACTAAAGATTAAAAATTTTTTCCATGACTAGTGGCATAAGCCACAATATGATACAACATACAATATAATAGACCCTAGATCATGACTTATTTGTGACTGAATATGAAGTGCCAACATATTATAGGCCATATGGGAAGTTTTCAGCTTTCATGATGGATAAAGACCTAAAGATTCCCTCTATAAATTATTCCACAGAAAATCAGACATTTATGTAGACACAATTAACCTTTGTAGATCAACTAGAATGACGTTCTCACAAGCTGCATATTCCAAAACATAGAAGAAGTCTGACAAGTGTTTCAGAACTTTCCACCAGCATATGATTGGTTGGATCTGTTTTCGTCTATTTTTAGTAACAAACTGGAAACAACTTTGCACAAATCTTGATGAACAACTTACCTCAGACACGTTGGCCACCAAGGATTCTGATACAGAAACAAACAACTGACACAGCTCGCATTTCCCATCTGATATCTTCTTTACTTGCGCTATAAAAAAATCATACAAAATATCATATGAAAATTACTTCACAACAAATTTATGAAAATGAAATATACATATTGCATTTATAGTTTATAAACTACAAGCTTATAAACACACTTTAGAATCCATGTGTAGCTAGTGATCTGTCATCAATAGAATACTAATCTGACGGATTAACAACTTGGCCATGCCACTCATATAATGATATTATGATATGTTGGATTTGCAGATACAAATGAGATTTTTAACTTATTTTACCCTATAGAATAATAGATTGTGTTTGTAAATGTCCTTTCTCTTCTGTCATTGTCATATGCAGATATCAAAAAATATACTAATAGATAAACCAATATAATATATGACAATACCTTTTTGTTTAGGGCAGACATCAATTAGTTGACACACATTCTCTTTGGAGAGTTTATCAATCATTTCATGTCCAAATTTCTGAACAAAATCTTCACAATGTTCATCCAGTAACTTGGTTGGCAGCCTTTTACACACCTTGTCCAGTAAATCATCAATTGTTTTCTGTAATCAGAGTAATATTTTACTTTAAATATATCATCTATTTTTCTAGTATTAAATCTAGAACTCTTAAATTATAGTGTGGCAAACCACTTTAAGTGAATCCTGCTTGAACAAAGTGCTTTAACAAAGTATGAATATCAAGATGGATTTAGTAGATACATTTTATGTTTTTACTTTTCTTTATTTATCTTTACTTTTTTATTCTTTTTTCCATTCCAAGCTCTAAGCATCTGTAATGAATGTGAAAATTAAAACACTTGAAAATTAGAATATTAAAGTGCCATGTTTATAAATAAAGTACGATAAATAAAGAAAAAACACAATTTTTGTTCAATGCATTCAGAAATGATTCATTTCATTTGAACCATAATTAAAGTAATTTTCATTAGAAGTAATTTCCACACTGGTTTCCTTCAAAAACCACTTTTAATAATAACTCTATCTAAGATAAGATGCACATACAACCTGGTTGGTGCCCATCTCATTATTAACCAGTGGACATATAACTAGAACCATTTAACATAGGGTAAGTCCATATCATATAGTTAAAGGGGTAATAGTGATTTTAACTCACAATAAAGTATATATATATAGTATACTCACAACAGTGTCATTCTTCTTAAGAAGATTATCCACGTATGTCTGAATGGTTAGACAAATGGTACATTCCTCTGACTGTTTCACATAGCCTGCTCCTACCATACCTGCTGGTTCCTCAACCTTTGTTAGTTCAACAGTAGTTACACTGGGAACCGGGCAAAAACCAACTTCTTCACAGAAAGTTGATGGGTCCTAAAACAAGCCACATAACTAACATTAATAGAGGATATGGAATATGTGTAGATTCAATGCTAAATTTATTGAACAATATGAATTATACTATACAAACCTGAGAAGTAAATTAAAGAACCCTTGAAAAAACAAATTCTCTGAACAATGATAAATAATGAGGCATAAATAACATGCACAACTTATTAGATTAGCATAGCTTACCTTGAAAAAAATATGAATTTAACAAGTTTGAATATTGTTCTTATTACACATTAACAAAACAGTTATGCTTAAATCTATAAACAGAAAGTTTTTATGATTGTCATTTGAAGAAGGTGCTAAACAAAATTAAACAGCAACACTCTCTGAGGTAAACTGTCAAATGATGATGTTAAGAGATAAGCAATTCTTTAAATATATTTTACATCAAATAGGACACTTAACATGTCCCCTTGAAATATAACAACAAAATGAGGAAAAACTTCATTCTGGCACATTTTACACTTTTGGGATTTTCTACAAACAACAACAAATCAACAAAACAACAATGATCATAATAAAGTATAAGTCATACCAGTTCATTCACAAGAAGTTCAAACAACATAGGGGCATACTCATCAACAAGTTCTTTACACTGAAAGAAAAAAAAAACAACAACATGTAAATTTTACATCAAATTTCTTAGAAAAACTTATTTGAAATATAATAAAAAAATCAAAAGGCATAAACATGTATTATACAAACAACTAATAACTTCTATGGTAATAACAATATAAATTGCAGTATGTGTGAATTATTGTAATCTCAGGGGCTAAAACTCTGTAAAATATTTAATTCAGATACTCTTTCTTACAATATGGTCATTAAACATAAATTAATCTTTTAAAGTATCAATTAATGAAGCCAGTTTCAACAATTACAGTTACATGCAGGCATAAGTTAAATAATTGTTTTAAAAAACTCACTTGATCTTGTAAAGTGCCAAGTTCTGGACAGACAACGTTCTTCACCTCATAAATAAACTTGTCCTGAAATATACATATAGATACTATGTAACAATTTGGACACCAACAGCGATAAATACTTGTCTCTGCCACCAAAAGTTCACCAGGTAAGTCTTCATATGTGTGTAGTATGACTGGAATCATCTTAACTAGTATTAACATATTTATTATAGCATGATTGTAAAAATCTTTCTGTTAATGCATGCTTTTTTTCTCTGTCAATGAACATTATTCAGAAACAAAAATAACACACAGCAATTCATTCTGTTACCTTTATTCTAACATGCATCACACTATTCCCCTATCAAACAGATAGAGCTGTCAAGTGCATAATTACATGATATATGCACAGCACAAAAAAACAAATGCTTACACACCACATGAAGTAAATTATGACATCAATAAACCAAACCATGTCAGGAAAATCACTTCTACACTCAATGTAGTTCAACATATTTTCATCAATTCTCTTTTTATCCGCATGTTAGAATGGAAATAGATATCGAAGTTTCTTGCATGTTAGTATAATAATGCATGGGTTTATTATTCAAATGCTTTGTAATTACTCACTCAGGCCTCAGTGACTATATTCATTTAAACTTGAACAGTGCATTTTTCTTCAACAATGCACTTCAAACTGATATTTATTCCTAAATCTGCAGGATTTCTATGAAAGAGTTCTTCAGCTTCTATTTTTGAAACAATATGTTAACAGTATGGGGAAATCAATATTAAAATTTAAAATAAGTTGGCCAACAGTATTGATGCTGATCTGGCTGTCCTGACTCTATACTGGTGGCAAGGGCCAATCATTTTCAGTGGGCTAAGGGCCATACACAGTAAAAGATTACAAAGTTACCTGATTAGCTTTATCTCTGATCAGTTCATCAACCTGATTAATTAAATCTTTACATACATCACATTCCTCATCTCCAACCTTGTTCCCAACTACACCCTACAAATAAATATATTGATATTTATAGCATTTCTTTAAATTCCCAATATCATGAGTTAAAAAAAGATTTGCTTTTAATAGTCATAAATTTCCTACTGCTGGCTTTTAAGCCACACCAATACTGTAAAGACCATGTGGCCATTTTTCCAACTTTATATATTGGAGAAGGAGACCTCAGGTGCCCCTTTATAAAACATTTCAGACATAAACATGCAGCCAAGTAGAACCACAATCCTGCTGTTATAACATTAACTGAGTTTTCTTTATTCTATACAAGTATTACCATGATCATTATGAACATATACTTGTATATCACATATATATGATTTTATTTCAAATTAAAACAAACATTGTCTAATTGTCTCTATTTCATTGAGCAAGAAACTAAAAAAACAGATTCAAGAGTTCCAATAAGCTTATAGCTTCCAAAACAATTTTAGTGTAATTTAATAATTCCAGTTAAAACATTTCTGTAGCAGATTTAAGCAGATTTTCTGTCCGATATTAAAAATAATTACATAACAAGCATGTATCAGAGAAATATGAGTTTTTTCCCTGCAAGAAATTGTAAATTTTGTTACAAAATGAATTGATTCAGCATTTAAAAGTAATCATATTTTACAAAATATAACACAGCAATAGTACAAATGTTATGTACCTTGGATTTTCTAATGGTAAACATTTTCTTCATCATCTGCATCATATCAACCTTGGTGTCAGCTGAGGCACACAGACCAACAATCTTACATGTGATTGTTGGATCCTACATCATATAATATAAATAATCATAAATCATTTAAACCGATTATATTATCATCTTTCATACTTAACCCTTATAAATACTTTTATTCATACTTAACCCTTATAAATACTTTTATTCATACTTTTTTATTCATACTTAACCCTTATAAATACTTTTAAATTTTGACATATATTTTCATTCTTGGTATTAATCTTCATGAAAATAATCAATGCAAAATGAGACAATAGTTTCTTTTTTTTAAAAATAAATGTAGTTCTCAATATGATTATATACGGACAATGTGGGAAGGAAATAATTGATACAAATAGAGCAACCAAGCCTAATTTTCCAAACACTCAAGTCATAACTCATCTTCACATGAATCATGTATTCATCAAAATTGAGAAAAGAAAATTTCTAGTAAATTGCATTCTAAATTATTATCTTCCCCTTAAAAGCTCATACATGAGCAATAATTGTCAGTTTGAATGCTAGTGGTTATACAATATTGTCTATACCATCAGTCTACAGTCAGGCCAACAGGCACATCTGTGCAATCAAACAAGACCATTATACAGCTGATTGCTCAAGCTCAGTATCTTGATATTAAAATCCCTTAAAATAACAATGGAGTGTTCCAATTTAAAGAAATGTACGTCCATTTTACAAACCTAGAGGAGTAAAGATTGAACAATTTCATTGTTAAAAATTTTTCCTCACAATAATGTTTCAAGAAACATAACTTACTCTAACCCTGAACTTGTTGGAAATGAAAGTGATAAGCTTTTGCCACAAGTATGGAACCTGGCTAGCTTGTACATCCATGCAGTCTGACCAGGCTCTATACTGTTAGAAACTCGTTTTTTGTATTATGATATTAAAATCCCTTAAACTTTAAAGTGCTCCAGTTTAAAGTAGGTTGAATCCATTTCACACATTAGGCAGGTGAAATAAATGAGTTTAACACAATTGTCATGAATCTTACCATTTGTAATTTATTGGCTAGCATTGTAATCAATGGACGAATATACGCATCTGCCAATTGGTGACACTGAAAACAAACTTTTTCTTTTTAAAATAAACTAGAACTGCCACTATGATGGCGTGAATACCCCCGCATACCACTTTGTCAGAATCAACAGTGGCCATTTAGAGCTCAAGGACAATCTCCCTGCCAAATCTGAGGTTACTAAGCCAGTGCATTGCTAAGTTATGTATTCTACATGCTTCAAATGTGAAAATGTCAAAATCAATACATTGCGGACAGGACATTTACTTTAGCAATTGAGAAGAAAAGCTTTTTTTTTTGTCAAGGTCCCTGTGACCTTGACCTTTGACCCAGTGACCTCAAAATCAATAGGGGTCACCTTATAGTCATGATCAACATCCATGCCAAATATGAAGACTGTGGGTCATAGGAATCTAAAGTTATTGGGCAGACAAACTTTTTGAAGTCAAAGTCCCTGTGACCTTGACCTTTGACCTGGTGACCTTAAATCAATAGGGGTCATCTACTTATCATGACTAACCTCCATTCCAAATATGAAGACTGTGGGTCAAAGGAATCTCAAGTTATTGGGCGGACAAGCTTTTTCAAGTCAAGGCCCCTGTGACCTTGACCTTTGACCTGGTGACCTCAAAATCAATAGGGGTCATCTACTAATCATGACTAACCTCCATGCCAAATATGAAGACTGTGGGTCAAAGGAATCTTAGTTATTGGGCGGACAAGCTTTTTGAAGTCAAGGCCCCTGTGACCTTGACCTTTGACCTGGTGACCTCAAAATCAATAGGGGTCATCTACTAATCATGACTAACCTCGATGCCAAATATGAAGACTTTGGGTCAAATGAATCTTAAGTTATTGGGCGGACAAGCTTTTTGAAGTCAAGGCCCCTGTGACCTTGACCTTTGACCTAGTGACCTCAAAATCAATAGGGGTCATCTACTAATCATGACTAACCTCCATGCCAAATATGAAGACTAAGGGTCAAAGGAATCTTAAGTTATTGGGCGGACAAGAAAAAACCGACGGACGGCCGGACAAGGTGATTCCAGTATACCCCCCTTACAACTTTGTTGTGCGGGGGTATAAATATCATATCAAAGAGGTCAGTTCATACTGCAATTACCTTTCCTGTAATGCTTGTTCAGGTTTGTACAAGATCATATACTAAGATATTTAAAATACACTATAACCTATAACCTCTGCAGATAAACATCCTTTGGGAGATTGATTTTAGTTGTTCCTGAGCCCGTTTAGTAACAAAATTTAATTACGCAGGTTTTCTAACAATTTGAGTCATTCACCAACAGGCAATTGTCAAACTACCAGCAGTGTTCTTTCACAGTCATCCATTTATTTTGGAAAAGGACCCTGGCATAAATTGGAAGAAATTACGCACAGAATTTGGGTAAAAATGTTTTTGTTTGTAACTGAGTAAAATAACAATTGCCTCTTCAATTTTTTATTACAATTACATTTGATTACTATAAGTTTTCCTTAGTAATTGACTGAATTACATTACTTTTACACTGCTTAAATGATTATGATTACTATGGTTACTTCTGATTACTTTCTATTTCTAGTAAACTCTATTCATGTGTGTGATCATGTATCCAATAATTTTATTCAAGCAACAAATCCCCGTGGGTTTTTTTTTAAATTGGGGGAAAGATTAGGTTATATTTTTTATTGGGAATAAGGTCCCTAATTATAACCCAAAAATATCCTGTCGTTTCTGTATTTGTACTAATCTACTTTATTTTGGGAAAGTTACAGCTACTTTCTCTTTAAAACTCTTTAATCAAAGATGGAGGACACCATGGAAATCTATTACAAAACATTCAGATAAAATCACAATCAATGTCTAGGATAAGAACTTCTGACCTGAGACTTACAAATCTAATACATGTACAATCTTGAACAAGGTTATATGATTATATAAAGTAAAAACAGAAACAAAAGGACTATTACTCTAGCTAAGGCATATATGAGCTGTGCCATGACAAAACCAACATAATGGGTTTGCGACCAGCATGGATCCAGACCAGCCTGCGCATCCGCACAGTCTGATCAGGATCCATGCTGTTCGCTTACCAACCCTATTACAAGTAGAGAAACTGATAGCGAACAGCATGGATCCTGATCAGACTGTGCAGATGCGCAGGCTGGTCTGGATCCGTGCTGGTCGCAAACGCACTTTGTTGGTTTTGTCATGACGCGGCTCATATGTTATAGATTTTAGACAAACCCTCACAAGCTTTACCATTAGGTAACATTTAAAATGATCAACCCATAATGACAATATTCAACTATATCATAATTATTATACTACATGTAATTATATAAATCATAAGGCAAAAATTACCTACATCATATGCAAATGTGAAAATTTGAAAACTTTCTATGTTACAATACTTTTACTATAATTTCTGAACACTGTATAAATATTCATTTTTTTTTACCTGCATACTAGGAAAACAATTGAAATAGTTTGTATATGTAGTCAGAGCTTTATTTCATTTTATAACAGAGGCCTTATAAAAGCCTGTTTGCAATTTCAAAAAGACCCCTTCACAATTTCAAATTGCCAGCTTCAAAATTAAATGAAATACCAAGTAGGGTTTGAACTGCTGCTCTTGTAAAATTTTGGAAAGTAAAATGTAACAGAATACCCCAAATATTGGACTAGTAATCTGTTCTAAAAATAGACAGTAATAAATAAGGTATTCACTCTTTATTAAATACTTGAATAATGAGCTAGGAGTAAATGGAACAAAAATTAGCTAACTGACAAACATGTGATCAACATTACATTACATGTTTGAAATTCTTTAGTTTACATTAACTCTGTGACACAAAGTTTGTAGAAATATCTTGAGAAATGTCGGAGGAGTTGTGCATAGAAGGATATTTCTCTATATATAACATATGTGAAATAACAAAACAAAGGGCCATAAATAGGTCAAAAATAATAAAATCACAAAATCTTGATAATACGCACTGGTTCACTCCCATGAAAATACATCTTAGAAAGTTTGGTTCAAATCTGTTGAAAAGTTTTAAACAAAGAGTAACTAGAAACTGAAATAAATTCATAATTATATCACAATAAATAATACACATGACTACATCAGGTGCTTTTATCATACCTGACTACCGAATGACCCAGTCTTGGAACAGAAATATTTCCTTATCAAGGTATACAGCTCCGTCTGAAAAGTATTTATACAATTTTATTTTAATAATTTTCCTATCAATCAACAAAATTTAGAACAGATAATTAAGAAGGGAAATATTCCCTCAACATTTGACATGTTTATTTCTCTAACTTTGTTACATAAAGTTCAGTATGATGATACCAGTATCATAACTTAAGTCGCCACATTTTTCAATATTCTATACACCACAATACATACATCCCACATACTGGATATCTTTATTTTTTGTAAGATAAATACAGTATATAATACCTGTTTTGCTGAATCTTCCATTAAGGTGTCTAATTCCTTGACAAAATCTTGGCAAAGTACACACTCCTCATCAGATGTTATAACACCCTGTATGTACATGAAATACACATAAATATATTTATTTATTTCACACCTTATAGAATATATCAACAACGCACATTCAGCATTTGCATCACATGATGTTCCCAATAGAAATCTTTATTGGATCTCTTCCTATCAATTTTGCCTCGTTTTCATTTACAGAGTACAAAAAGCCTGTATCAAATCCTCTCACACCCATATAGACTTATTTTCATTTCAGGAGTCCATCAGGTTCATATAACATCTCTATCACACCCCATATTGCCTCGTTTTCATTTACAGAGTCCAAAAGGTTCATATCAATTCCACATCACACACCATCTAAATTTTACATTTCAGGCATAAACATGCAGCCAAGTAGAACCACAATCCTGCTGTTATAACATTAACTGAGTTTTCTTTATTCTATACAAGTATTACCATGATAATTATGAACATATACTTGTATATCACATATATATGATTTTATTTCAAATTAAAAAAACATTGTCTAATTGTCTCTATTTTTCTTTGAGCAAGAAACTAAAAAAACAGATTCAAGAGTTCCAATAAGCTTATAGCTTCCAAAACAATTTTAGTATAATCTTATAGTTCAAGTTAAAACATTTCTGTAGCAGATTTAAGGAGATTTTCTGTCTTGATACTAAAAATAATTACATAACAAGCCTATATTGTAGAAATATGAGTTTTTTCCCTGCAAGAAACTGTAAATTTTGTTACAAAATGAATTGATTCAGCATTTAAAAGTAATCATAATTTACAAAATATAACACAGCAATAGTACAAATGTTATGTACCTTGGATTTTCTAACTGTAAACATTTTCTTCATCATCTGCTGCATATCATCCTTGACGTCAGCTGAGGCACACAGACCAACAATCTTACATGTGATCGTTGGATCCTACATCATATAATATAAATAATCATAAATCATTTAAACACATATGTATAGTATCATCTTTCATACTTAACCCTTATAAATACTTTTATTCATACTTAACCCTTATAAATACTTTTATTCATACTTAACCCTTATAAATACTTTTATTCATACTTAACCCTTATAAATACTTTTATTCATACTTAACCCTTATAAATACTTTTAAATTTTGACACATATCATTTTCAATTTTGGTATTAATCTTCAATGCAAAATAATCAATGCAAAATTAGACAACTGTTTCTTTTTTTTTTAAATAAATGTAATTCTAAATATGATAATATACTGACAATGTGGGAAGGAAATAATTGGTACAAATAGAGCAACCAAGCCTAATTTTCCAAACACTCAAGTCATAACTCATCTTCACAAGTATCATATATTCATCAAAATTGAGAAAAGAAAATTTCTAGTAAATTGCATTCTTAATTATTATCTTCCACTTGAAAGCTCATACATGAGCAATAATTGTCTGTTTGAATGCTAGTGGTTATACAATCTTGCCTACACCATCAGTCTAGTCAGGCCAACCGGCACATCTGTGCAATCAAACCAGACCATTATACAACTGACTGCTCAAGTTCAGTATCTTTACACTAAAATCCCTCAAAATAACAATGGAGTGTTCCAAATTCAAAGAAATGTAAACCAATTTTACAAACCTAGAGGAGTAAAGATTGAACAATTTCATTTTTCAAAATTTTCCCTCACAATGTTTCAAGTGACATAACTTACTCTAACCCGAACCTGTTTGGAAACAAAAAAGATAAGCTTTTACCACAAGTATGGAACCTGGCTAGCCTGTACATCTGTGCAGTCTGACCAGGCTCTATACTGTTAGAAACTCCTTTTTTTTGTATTATGATATCAAAATCCCTTAAACTTCAAAAATGGACTGCTCAAGTTTAAAGTAGGTTAAATCCATTTCACACATTAGGCAGGTTAAATAAACTTGTTTAAGACAATAGTCAATAAATCTTACCATTTGTAATTTATTGGCTATGATTGTAATCAATGGACGGATATATCCATCTGCCAAATGGTGACACTGAAAACAAACCTTTTCTTTTTAAAATAAAATATCATATCAAAGAGGTCAGTTCATACTGCAATTACCTTTCCTGTAATGCTTGTTCAGGTTTGTCCAAGATCACATACTAAGATATTTAAAAAACACTATAACCTGTAACCTATGGAGATAAAAGACAAAGATTTTAGTTGTTCCTGAGCTGTTTAGTAACGACATTTAATTACGCAGGTTTTCAAACAATTTGAGTCATTCACCAACAGGCAGTTGTCGAACTACCAGCTTCTTTCACGGTCTTATCCATTTATTTTGGAAAAGGACCCTGGTATAAATTGGAATAAAATATGCACCAACTTTGGGTAAACTACTTTTGCCTGTAACTGAGTAAAATTACAATTGCCTCTTCAATTTTTCATTACAATTACATTTGATTACCATAAGTTTCTCTTAGTAATTGATTGAATTGGATTACTTTTACCATTATTTGGTTAAATGATTACTATTATTACTTCTGATAACTTTATATTTTCTTGTAAACTCTTTTCAATTGTTTGATCATGTATCAAATCATTTCATTTAAGAAGCCAATCAGAACAATTTAATCTATCTCAGAAGTTGGACCAATTTGATTCTTTGCACCCATTGGGATTATTTTTTGAAATTGGGGGAAAGATTAGCTTATATTTTTGATTGGGAATAAGGTTCCTGGTTATAACCCACCAATGTTCTGTCACTGTTTCTGTACTTGTTTTTATCTATGTTATTCTGGGTAAAGTTACAGCTACTTTCTCTTTAAAACTCTTTAATCAAAGATGGAGGACACAATGGAAATCTATTACCAAACATTCAGATACAATCACAATCAATGTCTAGGATAAGAACTCCTGACCTGAGACTTACAAATCTAATACATGCACAATCTTGAACAAGGTTATATGATTATGTAAAGATATAACAGAAACTGAAGGACTATTACTCTAGCTATAAAGCATATCTATATGTTATAGATTTTAGACAAACCCTCACAAGCTTTACTGTAAAATAATCAACCCATAATGACAATATTCAACTATCATGTGTACCATTCAAACACTACATTGAGGTGCATGAAAACTTGCACCAATCAAATGGATAAATTACAAAAATAAAAGAAACCACTGACACGTTATTTGTATATTGTCATTATGGATGGGTCAATTTTATTCTATGTTGTTTTCAGTGCATTGCCTTGTTCTGAATTTTCAGTGAAACCATGTTCAGCAGATGGATAGCTCCCAGTTTTCTAAAAAGAAATCTTGTTATAAAATTGAGGTTTGTGATCTTTTGTAAAAAGTGATTGTTTTTGTTCACAAGTGATTTTTTTAACCAAGATAAAAACAAAACATTTACAGGGGTTAAATTAAATGGTGAGTTAGTAAAAACATTAACTTCTGATCTTACCATTTGAAATTTATTAGCAAGGAATTTAATAATCTCTCGTGCATAGGTCATAGTGAACTGGTGGCACTGAAAAAACAGATAGACAGTGCAGAGTAATATCCCAGCTACCAGGGCAAAAATAATATACCTCAATAATATAGGTAGATTTCAACTCAAATTTACTGTATAAATACATTTCTAAGCTCATATCTTACTTTAAAACTTATTCAAATGTCATATTTTTAGAAGAAATAGAACACAATTAAAATAATTGATTATTATCTTTTAGTTATTAAGCAAGAAGTCAGGTAAGTTTATTTGTGAGACTTCATATACAATGTTAGTATAAGCAAGCATATTATTGGTACATGTGTATAAACACTATTTTAATCATATTTAATAATAGGTCAAATTTCATTGCATAAACACCTCATCATAACAACTCTTAACCTGCTGGAACCTTTGCCTTTAGCCTTTAGCATGAAGCCAGGAGGCATGGCCAAGTAGTTGTAATCTAATGATTGCTAGTTGCATGGGTTCAAAACCTGTCAGGGGCAAAGTCAATGTCTCCTTGAGCTTGAAACTTTACACTTATTGCTTAGTACTGGTTGGTTCCAGGAAAGGATTTGAAAGTGAATCCATAAGCTTAAAGTTTCCTACACAATCAAACTAAAACAAATTCAATATAAACCAAACATTAGCCTTTGCAACCAGTGTATAAATAGGATAACCTGCACTTTCATAGTCTGACTAGGCTCTATACTGTGAGCAGCTCAATATGATTCAATGTTTACTGTCTCAAATTTAAAGCAGGACAGATAAGGTTACACACATTCTGCAGGTTAAGGGTTAAAGATGGGTATTTTTCTGTTATTTAAAGTAGCATACCTCCAGATTCATGCTAATTTTCATGAAAATTTTGAAAATGTATTGAAAAGTAAAATAAAGACAAGTGCACAAAAACAAAATATGTGCACATTGCAAGAGCACATAAAATCAACGTAAACAAGATATGTTTGTAAAACATGTATGCCCCCTATCGGCAGCCAATTAGTCATGTGATCAGGTTATTATGCACGACTTCTGACCCACTGAACAAACAATTAATAAGGGTTATCTAGTATCTACTGGTCATGACTAGTCACAAGGTAATAATTATTGTGACCCCATAGGTTGTGTGCAGCAATTTAAGTTATTACAAATCTTACCAAATAATATATGCATAAATTTTATGAATCATGTAGGCCTCATTATTGACAGCCAAGTTGTTATGTTACATAAGACCTTCAAATGTGAATACCAAAAGCATTTTTAGTTTAATATAAAAATATCAACCAAGGCAACTTGAGTTGTTGAGTTATTGGACAGAAACCGTCATTAAGTACAAGGTCAATATGACATTGACCCCTTGACCCCAAAATCAATAGGGGTCATCTACTGGTCATGACCAATCATCATACAAAGTTTGAAGTTCCTATGCCTAAGCGTTCTTTAGTTATTGATCGGAAACCGTTTTTACCTACAGGGTCAATGTGACCTTGACCTTGGACCCCTTGACCCCAAAATCAATAGGGGTCATCTGCTGGCAATGACCAATCATCATACCAAGTTTGAAGTTTCTAGGCCTAAGCGTTCTTTAGTTATTGATCAGAAACCATTTTTACTTACAAGGTCAATGTGACCTTGACCTTTGACCACTTGATCCCAAAATCATTAGGGGTCATCTGCTGGTCACGACCAATCATCATACCAAGTTTGACGTTCCTAGGCCTAAGCGTTCTTTAGTTATTGATCAGAAACCGTTTTTACTTACAAGGTCAATGTGACCTTGACCTTTGGCACCTTGACCCAAAACGCAATAGGGGTCATCTGCTGGTCACGGCCAATCATCATACAAAGTTTGCAGTTCTTAGGCCTAAGCGTTTTTAGTTAATTGATCAGAAACCATTTTTACCTACAAGGTCAATGTGACCTTGACCTTTGACCCCTTGACCCCAAAATCAATAGGGGTCATCTGCTGGTCATGACCAATCACCATACCAAGTTTGAAGTTCCTAGGCCTAAGGATTCTTTAGTTGTTGATCGGAAACTGTTTTTTACCTTCAAGGTCAATGTGACCTTGACCTTTGACCCCTAAACCCCAAAATCAATAGGGGTCATCTGCTGGTCATGACCAGTCACCATACCAAGTTTGAAGTTCCTAGGCCTAAGGGTTCTTTAGTTATTGATCAGAAACTGTTTTTACCTAAGAGGTCAATGTGACCTTGACCTTTGACCCCAAAATCAATAGGGGTCATCTGCTGGTCATGACCAATCACCATACCAAGTTTGAAGTTCCTAGGCCTAAGGGTTCTTTAGTTATTGATCGGAAACCGTTTTTACCTAAGAGGTCAATGTGACCTTGACCTTTGACCCCTTGACCCCAAAATCAATAGGGGTCATCTACTGATCATGACCAATCACCATATCAAGTTTGAAGTCCCTAGGCCTAAGGGTTCTTTAGTTATTGATCAGAAACCATTTTTACCCAAGTGGTCAATGTGACCTTGACCTTTGACCCCAAAATCAATAGGGGTCATATACTGATCATGACCAATCACCATACCAAGTTTAAAGTTCCTAGGCCTTAAGGTTCTTTAGTTATTGATCGGAAACCGTTTTTGCTTACAAGGTCAATATGACCTTGACCTTTGACCCCTTGACCCCAAAATCAATAGGGGTCATCTACTGGTCATGACCAATCACCATACCAAGTTTGAAGTTCGTAGGTCTAAGGGTTCTTTAGTTATCACTCGGAAACCATTTGGTCTACGGACCGACGGACCGACAAGTGCAAAGCAATATACCCCCTCTTCTTCGAAGTGGGGGCATAATTACCAAAAAGAGGTCAAAAGATGCAAAAAAAGATGCCCTTACTGTGTTAGTCACATAGAAACATGGTGATAATACAACAAAATCAGTCATTTATCACACATAACATGTAATTTATACTAGTATCTTTATCTTTTCTTAAAATCTTTGTACATTTTTCTCAAGTTTGATTTTCTTGAAATATTTTGGCTCACCTGGAGGCATGCAGCTTTTAACACAACAATTCTCAAATACAAATTATACTAGATGTACTTATATAAACCGTAAGTCAAAGATTACCTACATCATAAGCAAATGTGAAAAGTTGAAAACTTTCTGACTTTCAATTGTTTTTATATAATTTCCAGACACTGTATAAATATCTATTTTTTTCTACCTACATACCTACATACTAGTAAAACAATTGAAATAGTTTGTATATGTAGTCAAAGCTTTATTTCATTTTATAACAGGGACCTTACAAAAGCCCCTTTGCAATTTCAAAAAGACCCTTTCACAATCCCAAAATGTCAGCTTCACAACTAATAGAAATACCAAGTATAATTTGAACTGCTGGTATCATGTAAGATTTTGGATAGTAACTGTAACAGAATACTCCACAGTATATAGTACTAGTAATCTGTTCTAAAAATAGACAGTAATAAAAAAACAAGAGGGCCATGATGGCCCTGAGGTCGCTCACCTGTATATAGCTCCCCCCCCCCCCCCCCAAGGGCCAATTTTAACCCAAGGGCTTTTATTTGTTTATTTGAACAGACTTGGTAGACATCCATAAGAAGATATTTCAAGCTAAACATCAAAGTTCTAGCTCATTGTGTTTTTTAAAAGAAGATTTTTTAAGTTTTTACTATACACATATAGTTAAAAACAATGACACCCCTGGGGCAGGGCCAGTTTTGACCCCCGGGCTTTTATTTGAACAAACTTTGTAGATATTTACTTAAAGATGTTTCATGCTTAATATCTAAACTCTAGCTATTTGGGTTTTTTCAAAGAAGATTTTTAAGTTTTTGCCATACACATATAAGGAAAATCAATGACCCCTGGTGCGGGGCCAATTTTGACCCCGGGGCTATTATTTGAACAAACTTTGTAGACACTGATTAGAAGATGTTTCATGCTTAATATCTAAACTCTAGCTATATGGGTTTTTTCAAAAAAGATTTTTTAAGTTTTGGCCATACACATATAAGGAAAATCAATGACCCCCGGGGCGGGGCCAATTTTGACCCCAGGGGTTTTATTTGAACAAAATTGGTAGACACCCATTAGAACATGTTTCATGCTAAATATCTTAGCTGTAGCTCTTTGAGTTCTTTAAAAGAAGATTTTTTAGGTTTTTACTATATGCATATAGGGAAAATCAATGACCCCCTAGGGCGGGGCCAATTTTGACCCCAGGGGTTTTATTTGAACAAACTTGGTAGACACTCACTAGAAGATGTTTCATGCCAAATATCTTAGCTCTAGCTCTTTGGGTTCTTTAAAAGAAGTTTTTTTTTAAGTTTTTACTATATACATATAGGGAAAATCAATGACCCCCTAATATCTAAGCTCTAGCTCTTAGGGTTGTTTAAAAGAAGATATTTAAAGATTTTTCTTTTGGTTGCCATGGCAACCAGAGTTCTGCATGGAATTAAATTCTTTGAACAATTTTTAAAGGTGACCACCAAAGGGACATTCCTGTGAAGTTTGGATGAAATTGGCTTAGTGGTTTATGAGGAGATGTCATTTAAAGCAAAAGTTTACGGACGGACGGATGCCGGACGAAAAGCGATCACAAAAGCTCACCCTGTCACTTTGTGACAGGTGAGCTAAAAAGGTATTCACTCTTTATTAAACACTTGAATAATGAGTTAGGAAGAGTAGATGGAACAAAACAGCTAACTGACAAACAGACAAGCAACGATACATTATATGTTTGAAATTCTTTAGTTCACAATAACTCTGTTAAAGTTGGGAAGAAATATCCTGAGAAATTTTGGAAGAGTTAAGCACAGAAGGATATTTCTCTATACATATGAGAAATAACAAAACAAAGGGCCTTAATTTGGTAAAAAAAGATAAAATCACAAAACTATCATAATATGCACAGGTTCATTTCATGACAATAGATCTTAGAAAGTTTGGTTCAAATCTTTTGAAAAGCTTCAGTAAAACAGTAACTAGAAACTGAAATAAATTCATAATTACACCACAATAAATAATACACTTGACTACATCAGGTGCTTTTATCATACCTGAATAATAAATGATCCAGTCTCGGCACAGAAATTGTTCTTGATCAAGTTAAACAGCTTCGTCTGAAAAGTATTTACTATATATATTTTTTTTTATAATTTTTCTATCAATCGACAAAATTTAGAACAGATAATTAAGGGAAATATTCCTTAATATTCCTTATTTCTATAACTTTGTAAATAAAATTCAGTATGATGATAACAGTATCATAACTTAAGTCGCCACATTTTTCAATATTCTATGCACCACAATACATACATCCCACATACTGGATATCTTTATTTTTTGAAAGATGACTACAGTCTATAATACCTGTTTTGCTGGATCTTCCATTAAGGTGTCTAATTCCTTGACAAAATCTTGGCAAAGTACACACTCCTCATCAGATCTGTACTTTATAACATCCTGTATGTACATCAAATACATGTAAATATTATATGTTATTTTGGTTTTGGAGTGATATATGTGGATATATTACCTGTTAAGATTTTATATCACCCGAGCCGTTAGGCGAGGGTGATATTTTATCTTGGCAGGTAATATATCCACATATATCACTCCAAAACCAAAATAATAATTTTATTACCCTTCCCCTGCCGAGTTTAGAAGATTTTTTAAATAATCATTGCTGTTTCAAATGAAACGTCGAAATAAGATTCCCTTTAGGATACCTCTTCGTCACAACATGACGTCACATAAATGCATGACGTATTTTTCCCATACCTTACAAATTTTAAGTAAACAAGAGAAAAGGAGTAGTCTATTGAACGCACATTTTTGTTATTAATATCAAGCTTTCACAAGGTCATATTTGTTTTCAATACTGATGGTTATATGTATCATAACTCTACTTTGGTAAATATTTATCATTTGACAGTTAAAAAGTGCTTTTAAATCGGAATTTACACCGCGTAAAATCGAACCGTACGCGCATCATCTCCACGCATGTTGTTTACAACGTTGGGTACCAAACGGGGAAATTTAGTGTGTATATTACCCGTCTGGCTCGGTTATATCAATTTCTTTCGGGTGATCAATATCCAATCAAAAAGGCGGAAAAAATCTGGAAGGGTAATAAACATATATAACACCCTGTATATACATCAAATACATGTAAATATACATATATAACACTCTGTATGTACATGAAATACATGTAAATATATTTATTTCACACCTTATAAAATATATCAACAATGCACATTCAGCATTTGCATCATAAGATGTTCCCAATAGAAATCTTTTTTGGATCTTATCTTATCAATTTAGCCTCATTTTCATTTACAGAGTACAAAAAGCCCATATCAAATCCATTACACACCCCATACAGACTTATTTTTCTTTCCAGAGTCCATAAGGTTCATATCAAACCTTTATCTCACCACATATAGCCTCATTTTCGTTTCCAGAGTCCAAAAGATTCATATCAAATCCATATTGCACACAATCTAAATAATCATTTTTTGAGAGTCCAAAATCCATACAAAATAGTTATTGCAACCACCAAGTATGACAGAGTAAGTATTTAGTTATAGAAATCAGACATCCAGAATAGTTCAAGTATGCTTCACTCTTACATCACACTAGAGCTATTATTAACATGTTTAAACAAAGACCACCTACACTCCTCTATATGATAAAAGTAGCAGATACCTATTAACCAACTGGTTAAACACTCAAAATGTCCCGTGATTTAATGAGAAATTGTCTTGAATTGTATATTACATTCTATATTAAGTAAGCATTGAATCTTATACTAAATAAGTATTTTTTACCTTTGAAGATCTTTCATTGAAGATATTCTTCATCATGATAGCCTGGTCTATTTCACTATTAGTTGAACAAAAGCCAAATATCCTACACACGATGTTTGGGTCCTAAAATACAATTTACCAATAAATACACTGTACTGTACACTAAACACAGTGACATGTGAAAAATGAAACTCATTTTAATATATACATGTACAATAATCTCTAGATATCCCATGTTTTATATTAACAAGGTTTTCATCTCATGACCTAATTTTTTACCAAAGATGCCTCAAATTCGTCCAAACTATTATTAAAAGGAACATACTGACAAAGTTTCATGAAGATCAAATAAAAATGTGACCTCTGGAGTGTTGTTAAACTAAAAATGTGGACGCAAAACCTCAAATGACGAGACAATACTCCCTTAAAGCTGCTTTAAAGATTACCTCCCCTGAATAATAAAACATCACTTACAAGTTGACTGGCTAAAGTCTGTAAGGCAACAGGCAGATATTGCTTGGCAAGATCTATACACTGAAATAAACAACATGTGTTGTTTTTTTTAATTGACAATATACAAACTTATGAAATTATGCTAAATTATTGAATTTGTAAGCTATAGAAATTCACAATTTTATAAGAAATTTATATAGTGCAACATAGCATCCTTTGATGTTCCAGAAAATGAATTCACCATGGTTTAGGGTTTATTCTTAAAAGATTTTCTGTACATAGAAGTGTTTCAATGCAACATTTGTTTTTTATTTTAGTTGGGTTTAACATCGCATCAACACAGCATAGGTCATACAGCTTTACTGGTGAGGGAATACCCCAATATTTCAGGCACCCGAGAAAAACCACCAATGTTCAGTAAGCTAGCTGGACAGGTTTCTAACATGCAAAATCCTGAGGCTGGTGCTACTCAAACCTACAGCGGTGAGAGGAAAGTGGCTTGAAGTCAAGACCAAAGCCACTCAACCAAGGGCATAATTCTTTTAAACAATCTTAATATAAAACTATATAAAAATCATCATGTTGAAAATATTACAATTCCCATTAATATTTTGACAAATTTATAGCAAAATTATGTTCATTAGTTGCTGTGCCATGGCAAAAGAATTGAACCTAAGATCATCCAAAAATAATTTCATGCCATTAGTGAAAAGTTTGTTCATGCTTTCACTTCAGCTAAATTTGTCCCCCTCCCCCTCTTATATGGCTAAGGGGTTGCCTTCAAGTGTTGAGGCATCAGAATTGCAGCCACCATTTATCCCTGGGTGATTGTAAGAGACAACTAAATGGGTTCGAATTACTGGAGAGTCTATTCATCTCTTAACTCCAGCAGGTGAGATAATTCTGACCCCTGGTGTTGCTTAAAGTTTGTATCATCCGAGGTAAGCCAGTATCATCTTTCCTATTTCGGCACCATATGACATAAATTGTGTTAGTTTGATGTTAACCAAACAAAACAAAGCTACAGCTTAAAGTTTATTTCATTCAATCTGAATCAGAGAGTCAAAGCTAACTTGATCATTTTTTATTTTGTCAAGACATAAATTTTCTGTAAACATCACTGGTCACAGTACTTACTGTTTCACTGAAGACACCAAGTTCATTGCATAATGTTTGATTCAGTAGCTGTAATAACTGATTCTGTAAAGGTAAAATAATGTGTGTCATTATATTTCCTGTTAAAGGATAAACATAAACTCTAACAATGTACATCTTTGTAACAACAAACATCCACCACAAAACAAACAACAACAACAACATAAATCAGCACAACATAGCTAATTACTCATTTTAAAACAATAGCAGCCATTCCTTTTTTAATTAAAATTCAGATACTTAAAGGACATAAAGGTGTAACTTACTAGTGAAACACTAGTACACTTTGTATACTATAACAATATCAAGAAATATACAATCACATTGTTTTATATTCTTATGACCATATCGCGATCTAAATTTTTTTTCCTCCATCTAAAATTAACAAAAATGTTTTTCTGTTTTCAACAAAGTATTAAAGTGCTATATAAGAAGGTTTAGAAATGCTTTGGAAACATGCCACCATCTTTATCAAAACTTTACAAGCATCATTTAATTTTCATAATACTGTATGATTTTAATTCAGATACAAGAGAGTAATTAAAGGAGTATCTTGATCTGTATTTGACTCGAGTGTATTTAACTAGGCTTGGATCGCATGAGTCACCTCAGTGGAGTGATAAACTTTATTCCAGATCACACTTGAGTGTAATACAGGTTTTTTTTCTGACAGGCCATATCTGGCATTTGATACATGCATTGAGTGTAGAAAAATATATACAGGTATATAATACAAACAAATTCCAGATTTATAACCTTTATAAAGAACAATATAATAAATAAAGGTTAATGTTTACCAATGTTTCATTAGATGTAATACTCTGCTGTACATCTGTGAAGAACCTGGTACAATCACTACAGTAGTCTGTACTGTTGGAGGCTTTAACTCCAAATGGACTCCATCTATCCTCCAGACCCGAGCATAAACCAAGTGTCGCACAGATCATGTCTGTTGTCTACAAAACATACAAATATATGAAATCATCCAATCCTTCCAAACAAGACTTAAATGATTTCATTTAAGTAAATCTTCACAACACACACTGTCTGATAAAGAAAAGTAATGTTTTGCTTATAATAAAGTGTGTATTAAGTTGAAGAATATACCTATGAGTTATATTGTTGTTGAAGTTAACACATTAAACAATTCATGGCTATAAAATGTGTAAACATGTAAGAATATAGAATTCTATAATCACATGAGACAATTTTTATATGAAAGTTTTGTCATTCTAAGTATACATTGAAACATCATCAAATGAAATATGATAAATTCAAAAAAAACAAAAAAAAAACAAAAAACAAAACAAACAAAACTTCAAAGACTTACAATATCATTTTCAAACATCTGTATCAGCTCTGGGACATATTCCTTAATTATTCCTTGACACTGAAAAAAAAACATAATAAAAGAATACTTATTTTATTTAGATACAGAAATTTTCAATAACATCTGGATATGCATAAAAGATCAAGAAAATAGACTAAACAATTTATCAAACAAGTTGAATATTCATAAAAAATATTTAATGCATCTTTATGTTATCATTTCTTTAGAGCTAAATAATAGTAAATATCTCTTAGAAATAAATCACTTTTTATGCATTTATAATAGTCAAGAAGAAATAGTTATTTACACTGGTTTGTAATACTTTTTATCCAGCTATATTGATTGATTCCTTTCAGGTCAACTTCTCGGACAAGCCAGCTCTGGTGTCATATATATAAAGAAATAGCAAAGTTAACCAAGCAAGGCTTAGACCCAAAAGTTCCTGGGTTGAGGGGGAAGCAATCTTAAGCTACTAAACAACCTTTATTTTTTTACTTGGATTGAAAAGAAACTGCTTTGAAAACAGAACATAGTAAAATTAAATTTACCATATCTCTGGTGTCAGAATCTGGGAGAATAGCACACACATTGGCCAACACAGCCTCAATCTGAGTCTGAAATATACAATAAATTGAGATAAATGAGTGAAATATACAATAATCTGAATTGAGATAAATCAGTCTGAAATATACAATAATCTGAGACTGAAATATACAATAATCTGAGTTTGAAATATACAATAATCTGAGTTTGAAATATACAATAATCTGAGTCTGAAATATACAATAATCTGAGACTGAAATACACAATAAGCCAGATACAAAATGTATTTACAATAATCAAAGTGTTAAAATAGGAAATATGGTCAATTTCATCAGACAGTTCAAGATTATTTAGGTACAATGATATTTTTTACAAGACCTATGGACAATTTCTTTATTGTTAAAATGTTTATCACGGACAATCGGACATCATCTACATAATGGCTTACTATAAAATTTCCCTTTTTAATCTTGATTACTTGTAGTTGGGGAAGCATGGGATTTACTTGAAATTTCCAATTGTAGGAGCAGGCCAGAGTTTATGTAAAAATAAAGCATTACCTGTGTTGGTGGCTGCTGTATGGCATCTCTAAAGGCATTCACAATAAGTTCACAATACGTACACGTCTTAATCTGAAACATAAAAACAATTATATTTCACTCAATGTTCCTTTCTAGCAATGAAATGCAAAACATACACATTTTGTACCTTAATGTATTAATTTATTAAAGTCTAAAGAAGTTCTAAATCTCTTTCAGTAAAATCATTTCTTATTTCAATTGTAAGGTTAAGTACATTTACTCAGTAGTGTAAGAGCCTACTTTACAGAAAGCTCAGCTTATAAAATATTCAGCAGACTGTCAATTTTGTATCAATATATCCGGATATCGTAATATCCGAGAAGCAACCAATTAGAAAATGTGTCGCACCATGGCAACATCATTATAGGGGGTATATCATTATAATAGATATTATTGTGAGGTTTACTGTACATGTATATGACAATAGAGAAAACATTATACACTTACAGATTCAGGTTTGATGATCTGATTTTTCCATACAGTCTGTAGACAATGTTGTGTAGCTCCACATTCTCGTGCATGTGTCACATGACTACACCAGTATGGAGGTCCCCATACACATTTCTCCTTTCCTGGAATAGCTCCACCAAGTACTGAAAATAAATAGAAAAAAAAAATTGATTAAGATTATACATATCAGCAGTTTTTGAACAGGCTTGGTTTTTATTCTACATTTGCTTTTGATGCCAAAGGTTCCTGACTAAGTGTATGGAAGTTGAAAGCCAAGGGCTTTTATTTTCCAGAAATCTTGGAATTGATATTTCTAATAATAAACTTCCAATTTAAAACCTTGTTGACTTTTTCCAGCGGGTTTATGACTATAGAAACATTTTGGAAGACAAGTAATCACTATGTTGACAAGTCTAGATATCCAGGTATTAGCTTACCCATTATGAAAACTGAAGCAGTTTTATGACTACAATGTTTATATGAGTGTTCATATACATCTCAAGGGTAACATTAAAATTTTACCCATATTTATAAAGGCTTCTTTTAAGGTTTCTTCAAGTCTGCTGCAAGAGTACTCGTACATGATAATAATCAATATTTATTTATGATTGCGAACAAAAGCCTGTAAGACAGTACATTTTGGAATTCTGATATGCTTGAAGATAGGACTATTGCCTAATTGCATATGGAAAAAATATGAACTAAAGTGGGAAAAAAGCTAGCTATATATTTATATACTTTCATCATATAATTACAACTACTATATTTGATATCTAATCATTATAACATTGTATAGAAGAAAATTAGAGTTAAATATTTGGCATTATTATTGTGTGAGATATTATACATAATTTTATGTAACTAAATTAAAGACAGGGTTAACCCTTTCCCCCATGAGCATATTGTGAAAAATGGCCATTTTCACTGAAAAGCCTCCTCTTACAAGTTCAAACTGCTATGAAACTATGAAAAATACTTCAATACTAATCAAACTTGGCACAAATGTTGACTGGACCATTGCCTTTGTAACGACATGCTCAGTCTTAAATTTCCTGTTACCATGGCAACGAGGGGACATCTCAAAATTGCCAAAAATCATTGAGATAGAGTCAAAGGCTTTTCAGCGTTGGTTACACATTACCTTATGATCGACCTGGGGTCAATTTAAGCCTCTCACAAGTCCAAAATTTTCTTGGCGATGAGGGGGACAGAGTCCCCCTTCAGACCCCCCGAACAGAAGGGGGCACATCCCCCTTCTGGCAACCCCCTGATGTATCTTTTGGATGGGGGACGGCGCCGAAAAAGTGCTCACTTTTCTTAGCAACATTTCTCAAACTAAAACATGTGTTTCGGGCCAAAATAGGACATTTTTTCACTATTTCAGGCCTAAAAAAAGGGGGGGGGGGTAGAAAGTGCGTTGATTCGCATATATATGAGGTAAAGGGTTATACTGTTATATATAACAGTTCCTGTTTAACCATGATTTAAACACATGTTTTTAGACATTATCTTAACTGGCTTTCCTGAACAACCAACTACATGTGAACATTTTTTGATGATCAAGTGGGAGATTTTTCTTCAAAATGAGGGAGATTTCAGAATTTGCACAAAAAGAAAAAGAAAGTTCTGATATCAAAAAATAGTGAGATTTCTTTAATCAACAGTGAGAGACATTCACCATTCAACTCAATGTACTAAATCAATTGTAATAGAGAATCATACCAGCAACCCCTGAATTACTACTCCTTGAAAGCCTTCCTTAGGTAGGCTCAAGAGTTATAATATAACTTGTTTTGTGAAATCATATCATTGAAAGCTTGAATACTGAACTTAGTCTAAGACTAACGCCTTTCTTGTGACCACTGGCATGCAATGTTAATAATTTGTTGAATCATTGGAGGGCTTTTATCATTTTATTATTTTCCTTGATAACATATATTTTCTTTTGAAAAGTTAGTCATTTAAAAGTTTTGTTCTTTTATTGCATATTATCATTGTTTAAACCAAAATATATTTCTTCCTGCATTTTTAGAAAACATTGAACCCATCATTTTAAACAATAATACTCCTTTGTATGATGTTTATTTACAGGCAGATATAATAAATTTACTACATGCAACTGTTTATATAAAAGCTATAACGTAAATTCATGATTTATATCTAAAACAAAATCTTATGGCAAGTTGTTAATTCATCCATGTATAGAGAATGGTTTCAAAGTAGATTTCATTTTTTTGTCATTTAGTTTAATACATCATCTGATCTGTAATAACTAGTTTAATCTTCATTTGATTCAATGGTTCAGTGAACATAAACTTGCAAAACAAATCTAGGACATACATGATTATTTAACAAAAGAGTATACTAAATTTACGCAGGTGAAATACCCCAACGTGACAAGGTATATGTTTCGTTACTATAAATAGCACTCATTACAATAATATATTGAAACTTAATAATAATTCAAATAGAAAAGTGAACATATGATGAAATGAAATACATGTATTATTTTGGCTTCTCTTAGATACTGTTTTATCTGGTTGGTTGGAAAATGAATTCATTTCTTAATATTATATAAATATTATTGTTCTGACCAAACAAAACATCAATAACAATAATGATACATGATAAGAGTATAATGCAATTAACATTCTTGACACTGATTATTATCATCACATGATGCACTAGTTTGTCTTTGATGTTCCTCAGTAACAGCTGTAACATGTTTTATATTGGTTTAAATAATAGCCAGTTAGATATAATATCAAATAAAGTAAATTCTGTTATTTCAAATCATTAGCACTATAATAAAGTCATATCTGTGAATGTTGTCAGTCAGTTGGCTGTTACATGTACATAAATCAATCCTGGAAATAATTTTAGTAGAAAATAAATTCAGATTTGGGATGGACCTATCAGCTAAGAAGCACTTTTTTCTAGAGCAATCTACGAATTTCTACGAATAATTTTATTTCACCAATCAAGGGTCATACTATATGACATATATAATCACAAGCATAAAACACAAGGCATAAAACAAAATATATCAACCAACAAATTGTGTATTGTATGGTAGAAATGAAGACAATAAAGTAACTAAGGCTTAATTCGTATTATTGGAAAAACAAATAACACAGAGCATGTCACAAAATCACTTTTCCCCCAATAATTAGGTATTATCAAGGAATAATGCCTTATTATTGGGAAAAAATAGTGATTTTGTGAAGTGCTGGATGGATATCATTTTATGCAGTATATATGTACATATTTCTATGAATGTATCACCATTCTGATCCATTAAAAACCATGCTATTCTACAACACATACTATCACTTGTCTTAAAAGTTTTATATTACCGATAATTTCATGCTTTTTCATAAAGTATTATATCTAAGCATAGACTTATACATGTTTAAAATGACTCTTGAATAAAACTAGTCTCAAGTCCAGAAGTCAACCTCCTGTCTAACTTCTTAAAGATGCATACTTAAGTAAGGTCAAATTTTAACCTCTCACATGATTCTTTGTTGCTAAATCTAACATGTGAAAGTTCAATAAAACTTCCCGTTGAGATCATCTCCACATGTAATACAAATATTCAGTATCAACAGGAAGTAAACATCAAGTCTACAATGACACTTTGAAACTGCTTTATCAATAAAATCTGGAAAATAATTCCTGTTTTTTTCATTACACATATTATCTACAGTTACTAATAACTTTACATTTTAATACTGTTTCAATATGTAAAATAAACTAGAAATGTGTCCATAGGACACGGGTGCCCCCACCGCGCCACTGTTCTCTCAATCTTTTTACTAAGTCAAGGGAAATAACTCTACAAATACTGGATAAATCCACAAGCGAAACCCCAGGTGCAAATCTAAAATATGCTGAGCAACCTGCCCATAAGGTTTAATGACTATGTCAAATCCTTCTTGAGAAACTTGCGACACAAGTTGAAAATTGCAAAAATTTTCAAAGTGAAGGGCAATAACTCTAAAAATACGTAATAAATCCAGACGAAAATACCTGGTGCACAACTGCACATGCTGATCAATATTCCTGTAAAGTTACATGACTCTAGGTCAAATACTTTTTGAGTTACGTGCGACACATGTTGAAAATTGCCAAATTTTTCTAAGTCAAGGGCAATAACTCTGAAAATACTAAAAATATCCAGATGAAAATACCCAGGTGCACAACTACACATGCTGATCAACATTCCTGTAAAGTTTCATGACTGTAGGTCAAATACTTTTTGAGTAACAAGCGACACAAGTTGAAAATTGCAAAATTTTACTAAGTCAAGGGCAATAACTCTGAAAATGCTAAAAATATCCAGACGAAAATACCCAGGTGCACAACTACACATGCTGATCAACATTCCTGTAAAGTTTCATGACTGTAGGTCAAATACTTTTTGAGTTACATGCAACACAAGTTGAAAATTGCAAAATTTTACAAAGTCAAGGGCAATAACTCTGAAAATACTAAAAATATCCAGACGAAAATACCCAGGTGCACAACTACACATGCTGATCAACATTCCTGTAAAGTTTCATGACTCTAGGTTAAATACTTTTTGAGTTACGTGCGACACAAAAGTGAACGGACGGACGGAAGGACGGACGGAAGGACGGACGGACAGACGGACGGACAAGGGTAAATCTAAATGCCCGCCACTAACGTGGGGGCACAAAAAGATATGAAAATGCAATGAATGTGCCATATAAAGCAGACAAGAGGCATTTACTATAATAAAAGTCTATGAAATGCTTAAGAACACTGCATCAACACAGTTGAAGCATTTGTATAGTGTGACATGGCCACGGGGGTTAATAATAAACTTAGATATACTAAGTAAGACTCTAAAAGGAGTCATTTAAATACACAGTACACATTTAATAGCCATTTATCACTCTTGACAACCTTAAAAATACAAGCTCAATGTATTATATTAAACAAGAGCTGTCTGTAGGACAGCACGCTCGACTATTCTAAGTGCTTGAAAGTAAAAGAGCCTTTATATTGTTTAATTTTTTAAGTTCACAAAAGGGCTAATTTTTTTTTATAAATTCATGTTATAGGCTTAAGAGAGAGTCTAATTATACAGTATTGGCTAGACTATTCGGAAGGTAATGTCACAAGGGTGTTTTATTGAGTATAATAATACTAATTACCTATGAATAAATAAATTTGACAGAAAAGGTACAAAGGCTTGTTATTAAGATGTTTTATCAAGTAAATCACTGCTTTATTATTATGAATGCATAAAATTGTGTCTCGAAAAAGGCACAATCCCTTCAGTAGTTATTGAGATAACAACTTACATGAAAAACTTAACCATGAATTTCTAAGTTGAAAAAGGGGAGAAAAATCAGCCTAAATGCAAGATAGAATTAAGGATCTTTGTCAGTGACCTACAATTATGACCCTAAATGCATATGTGAAGTTTTTAATAAATATCTTTAATAGTTATTGAGATATGTAAAACTTGCATGCAAACATTAACCAAGAGACTAAGTAGAAAAGGGGATATGAATCAGCCTTAATGCAAGATAGAGTTATGGAACTTGGTCAGTGACATACAATTATGACCCTCCAATTATGACCCTAAGTGCATGTGTAAAGTTTCAAGAAAATATCTTTGGAAGACCTTTAATCTTTAACCAAAATTTCTAAGTTTCAAAGGGGCGAATTATTCTGCAAATATTGCAGGCAGAGTTATGCAATTTTGCAAACTGATGTACATTGTTACTATAAAAAAGTATTTTCAATTTCAATTGAATATCTCAAGCAATAATTGTGATATTTGACTTTACAAAAAAACTTTAACCAAAATTTCTAAGTTCCAAAGGGGCATAATTCTGTTAATATTGTAGGCAGAGTTATCCAACTTGTCAATCTGATGCACCTTGTTACTTTAAATAAGTATTGTAAGTTTCAATTGAATATCTCAAGCAATAATTGAGATATTTGACTTTACAAAAAACTTTAAGCAAAATTTGTAAGTTAAAAAGGGGCATAATTCTGTCAATATTGTAGGCAGAGTTATCCAACTTGTCAATCTGATGTACCTTGTTACTATAAATAAGTATTGTAAGTTTCAATTGAATATCTCAAGTAATAATTGAGATATTTGACTTTACAAAAAACTTTAACCAACGCAGACGCCGACGCGGACGCTGACGCCGACGCCGACGCCAGGGCAACTACAATAGCTCTCATATTCTTCGAATAGTCGAGCTAAAAACTATTTCTTACAAATATAAATGTCTATATCGTAATTTGTGTAGCATTAATGCTAATTTGGTTATATCATAAAACAATTACCAAAGAATTTAAAGTTGCCTTTCTTTAATAATATAAAACTTAAACAGAAATAAAGTCCTACAAAGCAAGATAATTATGAGAAACATAAAATCATTGCAAGTCACAACAAAGTGTTATTAAACAAATACATGTAGACAATACATTTCACTTACTGATATCACATACCAAAACAGTTACTGTTTTGCTGAAAAGTGGTCATACAGAATAACTAAGACAAGAAAACAGGAAATGAGACTCACTGATAACCAAACATCTTTTGAAGTATTCACATGACTGTAAGAAGAGTCATATTTGGTTATTGATTATAAAACATATCCACATAGGGATTTACTGTTTTTCATTTGTGCTATACTACTGAGTATTTAATAACTAAGATATCATGCCCAACAATCACCATTCGACCATAAACTTCCACCATTGCCATGCTTGCCTTCTGAAAGGTCAGTCTAATCAGGAATCTTGTGAATGCATGCAGTGTACAATCAGAAATTTAAAACTTGATGATGATGTGATGTCAATGTGATTAAAACTTTACAGTGAATGTGAAAATGATTTTGTTAATATGTGCCATAATGTCAGAGATTATCCTGGAAATCAGGCAAATGTTCCGAGAAGCTTTATGTTCAGATAAAAATAGAAATTTGAAGTACATTTTGTAACCTACTTTGCAACAAGAACTTTTACAATTTTATGTCATCTTATTTTCAAGGTAATTTCTTTACCCCTGTGGTTTACCTGGTGTAGTGTCAGCTGCTGAAATTAACAACTAGCCAGCATAGAAATTTGGTTTGTCTTCAAGCATTGATTTACTATGTACAATTAATGCTAGAACACAGGTCAGCATGAGGTCATCAAATCTTCAGAAATCAGCAAATGTTTATAAATGCTATTTTGAACAAAGAAATGGTAAATGTCACACTAAACATAGCTTTACACTATTCTGTTGATATAATTGAATATATGGACCCTTATCATTTAAAATAAGATAGATAAATTGCAGATTATCTTGACTTTTTGGACTTATCATGATATTTCAATTCCAATTTGTAAATATTTTATGCAGCATGCTACCATGTAAATTTTAAAAACAATTTGCTTGCTAATCTCCATGAAAAATGTCATGGAAAGCTGCTTAAAATTATGGCCTGTATGTATTTAATTGATACTTAATACATGTCTCTGCTCAGTGTTGCATTTCTGTTATTATCAGTAAACATTAATTGCTGATCAGGACATTGGATCACTACATGCATTTTTTATGATTTTATCTTAAAGGGACTCCACTGAGGTTTAAAAGCCAAAAAAACATAACATTGAATTTCTTTCATAACCCGTCCCTAGATTTGCCACTACTTGCCAGCTATTTCCACTGAAAAGGGTGGCATTAAGTGTAAAAAAGGTGGCATTAACTGGAAAATGACAAAATTCCACTCTTTTTCCACTGTAGTGGCAAAATTGCCACCAAATGCCACTATCCTTTGGTGGCATTTAGGTGGCATTGAGTGGAAATTTGAACATAGACTTTTTTTATGGTGGCAAAAGGGTGAAAATTGGTGAAAAATGAAACTTAGTTAATTTTGAAGGTGGAAAATGAGTGGCTTTTAGTGGAAAAGTGAAACTCTAACTATTTTCTGGGTGGCAAAATAGTGGAAAAAAACTTAGAAAATTTTGTGAATAACTTTTAGTCGAAAAGGGAAACTCTTAACTATTTCTGGGTTGTATAAAAATTGGTTGAAAAAACTGAGAAATCTAATAATTGTGCATTGCAGGGTTTAAGATTTATTTAAGTCAAAGCTCCAAACTGAAATAAATCTGTTTATAGTTTGTACTCTACCAAAGCATCAAGTGAACTTTTTATCAAAAATATAATTTATTGAAGTTGAACAGTTAGAAAATTTTATCAGAAACTCATATTTCTTAAACATACTAGAATGCCATGAACACAATTCTGATACAAAGTCACTGCCTCACAGTAACGGTATGATAATTCCAGCTGTAAAGTAGCAGGAAAAGACACAGAAATTGGACGTAAAATCACTTTTCCAGGCGTTAAACACATATAATTATGATCAGGAAAAATTAGAAAAGTATGGGGTTACTTAACTTCCCATTTTTTATGGCAGTACTTTTCTTTAGGGATGTAAAATTTGACTTTCAAGTCAAAATGTTTATGTTCCATTCTATGCTTGTAAAATAAAATTACGGCTTTTAAAGTGTACTTTGTTCTTTAGTTATAATCTGTACATTAATTAAATAGTTGAAATGTTCTTCTATGCCCAGAAAAATGCATATCTCTGCATAAAGTTTGTTGCTTCTTCTATGATATTTAATGTCAATCTTGAATAAAGTTTGACTTTTGTCTTTTCTTCTAATTGACATAATAAATTGTCTCTTCAATATTACTTTAAACTGATATCTGGTGAGTACTAACACTTTTCATGTAATGCTAACAATAATTAAAGTGAAAAATGCAAAGGGCAATAACTCCAAAAGTATGCAAAGAGTTATGGTTCTTAAACACAGCACATTACTCAAAAAGATCTATATCTGTGAAGTTTCAAATTAATATCTCCAGTACTTTTTAAGCTTAATGATCAAGACAAAAATTAAGCATAGAGAAGTAAAAAATGGCAATAAACCCCAAATCATGCAGTAAAAAGTTATGGTTCCTTGGCATTGTAACTTCTCATAAATGAGATTTAGTTATATGTGGAGTTTAAAATTATTGTCTCTAACATCTTTTGTGCTATGCTTTCAGAGGCTTTAAATCTATTGTAAAAATTAATGTGTGAAAAGTAAATAAGTCATAATGTCTGATAAATTTCTTACAATCAGGATAAGTAAATACTAGCTAGTAAATACTGCATCCTCTAAGATTTAACAACACAGCATACATCTCAGATCTGATAAAACTACTGCCCTCTTATCTAGTAATCTATGAATGGGGGTTAATAGTTTACTCATGCTGACCAGAATGTTCCATTTGATTATTTTGGGAGAGGCAACATTATACATGTTTTTTATGTAGAATTTGTCTTAAAATAGCATGCTAAATTATCTTTCAAAAGCTTATTTCTACTCAATCTATTTAGGTATTAGATATAGTTATACATTCAAATGAATGTAAAAAATAAAATGATGGGTGCTATGGTTTTTGGAAAATCCCTCACAATTTAAAATTATAATGGACTGTCCATGCAGTTACACCGTTGTAAAGTTTGAATTCAAAGGAATTGAGGTCAGTTAAAGCTTGCAAACACAAAGGAAATTATTGATTTTGTAGCAATTCTGGAGATATTTTGTTTAAAATGTAAGGGTGCATATTTTTGATTTCTCAAAGAAAACAGTTAAAGTCTTATTAATGTGGTAAATAGAAATGAGAAGTTTTAACTGAAGTGTGAATGTGTAGACAAGAAGATAAACAGCAGAATCATTCCCAGTCAAAGTTTCAGGTAAACAACTTTTACATACAATAATTATTGTTATTTATGCAGAAACGGTTTAGTTTTTTGACAGTAAAAATATGAAGTGGTATTGTATAAAATTGTGTTTTATATTTGTTTTGTTTGTAACTTGACTAAAAAGAAAGCTGCATGTACAATGTACATATAAAGAATGTAGGAATATAAAGAATGTAGGAAGATCTTCATCATTTCTTAAATACAATATGTTAGAAATTTTAAGTTTGAGAAAAAAATTATAGAAATTAATCAGTAAGTACAATATCATTATGTACAATATTACATCAATCAAACTATAGATAACCTGAGGTACCTATTACTACAACTTTCATGCTATAAACAATTTTCCTTGTGTGTCGCATGTGGAGCAGATTAACAGTAACTGATTTATTAGTAAGTTTCATTCCTTCATTGTTGTAATTCAGCTTTCATGGTGCAGTAGATAATTATATAACCATAACTAGACAGTCTAGAGTAACATGCTACTAGGAGAATGACAGTTCATAACAGAAACAGCATTAAATAAGAATTATTATTTTGCAGACACAAAGCAATGAGGAGCAGCCTGGAGCAACACATTTGATCTTCAGTGGCTTTACAAAGGTATCTTGTTAATTCAAAGTTATTTTAGAATTAATAGGAAAGAAGTGTCACAGTACCCAATAAGACACTTTTCAGTTTCTTGATAAATATAGCTATTAGTCACTATTTACAAACCTACTTTAATTCAAACTCTTTATGACACTTTAATTTGCATTTACATTTTGTTTTACAAATTTTAGAGTTTTTGTACATTTTAGCTTGAAAATTTTATCAAATATTTATCCTGATGAAGGTTCGTTAAGAACTGAAACTGGAAGATTATTAATTACTCAACCTGCACTGGTGTTGATGTGTTGTATTTCTTTATTTCTTTCTTATTTTAAAATTTTAGAGTTGTATACATATACCAAGGTCTTATAAAAGTGTTTCATTTTCTGTCTTTACATATTAGATATTGATAATCATTTTCTGTCTTTACTTATTTGATATTGTTAATCATATTTTAGGACCAAGTGATGGCAGAACTGAAGCCATATGCCTCAAAAGAGAAAGGTACAGCAAAGCTCTTCAGAATGCTATTCAATATAGAAGAGATTAAAGGCCGCTCATTGTTTGGTATGAGGAAAGGGAACAGAGAGTCTGATGCCAGACCTTCTTGTGCAGACAAGGCAAAACTTAAGTTCTTGGAAGGTAACTAATGAACTGAATGAAAATATCATTTTTGATTCTGCGTATATTTTCTGCCTTGGAGTAAATAAGAAAAGTCTGATTCTTCCACGTCTGCAGTGCTGTTTTTTAAAGTGTTTTAATCATATCTATGCACTCAAATTGAATATAGAAATATCCAATAGTCATATAAAAATGTAAGCTTATGTTTTTAATTATTGTATTAATCATTCATAATTATGCCCCCATTTTGAAAAAAAGGGGGTATATTGCTTTGCACTTGTCGGTCCGTCGGTCCGTCGGTCCGTAGACCAAATGGTTTCCGAGTGATAACTAAAAGAACCCTTAGGCCTAGGAACTTCAAACTTGGTATGGTGATTGGTCATGACCAGTAGATGACCCCTATTGATTTTGGGGTCAAGGGGTCAAAGGTCAAGGTCACATTGACCTTGAAAGCAAAAAAACGGTTTCCGATCAATAACTAAAGAACCTTAAGGCCTAGGAACTTCAAACTTGGTATGGTGATTGGTCATGACCAGTAGATGACCCCTATTGATTTTGGGGTCAAGGGGTCAAAGGTCAAGGTCACATTGACCTTGAAAGCAAAAACGGTTTCCGATCAATAACTAAAGAACCTTAAGGCCTAGGAACTTCAAACTTGGTATGGTGATTGGTCATGACCAGTAGATGACCCCTATTGATTTTGGAGTCAAGGGGTCAAAGGTCAAGGTCACATTGACCTTAAAAGCAAAAAACGGTTTCCGATCAATAACTAAAGAACCTTAAGGCCTAGGAACTTCAAACTTGGTATGGTGATTGGTCATGATCAGTAGATGACCCCTATTGATTTTGGGGTCAAGGGGTCAAAGGTCAAGGTCACATTGACCTTGTAGGTAAAAACGGTTTCCGATCAATACTAAAGAACCTAAGGCTTAGGACATTAAACTTGGTATGGTGATTGGTCATGATCAGTAGATGAACCCCCTATTGATTTTGGGGTCAAGGGGTCCAAAGGTCAAGGTCACATTGACCTTGTAGGTAAAAACGGTTTCCGATCAATAACTAAAGAACTTTAAGGCCTAGGAACTTCAAACTTGGTATGGTGATTTGGTCATGATCAGTAGATGACCCGTATAGATTTTGGGGTCAGGGGTCAAAGGTCAAGGTCACATTGACCTTTTAATTATAAACGGTTTCTGATCAATAACAAAAGAACCCTTAGGCCTAGGAACTTCAAACTTTGGTATGGTGATTGGTTATGACCAATCAGATGACCCCTATTGATTTTGGCGTTAAGGGGTCCAAAGGTCAAGGTCACATTGACCTTGTAGGTAAAAACGGTTTCCGATCAATAATGAAAGAACCCTTAGGCCTAGGGACTTCAAACTTGAGATGGTGATTGGTCATGATCAGTAGATGACCCCTATTGATTTGGGGTCTAGGGGTCAAAGGTCAAGGTCACATTGACCTTGTAGGTAAAAATGCTTTCGGATCAATAACTTAAGAACCCTTATGCCTAGGAACTTCAAACTTGGTATGGTGATTGGTCATGACCAGCAGATGGCCTATTGATTTTGGGGTCACAAGGGGTCAAAGGTCAAGGTCACATTGACCTTGTAGGTAAAAACGGTTTCTGATCAATTAACTAAAAAAACGCTTAGGCCTAGGAACTTCAAACTTTGTTTTGATGATTGGTCATGACCAGCAGATGACCCCTATTGAGTTTTAGGTGAAGGGGTCAAAGGTCAAGGTCACATTGACCTTTTAAGTAAAAACGGTTTCTGATCAATAACTCAAGAACGCTTAGGCCTAGGAACTTTCAAACTTGGTATGGTGATTTGTCATGACCAGCAGATTACTCCTATTGATTTTGGGATCAAGGGGTCAAAGGTCAAGGTCACAATGACCTTGTAAGTAAAAACGGTTTCTGATTTCAATAACTAAAGAACGCTTCGGCCTAGAAACTTCAAACTTGGCATGGTGATTGGTCATGACCAGCAGATGACCCCTATTGATTTTTTGGGGTCAAAGGTCAAGGTCACATTGACCTTTTAAGTAAAAACGGTTTCTGATCAATAACTCAAGAACGCTTAGGCCTAGGAACTTCAAACTTGTATGGTGAATTTGTCATGACCAGCAGATTACTCCTATTGATTTTGGGATCAAGGGGTCAAAGGTCAAGGTCACAATGACCTTGTAAGTAAAAACGGTTTCTGATCAATAACTAAAGAACGCTTCGGCCTAGAAACTTCAAACTTGGCATGGTGATTGGTCATGACCAGCAGATGACCCCTATTGATTTTGGGGACAAAGGTCAAGGTCACATTGACCTTGTATGTTAAAACGGTTTCCGATCAATAATAAGAGAACCCTTAGGCCTAAGAACTTCAAACTTGGCATGGTGATTGGTCATGACCAGCAGATGACCCCTATTGATTTTGGGGTCAAGGGGTCAAAGGTCAAGGTCACATTCTTGTAGGTAAAAACGGTTTCTGATCAATTTACTAAAAACGCCTAGGCCTAGGAACTTCAAACTTTGTATGATGATTGGTCGTGACCAGCAGATGACCCCTATTGAGTTTTGGGTCAAGGGGTCAAAGGTCAAGGTCATGACCAGTAGATACTTTATAACCCTTATTAATTGTTTGATCACTGGGTCAGACGTCATGCATAATAACCTTATCACATGACTAATTGGCTGCTGATAGGGGGCATACATGTTTTACAAACATATCTTGTTTTTTTTGTTTTAGATTGTGCGCTCGAAAAGTTGCCGACAACCTAAAGGACTGAACTCAAACCGTCCAGGAATAGCAAGATAAACTGAAGAAAATAAATGGCCTAATGTTTTGCTATTTTTTGAGACAATATATAATTTCATATGGAAACATTAAAAAGGATTATTTTTAAAATTTGTTTGTTTCCAATTTAGGGTACAGGGTGACTTTCAAGCAGTTTCCAGCTATTGCCACCCACAAGGTGGAAAATTTCTGAAAGGGTGAAAATAGGTGGCATTTAGTGGAAACTGAATTTGCCACTATCTGGTGGCAAAAATTGGTGGAAAAGTGTCTAAATACTCCACCAATTTTCCACCCTTATGGTGGCAAAAGGTGGAAATAAGTGGCATTTTGGTGGAAAATAAGTTTGCCACTCAATGGTGGAAATTTGTCTAAATACTCCACCAATTTTCCACCATTATGGTGGCAATAAGTGGAAACAAGTGGCATCTAGTGGAAAATGAGTTTGCCACCCTAAGGTGGCATAATGGTGGCATTATGGTGAAAGTTTGTCTAAATACTCCACCAATTTTCCACTCATTGGTGGCATTTAGTGTAAAAAAGGTGGAATTAACTGGAAAATTATATAACATCAGTCCTGCTCAAATTTTTCACCATTTTCATGATTTGGGTGGCGTTTTGGTGGCGTTTTGGTGGCATTATTGGTGGAAAATTGTCTAAATACTCCACCATTGAAAAGGGTGGCATTTTAGTGGCAAATCTAGGGACGGGAAATGAGCTGGGGCACTTTAAACAGAAATATATGCAAAGAAAGTTAAGAAATATACTTTGAAATAAACTGAAAATCTTATTTTAATGCTTTTCTTAGCCCAATTTGAGTGAAAAGTGTTTAAACGCTTTTCATTTTGGGTCATCTTTTTACAATTTGAATAATTATTCTGGAAAAACAAAGTGTGCAAATGATCTGAAATTTTGCACAAAGATTAGAGGACTAAACCTACATCAAATGGTAGATTTATCTGGAAAAAATATTTTCAGCCCCATCATGTCAAAAAACCTCAGTGGAGTCCCTTTAATGTGTACAGTTTAGTTCGCTCTGTAATCTGAATTTTTTTATATTTCTGAGTAGGGTAGGCAGCTGTTTATTACACATTTGCTTCAATATTGTTGAATTGAGTGTAACAGCTATAACTTGCATAGTTTTTATTGGACTGTGGCTTTCACTGAATATTGCAATATTGTTATATCATTGATATTCACCATTGGCATTTGATAAATAATTAATACTGATTTAAAATTAAGAATATCAAAACAATCTAAAAGCTATTTCTTCATGTCTTGTTTAATATTGATCATTTTTTTCAAGAGAACTCACTTCTTTCCATTTTATTGCAAGACTGAAACCTTTAATTCAAATTTCATATGTCTGTGATAAAAAAATAACTGGAAAATTTACTTTTTTTGAGATTGTTGTACTTGTGAGGTCTTAAACAAGAAAGCATAGCACCAAAGGTTCATGAAACATATTAAAATAATTTTCTTTGTTCTTACTATTTAATTCAATATATAATCAATAAATTGTTGACATCATATATTTATACAAAATTTACCATTAATGACAGTTCTCCTTTTAATGTGTTTAAATGTTTTACATCTCGAGTGTTCATACCAAATAACATCTGGAGTGTTAGTACCAATCGTTTATTAAGGTATGCTTTTTTCACAGTTCAGAACTCTTCACTTATCAGGAGAGAAGATGTGCAAGAGGATGAATAGCTCAATTGATAGAGTCACTGAACCATAGGTATTTGGCACGTTGATTGGTCACTACCCGCCCAACCCCCCTCACCCACTCTACAACCCTCCTACCTCTCAAAACCTTGTAAACTGCTGTAATTTCCATTTGAACATGTTTTAATATTTGGTATTTGCTTTTAATTCAATTACCTTCATTTCCCACAAAAAGTAAAAAATTGTTATATATATATTTAGTAAAGGTATGCAACTCGCAGCTCATTTTTCAGCACTCATCTTAATATGAACTCCAAAACTCCAACATTTTTTCACCAATTTTCAATATCTTGGTACCAAAAGGTAGGGAATTGATTACTCTTAAAGAAAATAAAGCTGCCATTACAATCATTTCAAGTTATAAGAAGATATGTAATCTCGAAAAAATAGGGAAAATAAGAATGCCTAAAGAAAGCCCAACACGGCAAAATTGAAAATGTTGCAGGCTCGGTTTGACTGAGCCTTTTCATGGACAGTAATGGAAAGTTCAAGGTAACGTCCACGCCCCCTAGCACCGGCCTTAAGCAGAATTCAACATTTAACATGAACTGGTACAATTTTGAAACATCCGCAGATGTGTTCATATGGCGGTTATCATGGAACCTTCAATGTGACACTTCCGTGTCATTCCATGAAAAGCGGCATATGGTCCCCAAGTAAAAAATGCGTGTGCCCTAAACGAGAAAACAATGGGCGAAACTAAATAGAATGGAATTTAGAATGGGGATCAGAGGTTATGAAGCCTGCATGTCACAGGTAAGACGTCAAAGACAAATTGAAAAAGCAGGCCACATATTCTAAGGGTGATTCAACAGTATTCAAGTGAGGAATACTGGAACTACCCAACAGGAAAATAGCCAAATAGAAAAAACTAAATTACCACAAGCACAACAATAATGTCATGCTGAACGATCTTTAAGGATCGGTAATAACTGTTCAATCAAAACATCATATAAAATTATAACAAACTGTTTTTCCGATTTGCCAAATTTTCCATCCAAAATGAAAGTACACATGTATAAATGGATGCATTCGTATGGAGTATTTTCATTGGTCGTGTGAAAACTTTAGACCAATGAAAATACTCCGTACAAAAAAATAAAGAGGAGAGTCCTCTGCAGAACCATTACTTGCATTACGATTTGGAATCTGACATATCGAAAAAAAAGTTTGTTATAGTTTTATATGATGTTTTGATTGAACAGTTATTACAGTTATTGTAGGAGCAGTAGTCCAGTGGTAGGACGCGCGCTTAGGGATCGAGAGGTCCCGGGTTCGAACCCCACCAGGGGTACTGCTAATTTCCTTGAGCAAGAAATTTACCTGCGATTGCTTCACTTCACCCAGGTGTAAATGGGTACCTGCGAGGGTGGTATAATTCCGTTGCGCCAAAGTGTCGGCTGCACTAAGCGGAGTTAAAAGACTCCCCAGGGAGATTGATAGATAGATACCAGTAGCCCGATGACCAGGGGTAATAGCTGTAAAGTCGGTGAACGTGCATAAGCATGAAACTTAGACTATAAAATGCCATTACTTTATTACAAAAAATAATATAAATTGATCATATTTATATGAGCAATACAAAAAAATATTCATTCATTTTGAATAAACTGCCGTTTAGTCGGGTAATTTTTACAAAAACCCAGCTGTCAGGTCTCTGTCGACTTACACTTGCAGTGACTTCGAGATTACATATCTTCTTATAATTTGAAATGAATGAAATGACAGCTTTATTTCCTTTAAGAGTAATCAATTCCCTACCGTTTGGTACCAAGATTTTGAAAAATAGTGAAAAAATGTTGAAGTGATCGAGTTCATATTAAGATGAGTGCTGAAAAATGAGCGGCGAGTTGCATCAATTATTTATTTTTTGTGGGAAATGAGGGAAGTTGAATTAAAAGCATATACCAAATATTAAAACATGTTTCAAATGAAAAATACAGCAGTTTACATGGTTTTGAGAGGTAGGAGGGTTGTAGAGTGGGTGAGGGGGGCCCGGGGGTAGTGACCAATCAACGTGCCGAACACCCATGCACTGAAAGGTATTCAGAGAGTCAAAAGTTCACGTCCTGGTCAGACTGCACATTTTCTCACCCTTTGACATATTGAATTCAAAATTTGAACTTTTAAATCTTGCATTTCCTTATTACAGACTGTCAGTGACATATTTTCACAAAATGGTGAAAATTTATTATACTTAGTTCACAGTACTTAACGCTTTGAAACAGGAAAGAAAACAACAAATGAAACTTATGGTACAAAAACTGTCATAAGCTATAACATTAAGGTATTTTCCGCTGTATGACACAAGGAAACAACAATATATTCAGCCAAAGTCAGTTTTAATGGACCAAACGTAGACCATATGTCGGCCATTTTGAAAATAATATGTCATCATTTAAATCACGGTAATGGTGTTACATTTCAGTTTTTTAATGTTTCAGTTAACATTTCTACATGTTATTTTGCTTAATTTTAAATATTAAAACTATCTTTACTTTGTATTTTAAAATTTATTTTTTTAACAAACAAGAACATTTAGAAAATGATGATTGTTTCAGACATACGCACAAATTTAATGGACTATTGTTGCTTTTTGCAGAAATTTGTAAAATGTTGTTCTGTTTTACATTAAAATCTAGAGATTTAAAATATTTTGCACAAAAATTTCGTTGTTTAGATGTTAGAATAAAATAATTTATGTCAATTCTGACCAATTTTAAAGCTGGTCACATAAAAATATGCCATTACCGTGAAATAAGTGATGACGTGTAATTAGTGATGTTGAGTATAGCATGCACAATTCACGAATTCGAAAACCTAGCTAAACGCCGTATTCCGGTACCTTCTGTACATAGCTCTGGGGAATTCACCTAATGGAGTGTAATAGCGAACTCGATGTTTTCGGCCTTTTTTTAAAATTAAATTGAAATAAAACAATTATTTCTTTATTAAAATTGTCACGGGTCGTTTTATTTATTATGTTAATTGTTCATTTTGCCGTGCACTGTTCGTCATTTAGTCGCGGGAAAAGTATTCTTAATGTCCGCGCATGCGTCGATCATCGTTTGTCTCCGTGGCGTCTGTTATCGTCTGCTATTGTATTGTATCGGATAGTTCCGTAACGTACGCTTATGAGCGGAAATTCACGGAAACGGCCGAAACAATTCAACTATGTCTGTTTCTCGTGCAATTTTGTGAACTGTTTTTGAATGTCCAATCGTTTTGTACGTTGTATGAAAGAGTTTTGAGAGAAAGTTTTAGATTGGTTTTTAACATTTCCTTTCTTCCAAATTCCCGTGAACTTTCCTTCTTCACTTCACTTCGTCTTTATTCTCTTACGAGTTAAGATACATTGTATAGAGCTACTATTCTACTTAGTACATAAATTCTTTAAGTTTATTTAAAAGAATTTTTGGAAATAATTTATTATTAAGTTATTTATTGAGACGCTGTGGTAAGATTATTTTCATTTGATTCATTTACTTGAAATAATTCTTATTTACATCGTTCAATTGTTGTATTGTTGTATTTTATGTATGTTTTGATTAACTTGTATTATAATCATGTATTTATGTTTTTAGGCTTTATCTTCATATTAAATATTAAATTGACGAACCTACGCCAGGAGTTGATTATTAATTCTACCCTGTGACAAAATAATAATTAAAATTTAAATATCATTGTATGAATAATTCCATACAAAAAATAAAGTAAATACACAAGTTTACGCAGAAAATAACATTATTTATTACGGAAGATTCCACTACGTCTATTTAAATTTTATTGATTTTCATAATAAACAATTTATTTTTTGAAAAATTTGCAATAGATATTATTAAAGGAACATTGATCATTTTCAAATACATCAAGTTTTTCCACCTAAAACGGTAAAATAAAGATAGAAAAACAGAAATATCATGTTAGAGTGTTATGTACTTTATTATGTGTAATTCCCCAGAGCTAAATCCGTAACGTACCGGAAAACAGAGTTTAGCTAGGTTTTCGAAAAGGTCAATAGTCCTATAACATAAGACGTTTCCGTTAGTACTATGTACACTCCAACGTCTTATCGACTTCTTCATAAGTTCCTTTAGCAAAACGCGCCCACATGTATACAGGTAATATGGCAGAATGTATATAGCGGTGAAAGTGGTATAAATTGTATTGGATTGAATTTATTTACATTTGAATGTGAGTCATTTTTTTTTTTTTTGCTGCACATTAATGCAAAAATGTTTAAATTTACTGTCTGCATATCTTTTGACTCAAAATATTGTTTTTGTAGTAAATTACGACGGTTTATATAGCGCTTCAAAATCCCTGGTTTTGCAAAAGGAACTTATGAAGAAGTCGATAAGACGTTGGAGACGTAGTACTAACAGAAACGTCTTATGTTATAGGACTACATGCACAAGATAGATTTTTTTATTCATTTGACCTTACATACTGGTTTAATTTCTTTGTCCAAGTTTAAACTAATCAGGACATTGGATAACCTGGTTAACATCGAAATAGAAGTACATTGTGTCAACAAAACTGTTCAAATAAAAGCAACTTCAAAATCAAAACAACATGATTCATTGTCACCTGATCATCCTCGAAATTCATCATTTCATGCCAAGTTACTGTCATAAATCGCCGTCATAGATAAATTAATTTCATAAATTAAAAGATGATGTTACAAAGTTATACTTACCAAACGGCAAAATCAACGAAAACAAAAGAAGCCGCATGACAAAACAAGTTTCAGTTTTTACTAAATTGTTTGTGTAGTCTTCCTTCGAAAATCATGTGATTATATCACGTGACCGTTTATAATCTAGAAACTCAAAGTGATAAAACTACCAACACGATTCATCACTCAACTACCAAAAAGATCATTTATTTGATAAATTGCAGAAAATCTATAAAAAGAGGGAAGCGTCGGTGGGTTTATCATTATTACATGTAAGTAATGCAAATATATGTCTCGAATTTTGATTGGCTTAAAATTTTTGTACAATGTGACGTTCATGCCAAGAAGATTGTACAGGTACATTTGTTTTCTTGTGAAACAAAATATTTATTACATGCTTTTCTGTGGTTTATAGATATATCAGTGATATAAAATTGGTTATTTCACTGTTTGAAACAGTGAAATTACCACTTTGATAATTTCACTGTTTTGAATTTAAGCCCCTTACGTTGTTTCAGTGAAATACCAGCGTGCACAGTACTGGGTACCAACTTAATGACGTGACGTCGTAAATGACGTCACGTTGTATTATTATTTGCCGCGCTTTTCATTTAGTATTAGGTTTAATGTCTTTTTAAAACGTTTCTTTGTATGTAATAAAAAGAAAATTTGTTTAGTTTAGTGTAAGATCGAAATATATTTCACCTTGTGAACACCAAAAGTTCAAATACCTTTTGGTGCTCACTCGATGAAATATTATAAGAATCTTACACCGGCTGCCGGTACAGACCGGAATATCTAGCTCGAGGGTAACTGTTTACAGCGGTAACGAGGCTCTGCCGAGTTTCCGCTAAACAGTTACCCGAGAGCTAGATATTCCCGTCTGTACCAATTGCCGGTGTTTGATTCTTTTTCTTGCATATTACATGTCAATTATTTTCGGAACAGAAATTATGAAAACTGATATTCTCATTACGCACTTTTTTTCTTATAGTAGCGTATGAACATACAACTTCATTCATAACGGAAAAATGACGTCATCATAAGAACGCGATTCATTCATAAAAGGCGCGCGTCAATGACGTCATTTAAAGCACGCGACTTGTCTTACATGGGGGGTGAAAGACAGACTTTTCTAGCACCGGTGTAAACGGTAGATAATCCTGTCTGATATGCAAGAAATTCCGATCTTACACTGAACTAAACAAATATCCTCTATATAATGAAGTTCAATTATTTCCATTGATACAATTGATTTTTAGACTAGGTGCATAAATTTAAATATCATAAAATTATAATTTTATCTTGAAATGAAGGCAGACATATTAAATTAACAATATGAGTCTATCTTCTCCCACCCCAATCATTAAGTCTTCCCCATTCATGTAAACAACTGCTCAGTCCACAAAACTATCCAAAAATGCCAAATGTCAATATAACAGAGGACGGAATAAAGAAACTCCTTAAAAGGTCTAAATCCAAGCACAGCCTCTGGCCCGCAAGGCAAGGTCATTTATATGTTCTCACTCAACAACCTGCTCTTGATTGTCAAAACTCCAACACTTTACATGTTCTCTCTGGTGTCCCTCAAGACTCGGTCTTTAGACAATCAACCAAAGATGCCAAAAGCCTAACAGCATTGAAAACGAGGAATCTGATTGGGCCATGGAGTTTAATCCAGATAAATGCGAAGGTCCTGAAAATCAGCCGCAAGAAACACCCATTATTTCCTTATAAAGTACATATGGTCAGCAACTAAAATCCACTGAGGCTGCAAAATATTTAGGTGTAAAAATAAGTAAAGATCTATCTTTGACCGATCATATAAATAATATAACAACAAAAGCAAATGACTCACTCCGATTTATAAATAGAAATGTCAAAACGTACAACAAATAGGTCAAAGAAACTGCCTATAAAACATATAGAATACTTTTCCACGGTTTGGGATTATGGCAAAAATATCTGGTTTACAAATAAGAACAAGTTCAAAGTTATGCAGGCAGATATCTACATATTGACTACAATTACAACAGTAGTGTATTTAACATGTTAAAAAGTCTTAATTGAAATACTCTAGAGTAAAGACGCAGCATGAGCTCTACAAATCCAACACAATCGTGTAAGGGTCGACCATCACTATTCGACATCCACTAGAAACCTGAACAATCTGAAACCATACTCAACGACACAGCATCACTCCTATTCATATTGCCCAAGAATAGAAATATTCATCTGTCGAATGGCCTACCGTATCCCACTTTAGATCTCTTTACTGGACAGCTGCATCCTTTCTACAAGTTTTATGTCTGTTTTGTTTCCATCTTTTTACTTCAGTCTTGTAGTTTTTTTTTTAAATTGGCCTTTATCTTCTACTTATAAATTTGCACTAAATACATTTGTTTTAACAGCTATTCCCAAATAACACGGGGGAGAATCACGCCGTTCGTTACCCAAACAAACAAGATGGCGGATGCAGCCATAAAGTAGGTTTTTTTTCCTTTTTTCTCTGAAATTAGTGATGTTCTAATGTAAAAGTACATATAACAACCTTCTCCACAATTTTCCTGTCACACAGGATTTTATTTCATGATGTTTCGACGCGTACTTCATCTGAAATGCGCGTCACAAGATTCGAAGCGAGAGAATTTTCCACCGGTTTGATCGTGGTAACGTACGGCTTTTTCTCTAAAATTCACTGTTTCGTTTACATATTTGTCAATTTACTGAAACCACTGACCCTAAAAAGTTGTAATATGTCGTCATCTAAGCATTCATGCCCATTCTGGCTAGAATAACCGCTGAAAATGTTAATATCGGGGCATTTTCTGGAAATGATAACGTATGGCGCCCAAAATATCAATGATAACGTACGGCGCATTTTTTTCTGATTAATTGATGTTCTATGTATATGTTAGTATTCATCCGTGCAACGGATGAATGCTAACATATTTAGTGTTAAACTTTATTTGACCTCATAATCACTCACTTTATAACGTCACTATGCTGTTCTATGAAGAACTATGTAAAATAGAAGTCGACTATGAACTAAATTCGATATAGTATCGACTTCTGTTCTTCTATGAAAATTAGCGCACAAGATTTTTAAAAAAATACAGCGTTTCTATTGATGACAAATAAAGTTGGACACTAAGTCATCATCGGCTTTAAAGCCTATTGGAATAAAATAAAATGTCTACTGTCCACTATAATAAATCAAAGCACAGAAGGCGCTGAATTTGTTTGGGTCTCAGAATGTCAGAAAGGTGAGGGTTGTAAGATTATAAACCAATTTGTTTTTGTAAAGTGTCACCAATGCTTTCCAGTGATTTATCTGTATTAATTGGCTATAAGACTTATTGCAACACTGATAGTCAATTCAATATTTATTTGACTTAAAAGATGAAAAGAAAATGAGTTGCCTCAACTGGGATTTGAACTCCAGACCTCTCGATTCACTAGCGAGCGTGCAAACCACTCGGCCACGGTGAAGTTTTATGTCATCGGCCTGAAGAAAACCATATTATTCTAAATTAGGGTTTGTAACTCTTATTATTTCGACGCTAAACCTGTTGTTTAACACAGATGTAAATAATCATGGAGCTTACTGTAAGCATGTATATCTATAAAGAATGAAACAATATTAAAAATCTTCGACCATTCGGGAACTACTTTGCTTGAAAATTAATGCGCCTGTCATTTGATAATCTTTACGCATTGATCTCCCCTGAAATTTTCGGCGTTAGTGTACATATAAAGGGAAGTAACCGCTTCAAAAAAGTGGACTACTTTAGGCATTAGCAATTAACAGCATTAGACTCTGAAATTTCGCTACCATTTTTTGTTTGGTCTGACGAACCAACCAAATAAAAACTGTAAGGCTATGTCACGTAAATATATCTGACGTCATAGTGGCACAACGTCACGCTAAATGGTAGCGTTTCAATATTAACCGCCCGTCAAATAAACAGAAAATTTCTTATTTAGTAATAGTTATAGTACATGAAACGAGTTAGTTACGAGGATATAACACTGGCTAGGGCGACATCAAGGGATGTTTCTGCTAAAAAAATTGCTGGAACATCCCGAGATGTCGCTCAGCCAGTGTTATATCCTCGTAACTAACGAGTTTCATGTACTATAACTCTTTTATCGGAATGGCATAATGTTTTCTTTTTTGTATTAGAAATAAAAAATAAAATAAATAAATAAATCGTTGGCTACATTATACTTATTTATGATAAGGCAGTTTTTTTCAAGTTGTTTTCGCTGCCGCAAAAAAAAATATACAAAAGACATCCAATGTTAGAGGTGGATTGTAAAATGTTATCAATATTGATTCAAGATTAAGGGGCTTTTTTCAGTGAAAATAATTCATTTAGCGGATATACCTTTTGATTAAATGAGAGTAAATTTCATTTCATTAATATCTTTGTTTATTTCATCATTGTATATATTTATTTTATTTTATTGATTCCACTTATTTGCTACTGAGAATGTTCGTTACCACTGCCCCATTGGAGCCTCTGTGAAAAAAACTACATTGATATATACAATGTGCGAAAAAAACTCAAACACTATATAACAGTCGAGTTTTTTTCCTATACAGGTATGAATCAATGAAAAATCTGTACTGCTATATATCAATTCAGTTTTCAAAAGCTCATTGAAGTGCACTGAGTATTTATAAAGGGTTAGTAAGAGCAAAGGAAAAGTTCCAAACCATGCGATAACTAATTTCATTGAAGTTTTTCGGATAACATTATTTTCTAACTCATTCAATAAATTCAATATAGAACCTACACTCCTTCATTATTGTCTGTTATGTATTTTTCTTTCAATGAGCGACCAGATTGAATAAACACATGCAGGCTCATCTCAAGCTAGTCGCAACCACTTTGTTTATGTTTGACGGGTTTCCTTATCAGAAATTTGTAAGGAATGATTAAGACTTTTTCTTTGGAAAAGAAAATACATGTATCTCAAGCCGTCCGTACCTTTTTAACGTTTTTGCTCTGCTGAATGTGTTTCTTCTTTCTGATAAGGGGATAAGCACAACACTGGTGAAATTTAATGTGAAGACAACACTACAGAAATGTTTCCTGAAAGTGGAGGCTTTCCTTCCGTTCTGCATTTTATACAAAATATTCTCAAACTATACACGTGTGTTTTAATTGGTATATTAACAACGAATATCTATTATGCCACCAGCTAGAAAGATATTTATATCCGATGGTGCAGCATTGTCCAATTAATTATTTCTGACCTGACCAACACTTTTTTCAGATATCTATCATTTCCTACATAAAAATAATTCATTATCAGCTGATTAGACAAATGGAAATCCACCAAGTAGTAAAATGCGCCGTACGTTATCATTGATATTTTGTGCGCCATACGTTATCATTTCCAGAAAATGCCCCGATATTAATATTTACAGCAGTAAATCTAGCCAGAATGGGCATGATTGCTTACTTGACAATATATTACAACTTTATGAAGTCAGTGGTTTCAGTAAATATACATATATGTAAAAGAAACAGTGAATTTGAGAGAAAAAGCCGTACGTTACCACGATCAAACCGGTGGAAAATTCTCTCGCTTCGAATCTGGTGACGCGCATTTCAGATGAAGTACGGGACGAAACATCATGAAATAAAATCCTGTGTGCCAGGAAAATTGTGGAGAAGGTTGTTATTTGTACCTTTACATTAGAACATCACGATTTACAGAGAAAAAAGGGAAAACCCTACTTCTTGGCTGCATCCGCCATCTTGTTTGTTTGGGTAACGAACGGCGTGATTCTCCCCCTTGGATTATACAAGGGTTGTTACTAAGAGTCTTGTCTTCATATTCCATTAAATCTAGAATATGTACATATGTAGGGCAATTTTTTTTTCTGCAGTTTTAGCTTTAGTTTATCTAATTATCGTGCTAAACGCGTCTTCCCTGTAATATTGAATAACCATGGTAACATGCACCCGGCGCAGCGTACCAAAACAGTTTTTGAAGGTAAGTTGTACTTATTGTTTATTCATAATTTGTTTTATGTTTTTCACCGTTTTATTATATTTAATTGACATTATATCAAAATCTGACGTCATTCAGACATTTAATCTATTTTGATTAACTAGATATACTCAATGAATTTTAACGATGATTATACTTTGTTAAGATTAAAATCATTTTCTCCGATTTTGTTGAACAATGATAGCCTGTGCTCAGTAGAAAATAATACTCTTCAATTAATAAACAATTTTAATTCAATGTATACAATCACTTTTTTGAACATGATAACTACAAGCCCGTTGAACTCCCACCTTACTAAAGAATCACGAGAAAAAGCGGAGAGTGGCCGGGTACGCGGCAATTGTTTCGTAGAATGGAACGAGAATGTATCTCATTGTCGCTTCATCACCACAAATAAGGCCTGGTTAGATTCCTAGAGCATTGTGAGAATACTTTTAAAAAGAATGACGCTTGTTACATTTTGAATTTATTTTGCGCGTACCCCTTGTCATTTGTAATATTCACAGATTTGGTATATGTAAACATATTGCATTGAAGAGGAAATGTTCCAACATTTGTTTAAAATAAAAAAAATGAGAAAGTAGCGCTGTATAATCCTATTACTTTTTGGACAATATTCTTAGCTAGCCTATAGTGTACAAGAACAAAGATGAACAAGACAATGCGACGTTCACTGAACACAGACACTGACGAAACCATGCAACACACGACAATCAGCTGACAAGGTACAATCGAATTAAAGAATGAGAGGGAGTCTTTTGTGAGTTTAGCAATTTTGAGAATTTCGCAGGAAATCATTAATTAATATTGTTAATTACGGAACATTGCGTGGTTTAGAGTGAAGTTTGTTGCATCTTTATCCGGCTTAAACTCTCCAATAATGCATTGCTTTTGACTGCCTCTCCGTGGTCTGTCATGCATGTCTTGTCGTTTGTTAAATGTGCGTTGTAATGTTGTAGTGACAGCCTTATTTGCTTATTTTATATGTTTTATCATGCAAATCGCTGTTTTGACAGGTATTTCCATTTCCCCTTTATGGTCACAATAATTTCCTTTTTTACCTTCACCTGAAGTATTCACTACTGTAAATAACACTTTAGGTTCTTTGTGGTTGTAATAATTGATCGATAACCATTTGAAAACTTGCACTCCACTCTCAAACACCAACTATATCATTTGCATTGTTCCTCTTTTGCGCTCCTATGAGTGCTCTGTGCGATAGGAAATTGTAGCCTACAATAGGGGCTGTGTTGGGTGAACGGTTCCCTCTCTCTCTTGTTGTTAGTTACTATGCTTTACCACTGAATCGCTCCCTCTCTCTCATATTAGCATCTAAATTCTATATATATAGTCATATTAAATTTAAGAATATTAAATGCATAATAATATTAATATGCACTCAAAACTAATAACGAAATGAAACTTTCCTAATATTTGCCCAAAACTACCTACCTTGTTGATAATGGTTTGTGTGGTATATACTTAACATACAATGTATACTATTTTTGTATAAGTCTAGTTTTTTTCTCATGTATGGGGGTGGGTGGGGGTGGGGAGGCGTTGGTGAGCGTAGGGGGCCTTTTATGGGGACGTATCAGTCGACCACAAATGCGAACGAATACAGTAACTTTCACCTTTTGGTGTCGGTAAAAAGGTAAACTTTTGGCGATTTTTATATGAAATAATTTATGTAATTATAAGCACACCGTCCACCTCACATCGGCATTTTTCTTTTGGTATATCACATGTTGTCAATTGTTTTGTAGTTTTTGAGAGCATTCAAGCACGGAATTCGAAGTGGGGAAGTGTACGGACCTCGTTGATATTGAATATTGTCAATTAAATGCTTATTTACACGTTAACTCTATATTTTTTCAAACATAAGTATGTATATGGAACAAACAAAAACACATGTATAATTCACATATTCTAAGAAAGAAAGAGAAGAAAATGAAAACATTATTTAAAACGAACGAACGCACTACGAATGGAAGCGAACATACACTTCCGTTGCTAGAATATGCAAACGTACAAAGAATGATACAAAATAACGTAGACTTTTGCTGTAAATGTTATAGAGATCATTCTGTCGTTTACAATTAGAATAACATCGTCGTGATCAAAATATATCCTGCATATTTTTACAAAATATTAGAAAAAATGACCAGTCATACAAATAGGTCACTTTACATATGCTTCAGATTAGTTCGTATTTATATGAATCGTCTCTTTAGGAGCCTAGGTTATGATAATAAGTGAAGTTGGTTAATCAGAGGTTAGAGGCTAAATGTAAGGAACGTAACTGCCCATTCATCCATTCATTTCGACCCTTTTTCCATGGTGGGAAGCCCATTTCTGATTTATTTGCAGTCAGAGATGGTGGGTTACACTTAAATTTTGAAGGAACTCGGTTTTTGCGTAGGTTCTTTATAAACACTATTTCTCATTTATTGAAGGGTAAATTTGCCATGTAAATTGAATAAATTAACCTTGTTACCAGCAGGTAGTGCAGATCTGTCGTTTATAAAGAAAGCTTTGTTATAGTGGATAAGCATATTTCTAGTATCTACTAGGTTGCTTTTAAGTCGCTGTTGTTATTTTTTTAAGGGTTTGAAATGCCTTTGGGATATGTTTGTATATTTGATGTGCGTTTAGTGTTTTTGTATTTTATTGTTATTGTTGAACATTGTGATATTGGTCTTTTGGGTTAATTTCATTAATTAAGGTCTGGATTTGAAGGAAGTATATTATTCCTTTAATTCTTTTGTGGTAATCTATGGTGGAAGTATCTGTATTTCATCTAGGTCTGATCCCTTTTAAAGAAGGTATTATACTTCTTTGAGGGTTTTAGAACACATGATAATGGTATCTGTACGTTATCTTTGTTCTTTTGGTATTTTGAGATTAATATCACAATGTTTCATTTTGTTCAACTTGATTCTTGTCATTGTTATTAGCCTGTTTTGTTTAATGTTGTAATTTGTTTATTTAAAGCTGCATACCTACAATTGATGCTATGTTTCGAAAGTTACCTTCGGTAAGAGATTGGTTTGTTGTTTCCAATTACATTTTGTCATAGCAATAGCATTCCGAATATTTTTAAAGGTGTGCCGCTTTAAAGTTTGTATATATCTGTATATATGTTTAAAGTAATGTTTTAATTTCATTTGCTTTCGTTTTTGTTAGTTTATCTATTTTTTGCTCTTTTTTTGGCCGGGAGTTGGCGGATTTGTAGTATTCATATTAGTTATTTAGCTGTTAATGGTCACTGTTACTTAATCGATGAAGTAATGTTATTCATCATGTGACTATCTGTTATACCGTAATAGAATTGTCGTAACTAGTATGAATTATTTAGGATAATCATTTTGTGTATTATTCATTTTATGCCTTTGTGAATTAATAACGTGTCTTCCTGCTCTATTAAAACTGATTATTTCTTACTTCGAGTTTCTGGTTATGACATAATTACTATATATACATGTATATACATAAGGGTGGTTGTATGTACCATCTTTTCAGATGCTATCTGCAAAGACACTGAAAGTTGGGCAACTGCGCATGAGAAGTTCAATTTGAAGGAACCATTTATACGCATACAAATTAATAGAAAGTAAAAGTGTTAATGTAACTTGTGATTTGATCAAAAACAAAAATGACTATTATTATATTCGCGAGTCGCGACATAGCGTTGCAATATTATCAGCGGCTTTACATATTAGATGGACCCAAATATGTTTAATGTTGGTTTATATATGTTTAACTCACAATTAGCATTGGCAAATAAATCGCAGTTAATATCTTAATCATGTCCATAGATGGCATAATTTGATTCAATGAATTTAATTATTTAAACAAACATATGCATGGCTTCTCTACACTTGAAAACAACAAAAAATTACAATACCATTTACAACTTTATCATCGGTTTCTTTTTAAACAATGTTTTATAAGTACATGTATGTAAAAAGTATACATTTCTATTGTTTTTTTATCAACATTTGTTATACTAATGGAAAATGAGGCCACTGTAGACAAACCCACTTTAATTAAATAATGGATTCGTTTAAAGAAAAAGATTGTTTTGAACAGTATTTAAATACCCCATGTCTATCTGTTTGTTATTACGTATTTTAATTTGCATTTTTTTATGTATATTACATACAATACCGCCAGGTACACTAACGACAAAAGGAGTGCTGTTTATGAATTTAAATCAATAGACTCCTGGATAGAAATATAGGCATTCTTCCAATAAAAAATCCTTGTAAAATTCAGATAAGGTTATAATATATATATATGCGGGTAGATCAGGAAGTCGAACGTATAGAGGTTCGATACTATTTTAAGATGGTGAAATGTTACGATACGGAGTAATGGCGGTTTTTATAATGTAAACACACGTCAGAGTGAGTTTATTTGTATAAAAATGTTAAAATTGTGTACTATTAAAATTGCATTTTTGTGGATTATGTGGAGCTTTGACCTACACATATTTCCTTGAAATCATAGAAGTTAAGGTTAAATAGTACGGCTTTGACCTACACATATTTCCTTGAAACCATACAAGTTAAGGTTCAATAGTGAAAAAAGTTATTGAAGATATGTTGGCAGTAACTGATTTTGTGTCGGTGAAAAAGTCATGACATCAAAGCCCATATCGTAAATATTAGTTTCTATTTCTGCTTACAACTTATTTAGATATTCATTATTGAGTTGCACAGCAAATAATTTTGTGCAAAGATATATATTGACGTCATGTTGTCCAAATATTTATGTGTACGATGAGTTTTCGTGCGATAAGATAACTGTACGCTACAAACGGATAGATAATTTTGACATTGCAAATGACTACTTAAAACTGTATACCATGAATAATCTTCTTTTACTGACAGAGCTTTTTTTGTTTCTGTTTTATTTACCTTGCTTACACATGTAGATACTCACATAATTCGGCCATCTTAATTTCAATAAATATCTCTGATTTTCTTTCCTTTCTGTTTTATTACGTTACTGAAGAAATTTACTTTAAATTCTATGCAGTTTGTCAAAAGTTCAAAACAGAGATTTCATTTCACAAACTATATTTCACTCCCATTGTTTCTGTCTAACACTTGAACTTTCTTCGTATTGAATAAGTAAAATATTTATCATAACTGAATTTTTATTTTTCTGAACTAAAATGTTTTTTCTTTTATAAAATGTTTAAGAATCCATAACTTGATGACAGAGCACCAGGAAAATGAAAATATGAAAGGAGTTCTGAGGCAGTTTTATCACTCTTGTATATTTATTAATACAAACAAGAGGGCCATGATGGCCCTGGATCGCTCACCTGACACAACCGCATCCAAGCAATGTCTTAAACAAGCATCATGACCAAGTTTGATACGACTGAGTCAAACATGTGACCTCTAGTGTGTTATAAAGATTTTTCCATATTTGGGCAATGTGACCTAATTTTTGACCGGACACGACCCATATTCAAACTTGACCTAGAAATCATCAAAACAACCTTCCTGACCAATTTCCAGGAAATTTGGATCAAAACTGCAGCCACTAGCGTGTTAAAAAGATTTTTCTATTTTTAGCTCCTGTGACCTAGTTTTTGACCGGACATGACCAATCTTACCACTTGACCCAGAAAACATCAAAACAACATTCTTGACAAATTTCCAGAATATTTGAATCAAAACTGCAGCCTATAGAGTGTAAACAAGCTTTTTCTATTTTTAGCTCCTATGACCTAGTTTTTGAACTGAGATGACCCATCTTCGAACTTGACCTAGAAATCATCAAAACAACCTTCCTGACAAATTTCCAGAATATTTGAATCAATACTGCAGCCACTAGAGTGTTAACAAGCTTTTTCTATTTTTAGCACCTGTGACCTAGTTTTTGACCGGAGATGACCCATCTTCGAACTAGAACCTAGAAATCATCAAAACAACCTTTCTGACAAATTTCCAAAATATTTGGATGAAAACTGCAGACACTAGAGTGTTAACAAGCTTTTTCTATTTTTAGCTCCTGTGACCTAGTTTTTGACCGGACATGATCCATCTTCGAACTTGACCTAGAAATAATAAAAACAACCTTTCTGACAAATTTCCAGAATATTTTAATCAAAACTGCAGCCACTAGAGTGTTAACCAGCTTTTTCTATTTTTAGCTCCTGTGACCTAGTTTTTGACCGGAGATAACCCATCTTCAAACTTGACCTAGATATCATTAAAACAACCTTCCTGACAAATTTCCAAAATATTTGGATGAAAACTGCAGCCCCTAGAGTGTTAACAAGCATTTTCTATTTTTAGCTCCTGTGACCTAGTTTTTGACCCGAGATAACCCATCTTCGAACTCGATTTAGATATCATCAAAACAACATTCTTGACAAATTTCCAGAATATTTGGATGAAAACTGCAGCCACTAGAGTGATAACAAGCTTTTTCTATTTTTAGCTCCTGTGACCTAGTTTTTGACCGGACATGACCCATCTTCCAACTTGGCCTAGATATCATCAAAACAACCTTCCTGACAAATTTCCAGAATATTTGGATGAAAACTGCAGCCACTAGAGTGTTACCAAGCTTTTTCTATTTTTAGCTCCTGTGACCTAGTTTTTGACCGGAGATGACCCATCATCGAACTTGACCTAGATATTATCTCAGCAACCTTCCTGACAAATTTCCAGAATATTTGGATGAAAACTGCAGCTCCTGTGACCTAGTTTTTGACCGGAGATGACCCATCTTCGAACTTGACCTAGATATCATCAAAACAACCTTCCTGACAAATTTCCAAAATATTTGGATGAAAACTGCAGCCACTAGAGTGTTAACAAGCTTTTTCTATTTTTAGCTCCTGTGACCTAGTTTTTGACCGGACATGATCCATCTTCAAACTTGACCTAGATATTATCTAAACAACCTTCCTGACAAATTTCCAGAATATTTGGATGAAAACTGCAGCCTATAGAGTGTTAACAAACTCTTTCTATTTTTAGCTCCTGTGACCAAGTTTTTGACCGGAGATGACCCATCTTCGAACTTGACCTAGAAATCATCAAAACAACTTTCCTGACAAATTTCCAGAATATTTGGATGAAAACTGCATCCACTAGAGTGTTAACAAGCTTTTTCTATTTTTAGCACCTGTGACCTAGTTTTTGACCGGAGATGACCCATCTTCGAACTTGACCTGGAAATCATCAAAACAACCTTCCTGACAAATTTCAAGAATATTTGGATGAAAACTGCAGCCACTAGAGTGCTAACAAGCTTTTTCTATTTTTAGCTCCTGTGACCTAGTTTTTGACCGGAGATGACCCATCTTCGATCTTGACCTAGATATCATTAAAACAACCTTCCTGACAAATTTCCAGAATATTTGGATGAAAACTGCAGCCTCTAGAGTGTTAACAAGCTTTTTCTATTTTTAGCTCCTGTGACCTAGTTTTTGACCCGAGATAACCCATCTTCGAACTTAATCTGTATTTCATTGAGACAAACATTCTGACAAAGTTTGATGATGATCCAATCAAAACTGTGACTGCTAGACTGTTAACAACCCAATTATTAGAGTGTTAACAAGCTTTTTCTATTTTTAGCTCCTGTGACCTAGTTTTTGACCGGAGATGACCCATCTCGAACTTGACCTAGATATCAATAAAACAACCTTCCTGACAAATTTCCAGAATATTTGGTTGAAAACTGCAGCCTCTAGAGTGTTAACAAGGTTTTTCTATTTTCAGCTCCTGTGACCTAGTTTTGGACCCGAGATAACCCATCTTCGAACTCGATCTGTATATCATTGAGACAAACATTCTGACAAAGTTTGATGACGATCCAATCAAAACTGTGACTGCTAGACTGTTAACAACCCAATTGTTGACGACGCACGACGCACGACGACGGACGCCGGACATAGCCCCATCACTATACCTCACCTTGACCACTTCGTGGTCAGGTGAGCTAAAAAATCATCTCCCGTTTGAACTTACTTCGGTTAAGCGAAACTAAATTTGGATTTTTTTGTGAAATGAATTAATACATAATAATAATACATTAATAATAATCCAGCCATTTTTTCTCATAATTTTGTCTTTATATACTACCAAAAACATAAGTCGAGCGTGCTGTCTTCTATGATACACTTTGTTAACTATTCGAATATCACTCCCATAAAAATGAAATATGATATTATAATATTGAACTAAATTATCGACCGGTGCATATTTTAAACGCAAAGCAATAGCTATTTATTGAATGTCGACAAGTAGAAATAAAATAATCGGTTTTAACGTTTTTGTAAGATAGTAAGAAACAAATTTACCAAATGTTTTAGGATTGTTATGGATTATTATATCACTGACTCGTTTCCTGAAGTTGTGTCTTGCTATGGAGGTGTTGAATGTGTAAAGTCGAGAGCAGTACAAGAAAACGATATATCGGTAATTAACAAGTTTTACATGCTTTTTTACGCTATCAAGTATTTTCAGTTTTGCCGTATTGGGATTCTTATTTCTGTTAGTGGAGTTACGAGGGGTGTTCAAATAAGAATGCAGCTGGGTCCTTTTTCAGAAGTGCTTAACAAACAGTGCCAAAATAATAACCTCAATCCTTCAAAATACTCACTACCATGTGATATACAAAGTTTTAGTCTTTTAATCCAATTTTCAAATGCGTCTTCATAATCTTTTCGAGGTATACTGTTCAGACACTGGGAAAAAGCCGAACCGGGTGAGGAAGCTCGACAACCTTGTTCCGTTTCAGATATTCTCGTACAATGAATGCTTTGTGTGACGGAGCATTGTCTTGCAACAACCTGACACCACGGAGACCAGTTGATGGTCGTCGGTTTTTGAAATATTTCTTTAATTTATGAAGGACCTTGCCTTTGCAAAACTTGGAATTTACAGATTTACCATTTGTACGTCAATTTGAATAATAGGGCCTTGATTGGAAAAGAAAATTACATACATGACCTTTTTGATGCTCATGGTGCAATTTGCTATGCAAGGTGTTTGATTTCCTTTGGTTGCCCATATTTTGTTATGTATCTTTCGCTTGGGCTCATAAAAGTAAACCCACGTCGCATCGCCAGTGATGGTATTTGAAAAAGATCGATTGTTGTATTTAGGGAATTGTTTCAACAATTGTTTGGAGATTCCCTACCCGATTTTTTGGTCTTTTGTAAAGACATGGGGTAACCATCTGGCACTTATCCATTTCATTTTAAATCATGTCTCAGAATTGTATGAGCGCTCCTAAAGAGATACCAACGCATTTAGCTATGTATTTAGTTGTAAATCTTGCATCAGTAGTACTCAAATCCTTTACTTTTTTCAACCGTTTTCGGCGATATTGCAATTTTCAGGCGGCGTGCATGAGGTGCATCTTTTACTGAATCCACACTACAATTTCTTACACCACCGTGTGACACATGCAAAAGAAAGTTCAATGTTCCCATAAACACGACATATCTCATTAAATATGTATTTCGCCTGTATATCAAGGATACAGCGGTTCTTGATATAGAACCGTATTTGCAAGTGAAAGGAAACACAAGTAGAAAGCGTTAATCGAGATACTAAACTGATTTACAATTGAGGGCTTACACAACCATCTATGCGATACATGTACATAGTTCCTGCAAAACGTGGTTAAAAGCGAGATATTGGCCTAGTTGCATTCATATTATCAAATATCATAATCCGAGGCAGATGGTCAAAAGGAACATCCAAGTGCAGCGGGAAGAACAAGCCCCGCACTTTTCACTAAAAATACAAGATCAATACATACAGGAATGTCATCCAGTGGGTTACCGTTCATGGACAGAAATTTTTCAAAACAATACAATATAACGAACAAGTTATATAAGCAATAACATGTTGATGACCGGTGATATAGTCAGTGCCCTTCTTCATTTTCTCTCTCCTTCTGAAACATGAAAGTTAATATCATTGTATGCGTTGCGAATTATGACGTTATTTTCGGAGATCTACAGTAACATTAATTTTGCTATGTCTCACTCAACTTAGACACCACACTTACAACAATCATATTGTTTTATATCCAGGACGCAAAGCTCTTTAGAGGATAAGATTAACAACAAGTAGAGATTTTGATGCTAAAGCATCAAGTCGCCGGATAAAAAATTGATTGTATTATCATAAATATAAGAAAATATAAGTTTAATGGTTCAAGTATAAAAATAAGAGGAACAATGAGTTGAGTAATGTTTGCCACTGAGGCTTGTATGGCAAGTGCTATGCTGGTAATTCTTCTTGTAATTATACCATAGTTGTACCATACATTGAAATCCGTATAGGTTACTAGTTCAGATTCAGATAATTAGTAATTACCGACAAATAATTACCGATCATCGAATATTTGCAAAGTGACTAAGAAAATATATATGTTTAATTATTACATGAAACAATACAATTTTACTGTAAAAGTGTTGTACATCATTATTATGTGCTATAGAAAAAATATATAATTTAGTTGAAATCAATACACGTATTCCAATCGTTACATACGATATATAAAATTAACGTTTAATTGCCTTTCAGTGCGATAAACTATCAACACAAAGATAGTTTATTACTTTTTTCTATGTATCTAATACGATTCCGGACCCCTGACGTCATACCGTTTTGGAAACCTGCGTGACGGAAACCGACGGAATATACCGAAATCAACGATTACCATTATATATTTCAATAATGTGCCTCTTAAGGCAGCACACCACACTAAATGAAGCCGCAGCTTCGAATGGCCAGGGAGGATTTCATGGATATAGTGACTATTGTGGATTTAAATGACTGGTTGTCTTTAAAATGCATTTTCAGCATGAAATTTGTTTTTGTGACATGTAATATGATCATTGGCAAATTCGAAAACATGGTTGGAAATCACATGCCTGATAATTATTGATGTCAAGGTCGCCATTGTTTGTAAACATTGCTTTTAAACAGCATGCTCGGTGAAAACAAGTAATTTTACAGGGGGTACAAAACTTTCAGCAATAGCAAAAAATCTACAAGGCCAAGCACCTATTTCTTTGTGATATTTTGCATGCATAGGGAGTTTGCTAAAGCAGTGACAGAGTTTTTGTAGACCGTATATTTGCAGGTATTTTTTGCCGGAGGGACGAAAAAATGTTATTTTGGGTCTCGGACCACTATAGATTTTTGGCTTTTACGGAATGAATTGGATTTTTTTTTAACTGCGTGATTGTTGCACATGGGATGATTTCATTACAGATTTGCAATGGTATGACATATATGTTCTTAACAAAATGTGTTTTCTTTTTCCAGGTTGTGTAGTTTGGGATCAGATTTATCAGACATATTGCTTGTAGGACATTGACGGCAGAAACTTGAAATTTAGTGTGGAGTGCTATCTAAGCATAATATTATTTTGGGATGTTCAACCTAAACTAAACAATTGAACTTTCTTGTCGAATGTTTGACAGAAGGGGCCAAGTTAAACCCTTTACCAAGAAGAAAGGAAAAGGTTTTGAAAATGTATTTTTAAAGTAAACAGGTTTCTCTTATGATATAAAGTATGAACCTGATTAATGAAAAATAACTTATGTAATTATCTGTACAAAATTACAATGATTTACATCTTATCAGTTACCACCATTAACAAATTACCTGTCTTATCAGCAATCTGTTACTATTAATAGATTTTATAACGATATACAACATATATAAACATGTAGTCACGTGATTCTTACGAAACACCAAGGAGCATTTGTTTATAATTAGATAAAATAATGTAATATAAAAGGTCTCATAAAAATAAACAACCAAATAATTCTAAAGAGTCATTTCAAATATCATTCATGATTTATTTATTATAAAATAGCAATGCTTGACACATAGAAAAAAGTAATAGTATCTCTAGTATTCAATGACTGATCCTTGGGGATACGTTATTGATTCATTTTATGAAAATTGTAATGTTGCTTTTTAAGACGTCAATATGTGCATATTTCATTCCACTGATCAAAGTTATCATATGTTTGATTTTTTGTGATTACTGAAAAATAATTGTTGTCTTTAATTGTTCAATGATTGATATGCTTTTATTTTCAGATTTTAAGGGCTTCTCCTACCATAGGTATAATATTAAACTATTACAAATATAGTCGCCGATTTCTACCGGCGACTAATAAATACAACTCTTACCAAATTAAACTTCTTAAAGACCAACTACGCCAAAAACGATATAACATCAAAAAACCTTTGCTTCTTATGCACATTGGTATCCAATACTGTTATATTGATCTAGTTTTTTGTATTGTAGTCAAATATCATTTTTTTCACACTCTGCTACTTGTTTGACGAATTATTAGTCGCCGGTAGAAACCGGCGACTATATTTGTAACAGTTTAATATTATATCTATGGTAGGAGAAGGCCTTAAAATCTGAAAATAAAAGCAAATCAATTACTGAACAATTAAGGACCACAATTATTTTTCAGAATCTTAAAAATTCGAAAATAAATTAACGTTGCTAAATGAAATGAAATATACAAATATTGACATCTTAAAAAGCAACATTACAATTTTCATAAAATGAATTAATAACGTATCCCTATGGACCAGTCATTGAATTTAGGGATACTTTTACTTTTTTCTAAGTGTCAAGCGTTGCTATTTTATGATTGATAAATCATGAATGATATTTAAAATGACACATTTAAATTATCTGGTTGTTTATATCTTATGACACCTATTATATTTCATTATTTTATCTAATTATAAACAGATTCTCCCTGTTCTATTGTAAGAATCACGTGACTACACGTTGTATGTTAGTGTTATAGAATCTATTAATAGTAACAGATTGCTAATATGACATACTAGTTGGAAAACGGTATGGGGGCTAATTAGATGCAAATGTATAAATAATTACAAAGTTATCTTTCATTAATCAGTTTCATATTTTATATCATTAGAAAGGATTAGTACATTAAAGAATTAAATAAATTTTCAAAACCTTTTCATTTTATCTTGGTAAAGGGTTAAATTTTGCCCTTTCTGTCAACGTTCAAAAGTTTAGTTTAGGTTGAACATCACAAAATAGATTTATGCTAAAGAGGCACATTTATTGAAATAAATAGTGGTAATTGTCGTCTTCGTTATATTCCGTCGATTTCCGTCGCGCAGGTTACCAAAACGGTACGACATAAATTATAATATTAATGAAAACTAATAAAATATCTTTTTGTTAATATTTTATCGAACTGAAAGGCAATTAAACGTTAACTATATCGTATGTAACGACAGGAATATTGATTTCAACTAAATAGCTTTTTTTTTCAATAGCGAAAAAAAAAAAAAAAAAAAAAAAAAAATAGTTTTATGAAAACTGCAAAAGGGATTTTGAAAAAAGATTCGAATTTGGCCTACTAGGTCACAACTTCGCCCTATACTTACCACCTGTAGGCCATTGAGCAATATTAATTAATTTAATATCGAGATATATACTATCAATAAAATCTTTAGCATAAATCATAATAAGTTACGTAAACTAACGTACGAAATACTTGCTTAATAATCATAGCAGTTCCTTAACAATATTGCTAAGCAAGTTTGCTTCATATATGATGTTTTATTGCGAATAAACAGTTACTCAACATAAATTGTTCCTCTTTTCTTTATACCTGAACCATTAATTAAACTGATTTTTTTTTATATTTATGATAATATATACAGTCATTTTCTATCCGGCGACTTGATGCTTTAGCATCAAAATCTCTACTTGTTTTACATTTCCCAGCAGGCACTCGACGTTGTTTCAACGTTGAAACAACGTTGAAATATGGTCGTGACGTTGTTCAACCAATATTCAACTATGGACGACCATACGGATATATTGCCAATGTATATACAACGTTGATTCAACGTTTGTTTATGGTCGAAGTTTTACATTTAGTTTAATCATTATATAAACTTTTATACCACTAATTTTGTGATATTATTCCTTTATTGAATTAGTCTGTAAGTGATTTTTGTCAGGAAAATTTGCGTTACAATCTTTTTCCGTATATTCAAAAATAGCGCTTATAAACAAATAAAGTTGGAAATAATTTTTCACTTTCTATTAACGCTTTAAATATTACTTAATATCTTTTGTTGTTTGTTGTTTTATTTTTTAGTTCTTTATGAATAATATTAATTAATAAATACCCTTTTATAAAAATAACGCTGGTCAGGGGAAGTAATTGTTGCGGTCGATGATTTTGTTTGTTGCCTATGATTATCGTTCGTGCAAATGGTGGCCCTGTTTGGAAAATTTGAAAACAACACGATTGGCAATTCATTTGGATTTTGAAGGTATTACCGTTTTGTTTTACTTTAGTTTACTGATTATTTTCTAAAATATTATTATTTATTCCATAAATTCTACTTTAATTTACTTTATGTTTGCACCTGGCAAGACTCAGCAGTTTATTTATGTCAAGATAAAATAGAACAAATACCAAATTGGATGAAAATGTCCAGGCCCAGAGGGCACTGGACTGTTTATTTAAAAAACAAGAAAGAAAGGCATATAAAGCTTATATAAGTAAAAAACATGACATAAAAGTTGGACAGCAATTCGTCCTGTACATATAAAAGTAACATGTAGTAAAACAAACAATATTAAAACTAGGCAAGGAGTTGTGGTGGGGTGGTGGCGGTAGAGTGAAACAATTTTCAGATAACAATTTTGCGTGCGACACCTAGTGGTGAAAATTTTCTATGATCCGAAAGATAGAATTACACCGAAAAGTGTTTAAAAACACCAGAAATGCCTTAAATGTGCTAAGATGTAAAATAAGATGAAACTGTACAAACATAAATCACTTTTATACTGTTCCACTATATAAAGTATAATTTTTATGTTTGCACCTGGCAAGACTCAGCAGTTTATTTATGTCAAGATAAAATAGAACAAATACCAAATTGGATGAAAATGTCCAGGCCCAGAGGGCACTGGACTGTTTTATTTAAAAAAACAAGAAAAGAAAGGGCATATAAAGCTTATATAAGTAAAAAAACATGACATAAAGTTGGACAGCAATTCGTCCACCACTGGTCCAACCAAAGAGACTTGACAGGCGCAAATTTAGACGACAAAGAAATTTAAATTGTATAGATGCCTACCACTTTCCCAAACCACCAAAAAAAAACAAATATATGTTACAGCAAAGTTCTAGAGAAAGTATATAACAATTCTACATGAGAATAATCAAGCAAAATCATAGTAGATAACACTAATGTGGAACAATTTGGAATTCCTATCAGGTTACATATATGTAGTCATAAAGTGTAACTAATTTATATATATATATATGTATAAGTAACATGAGAAAGTAAAATATTTACAGTTATAACAAAGCTATTTACAACAAAATGGGTATTAACAACTGTATTATTTTTAAGGGTAAACTTGTCACATGAGCAAAGTGCTTGAAAGTAAAAAACTTACAATATAGAAGTTAACAGGGGTAGACCCTGCCACTAGCAGGTCTATTATTAAAACACTTTCGACTAGATAAATTATTATGAGGCTTATTAAAGCGATGTTAGACAAAAATATTGTGATTTTATTTACTGGAATAATAGTGAGACAAATTGTCAGACTAGAATTATGTTGACTAGTTATGATAGTAAAAATTTACAATACATAAATATAAAAAGCAATAAAATAAATACAAAAGTACAGATCTTAGGCTCAATAAGGAGCAATTGAAGAAGCATTGCAAATGGATTTCATTTTGACTAGCAATATTTTGAGTATGTATATAGTTGTAAATAATTAGAAAATGTTACAAAAACCAGCATCAAGATAATTGTGTCACACCCCAATGACACAATAAGCAAATACATATTAACAAAACAATTGTCACTTATTTGTGTTTGCCCAATGACACAAAATGCACATACGGAGTAAAACCAAGTCCCTTTAATTGAATCACACTAATGACACACAAAGGCGTTTGTACATGAATAAAAGCAACGTTATTTGTTTGTATCACACCCCGATGACACAAAAAGAGTAATTACACAATACTAGAATAAGATTAATATGATCGTGTCACACCCCAATGACACACAAAGTCATATATATATACATGAACAGAAACTGTCATTTTATTTTGCATCACACCCCGATGACACAAAAAAGTAATTGCACAATATTAGAATAAGAAATAATATGGTTGTGTGCACACCCCAATGACACAAAGGAAAGCAAATAGACATAAAATGAAACACCCATGTTTGTGTCACACAACCCCAATGACACAGAAAGGCATTTAAATATGGGTAAGGCAGCAGATAGGATTTTTTTGATCAAGAAACAGGATTTCTTACATTAGCTAGTCTGATGTATCTTTTAAAGGCATTTTGATTTCCATCTGCCCATTTTGCATAATGGTTTGTTCGAGGGATTCCTGACAAAAATAGCTTGTGTACATGCCCCTATCCTAAAGCTGTGGAGATGATAATACTGACGGCTGAAGGGGTTTTTCATAAGTTAAGTAGGTTTTGAAAAAAAACCCCCCACCCTTTGGAAATTTTTTAAATAAGGGGAATAGAAGGGATTTTTGAATGAAAATAAAAAGAGGGGCCAATCACGGGGGCAACCCGATTTGGGCAATTAAACCTGTGAAGTGAAATTTAAAATTTTGGCAAAGAATTTGGTTTTTTGTAAAGTGACCATCAAAAATTTGGGTTTTACCTCTTTTTTTAGTCTTTTTAATTATGTAATTTTAAAGATACATGGGAAATTTGGTCAGAGAAAAACATGAAATTTAAATTTAATTTCTTTGTTCACTTTCCCTTAAAATTTCTTGGAAGAAGTTCCCATTCTAAAGAAAAACCAAATTTAATTTTACCCGTTTTTATAGCTTTTTTTTTTCAGAAAATTTTATCCTACATATTGTCCCTTTAAAGAATTTTTGGGCAACACCAACAGAATTTCTTTATGGGAATTTTAAACAGAGGGGCCAAACGTTGACAAAAAAGGGGGTTAGTTTTTTTCACCCCAGGGCATTTTTTTTTTAACAATTAAATTTTATCACAAAGGGGGGAAGGGGAACCCTCCTTGGTTTTGGGGGAAAGTTTTGCTGAAAAAGTTTACTCTAATTGAAAGTTTTGGGTTTTTTTGTTCTTTTAAAATGGTAAATAAGCCAAAAGTCAAAAAAGACCAATGGGCAGGGGAAAAAAGGGGATGTATGGTTGAATTATTTATGTTTGGAAATCAAAAAATTTTTTCCCAAAGAACCCGGTTTTAAAATTTCTTTGTTCTGGTAAAGGGTTCCCCCTTTTCCCAGGAAAGGGGCCGCCTAAACCCAAAAAACCTTTTTAAAATTTTCACAATTCCACGGAAATTTTTTTCCTTTTGGGAAAAGGGCTTGTGGGATTAGGTTTTTGATGAAAGGAACGGTTAAGGGGTTCTTTGATTTTTAAATTTTTAGATAAAAAAATTTTTACTGATTAATTTTAAATTTGATGAACTTTAAAATGTTTTTATTTAAAACAGAAAATTGTATTTGAGGGCCCTTTAAAAAACCTTAAATTTTAAACAGTTTCAAACATTATTTTTGTCTTTAAAGTTTGCTTGTTTTTTAAAGAAAATAAGGACTACAGAAAGTTTTCAACTTATAAAAAAAGAGCATTCGGGCCTGAAAAAAAATGAAACCAAAATTTTTTCAAACTTTAATGCTATTTTGGAAAAGAGGTCAAGATTAATTTTATATGGAGGTTTGGGTTTTTAAAGGGGGAAAACAGCCCCAAAGTCCATTAAATTTTAGTAAAAAAAATTCCGAAAGCCCCTTTTGAAACCCCCGGGCTGGAAATTGGGGAAAAATTTTAGTTTATTTATAAAAAATCTGTCACTCCCCGGTTTTAAGAAGAGTGCAAACATTGAGTTAATCAATTCCATTATCTGGAACAGCAAAATTGAAATATCCAGTGCCCTGGCTTCACAACCATGTTATTCATATTGTAGAATGTAAGGTTGATGTTTCACAAATTTAAATGCCCAATTAGCTTTTTATCATATAAGACAACGTCGTTAAGAAAACAAACTAACCCAGGTTTTAATTGACTTCATAACAAACAAGCAAAGTTTAAAATTGAACTCTTTAAATTTAATGAATCTGTGCAATTCCCTTAAAGAAGTAAACTTCTTTTGTTTCCTGTTATGTTAACATGTAAGTAAGGATCTTAGGGCTTTTGAACTTTGTTCTGAAGGAAGTGTTTGACTATCAGGAACTTTGGTATCAATCAATCAATTACCATGTACTTCTACACAGGTAGAAAAGGTAATACACCGTTTTTAGCAATGTTTGATTGGTAAATTCAAGTCTTTTGCCAGTGACATGAATTTATTCAATGAGTTTAAAACATTCCCCAGTATCAGCAGAACCCACAAAAATGAAATCGTCTATAATGTGTGATACTTTTTGTACTTCACATTTTGTTTTCAAAATCCACTGTAAAGAACATGAAAATTTTTTCAAAATATAGCTACCGAGGAAGAAGCTCCCATAGGTAGTGCTGTATCAAAATAAAATTTATTGTCAAATGAAAACCCCAATTTCCTGAAATCTAAAGGAGACATAGGGATAACTCTGTATGCATCTTTCAATATCAGCCTTAGCAATTTCACAATTGTAACCCGAAGATAGGACCAATTTTAGCTACATCATCAAATAGTTCTAAACAAACCTCTGAATTATCTTTGGGAATAAAATGAGTTAACTGAGGATCCCCATGAGGGGTAAGATAGATCATGTATGAGTCGAAAGGAGTTAGGGTCTTTCTTAGGGACAACACCTAAAGGGGAGCAAACTAAGTCATGGAATGGTTTAGTCTTGAAAGGCCCTTTTAATATTTTGCTTCAAAATCTCAGAGGATAGCTTGTGCGAACAAAATCAAGGTGAGTGCTAACAGAGCGGTGGTTGTTGGCTGACAATGCCGGGACATAACCGACAGTACCTAAACTAAAGCCGTAAGTAAAACCATCAATTACCGATTGTTTGAGATAATAACCATCAAGATATTGTTGTAGGGGAGGATACATTTATAGGGGTTGATACCTTAAAGCCCTTATTACTTGGCTGTGTTGTCACCTGTTTTGATGGGTTGTTTGAATTTCTTAAAATCAAGGTGGCAGGAGATGGCTGCATGCTGTCCTTCACAGTTTGCACATTTGTGACTGACAGAACAGGACTTTTTTGAGGCAAGAGGATCTTTTTTGAAATTCCCAACAATAACCTTTTCTTTGAAAGATGTGGGGCGGGAGGTATTTCCGAAAGGAAAAATGGTTGTTGTTTTGGACTTTTGTGATTGGCTGGCTTGTCAATTGAGCAAAAAAGGAATGTTTCAGTATGGATTATCCCCCATGGTTGAGGGTTGGTTGCCCTTAGCTGCCTAAACTTAGTGTCGTACAGCAACCAGTTAATCAGTAGATTGGGCCATTTTTTGAATAATAGACATATATTGGAAGAGTTGGCTACTCTCCAAAGGGTACTTGCAACAATACACATCGGCGTATTGTTGAAAGGCTCTAGACCAAGTTAGTATAGTGCTTATTTGTTTCTTGGACCCCTCCTGAATAGAGGTGACCGTTCTATTTCCAGATTCCTGGATAGTGGTGGGTTTTTGATATGTTTTTTTTCTCTAAAATAAAGAACCCCCAGATCTACAAAATTCCCGATTCCATATCTGCTGCCTTAGTTTTGAGTCTATAGGCGGATGGACTAGACTAAAAGATCCTAGATCCACCGAGTTGTTACTTAAATCGAGGGGAACAGGTCCAGAATCTATGGTGCTTAAACTAACACCATCCTCACTAGTGTCCATTTGGTCATGGTTAGTGGACATGGATTGGACATCCTGGTCTGGTTCAATTTCATAATTGGCCGTACCGTCATCTTTATCCGTGGTAGGCAGTAAATCCACAATTTCCTTGAGCACTTCCTCATCCTTGCTGATGGCAGTGGCGATGAGTTGTGCCAACTTGCTGCTACCATTTTTCTTCTGCTTCTTGCCAGATTTGGCTTTGTTTGGTGCGACTTTGGGCATTCTGAAATGTAATGTCTTACAAGAATTAATTATAGGTGGGAATATGCTGGGATATTCCCACTTTGATATGGTATAAGAATAGTCTACATGTACAATAAGTGAATATAACCAACTGGAACCAATTGTTAAACCAGTGGTAAAAGTGTACTTGTAGAAAAGTATCCAACCAGTGTTACCCGGAAAAATTCACACGCAGGTGATAAAATTAAATAAATAATGTAAATAGTATGGTATAATTGTGCATCCCCAAACAAACACACGCACGTGTAAATATCTGACTAGCAGAATGTATAAACAGGGAGCAAACCATGTTCAAATGGTCAACCATACAACGAATATCCTGGGTATCAACTGGTGGATGTGTCGGTATAAAAAATTAACAATGCCAACTCAGGGCACTAAATGTTGTTAACAGGGACCTTATTAGGATAATGGTCCAAAACTAAACAGAATAGATGAGAATTGTATGGCAACACAATTCATAAATAATGCAACAATGAAAGGCAAATTGAATTATCACTTACTTATCTATGGCAAATCTTTTAATGTTAGTTATACCAAATCAAATCTTTGCATGAAATAAATGTCCCACACAACTATCACTCATTCACTGTTTTGTCAAATTGAGTGTATATAATCTGAAACACAATGTATGAAAAGAACATGTAAAAGAAATACATATACAAATATATATAAATATATACACATGTGAAGACAGGAAATTTATTGTGATAAACATTTTTCAGCCAATAAAATGGAGCCTCTAACTGAAGCATAGTAACGAGGCATGCCCTTTTGGTTGTCAACATGAACACCATCATTTGCAACATAATCCCTAATAAAAACGACGGTTGAAGTTGTTCCGTTTGTGAGTCCAAAAATATTAGGGAAGGCTTGTCTTCACAATATGATTTCAATAACTGATTTGTTGTGTCAGCCTTGGCATTATATACATGGTCACCAGCTCTATGTAAAATTTCATAGATGACAACAACTTGACTACCACGACTAAATATATTTGAACATAAACTGATAATGCTATCCACCAACTGATTTGGCTGCAAATTTGGAATGCATAAATCATTACTTCCAATATCTACAACTGTGCAGTTTATCTCCAATTCATCTACCAAATAAACATCGCACCAAATTGATTTCGCTTTAGACTTTGACGCGACATAAGCTCCGCCCACTCCATGCCAATAAACTTGCACGCGGTCCGAATCTAAATTCAAATTCAACAAACATTTCGTACCACACCATCTCTGGAGGCGCTTTGTAAAAGAGTGGCCCAGTAACAAAACATTCATAACTATTCTCAAACAAAGAGATTAATGAAAAGGAACGATACAAATTATGTAACAAACCCACGCTATCCACGCTGTCCTAAGTAGGTCACTCACGCTCGTCGTTGATGCTGTGACAGTGTCGCCGAGAAAACTAACTGCTTTTTAACCAGAAGCTATTTGCGACTACGTGGTAGATTAAATAAGCTTCCCCAAATAAATAATTATTGAGAATAACTGTTGACGAGCAATAAATAAAATATAAAATAGAGTGAAACAATTTTCAGATAACAATTTTGCGTGCGACACCTAGTGGTGAAAAATTTTCTATGATCCGAAAGATAGAATTACACCGAAAAGTGTTTAAACACCAGAAATGCCTTAAATGTGCTAAGATGTAAAATAAGATGAAACTGTACAAACATAAATCACTTTATACTGTTCCACTATATAAAGTATAATTTTATGAAATAAATAAGAGATATAAACACATGATTGAGTTTATTTGACACGTTTTCGCGACCTAATTGAATGATTTGGGTTCGGTAGGCCTTGTAAGCATGAAGTTATTGATGTCCTTGGCAATTTATGATTTAACAAATCTTGTCTTTCTTTAATTTATTTTTCATATTATTAAACATTTGTCTGTACTATATTCTATTTAGAATTTAATCAATTTTAAAATTGAAACCTATAGAAAGTAGTTCGGCCCACTTAATTTACGTCCCAAGACGATTCGTCAATATATATAACTATGTTTATATTTTATTGATAGTATAATACAGTGTTAATTAGTTTGATAAAAACACATTATAATGATTATTGTTAAGTTAAATAACAAATTTGAGTGTTAAACTTTAAAGTTTAATAGTCGTAAATTTAAGGGGAATAATAAATCTATTTCTATTTTATTATATATTATTTTATATTCTAGATCCTTGTCCTGGCTGAAATTTATAGTATTGCACCTGTAGCCTTGACACCATACATTCAACATGAAAAGGACTGTCAGGTTTGTTAAATTGAAATTTATTCTTATTAATTTATATATTTGAATTTCTTTACTATACAAAGTATAAATTTTTCAACTATTGGATATTTATCTTGTCTTAAAATATATTTTTTTCGGAATATTCCTGTAACATTATTAATATAAAATTTACATGTTTGTTGATTTCAGGATGCTGCCTAAAATGGTCTTAGCTAGAGCCTAGAATGTTAATTTCTTGGGAATATGCTGCAAGGAACTGACGGGGAGCAGTTTTTCTTACCAATCATAGGTGAGACTTTTAAATAGCTTCTTTTTAAAAAGATTTTGTTGTCTTATATACAGTATTTGCTATGTTTCAATTTCTATGCTGTTTTATGATGTAAATCTTAGAGAAAAGCATTTTAAGATAAAGACAAATCACTAAGCTGAGTAATTATATGTATAATTTTAGATTGACCAAGTCACTTTTAACTACAGACTTCTTATTTTTATTTGCAGAAGCAGTAAGAGACAGCCAAAGAAGTACTCAAACACTTGACATACCCAGAAAGATCTAGAAGAAAAGATTGGAACAGATTGTAGCTTAATTGTTAAAACTATTAAAGTGAATTTAAGCTGCACTTGAACTGTATTTTTGAAATAAAATATCTGAAGTATTTAATATTGTCTTGATACTTTGTTAAACTTGGTTACTTTGCTTTATATCCAAAAATTAAAGTATGGTGGCTTTATATCCAAAAATTAAAGTATGGTGGGTTTTCAACGTTGAAATGACATTGAAACTTCAACGTTGTGTCAACGTTGAAGCTGCAACGTTGTATCAACGTTGAAATTTCAACGTTGTTTCAACTTTCAAATCCGAATATAAATCCAAACTTATTTCAACGTTGAAATCTGACCATAATTCAACGTTGAAACAACGTTGATGTGCCTGCTGGGTTGGTACTACTTTCGTCACATTATGAACAAGTTCTAAATCCATTGTTTGAACAAAAAGTAATGCAAATTTTGACAATTCTAATAAAAAGATAAAAAAATCATATCTAGCTAAGACTTAATGTACCTTAAGAAGTACATCAAACGCAAATACTATGTTGGCTGATTTATGCCATCGCATAAATACGAAAATACGAAGTGGTTACTTTGTGGTATTTTCGTGCTTCCGCGGTGCGTAAGCACGAGAAAGTGGCCACATTGTCGTATTTTCGTGTGTTCGTCTGGCGTCCCGCGGAGCAAAAATACATCAAATAACATCAAATAAATCAGCCACTATAAAATACATTTGTTATATCTTTTTACTACAAACAATATGTTGTTATTTTGAACGTTTTATCCGTAAATAAATGCAATATATTCATAGGTTTGCGTCTAGAAAATGACGCTATGACATATTATGCAAATTTTACACGACGATTATTTATACTTTAAGTAGCTTAATACTATCTTTTAAGTCATTTTCTACATACTATACATTTTACTGATTTGTACAATTTCAAATTCATCTTACGACAAAACACAAAACTAAAACAGAACGCTTCCTTACATAAAAGCCTTGACTTTGTTTCCGGAAATGTTTAATGTTTTGAAAAAATCTAAATAATAAGTTTATTTTTTTTCCAGAAATGATTTTCTCAAACCACTGTTTCTGAAACATCAGTATCATCAACAGGATATTGTGATACTTTTTATTGTGTCAGAGTTTGTTTGTTTCTTGTTTTATTTTCTTCCAATAAATTGATCGTTGTTGATACCAAAATGATACAATTTGAATATTTATTACAAGCATATAAAACATACAATTATATGCATATATATAGTTCCCTGAAGCATGTTAAATTTTAGCAAATAACAAACTTTTTAATTGTGTTAATGTTCACTCAACATAATGGTAATCATACATGTGTTTAGTTAACAGTTCGTGCGTTTGCTGTAAATATATATAACTGTCACATTTTTCTGTTTCCAACTTCAGAATATATCCACCAAGTAAACATAATCGCGTCACACTATGCGGTTTCATTATGTGGATTGTCTGATTTATTTAAATACATTTATCAATTACAGGACGAAAACAAGGACTGGGAGAATATTGTTTGTTGCAGTCCTGTACTAGAAGCATGGGCACGCTGGGAACCTGAACTTAAGTATTCAGGTAAATATTTCAGATAGTCAACTTTATGTTGTCGATAGTGTATAAGTTCTTGGAGGACTTATGTACCCTTTCATGCAAGAACTGAATTCATGAAACTTTTCGTGTTTTTTTTTAAATATTGGTTTACTATAAAACATTCAGGGATCTTCTAGTAAACTGTATACAATTCTTCTGAAACCAGTTTCATAAAAGATTAATTGGAAAATAAATATAAGATTACAACGCATGCCATGCGGCAAAATACAAATTATGAATTAGATTTAGAGGCTTTAATAACGGACACTCATTTTCACAATGTACAAAATAAATTTCTATGACGTTACTTTCAGGAAGTATTTGCATTTTTCTTGTTTTTGTTTACTTTTGAAGGTTGAATTGTCATGTTTGCATTGCTACGAAACAATCTGCCTGTCAATTTCTTAATTACAAACGCTAAAAGATGTTGCTTCATGTTAATGATGCGAACATCGTATTACGGATGTTAAATACATAGAGAAGCATGGAAATGATATCATAAGAGAAATATGTGATGAATATAGTTTGAATGCATTCTTTTGAAAATTATATAATCATACTTTTATTCAATTTTAAAAATAGATAGATAGATAACTTCATTCTTTAAAACAATCTTCAAATAAAAAATATAAAGGGCTTAATAAGTTAAATATATGGTAAAATTTGCGTTCGAAATATGCAAGATGATATTGGCCATGTGATTCTTCACGATATCTTATCCGCATATAATTATTTAAGATACGAAATAGAAATTGAAAAATAAAAAATTTAAAACTACAGTTTATAAGCTTTTTATAAATAATTTTTCACAAATTTCGGCAAAAAAATGACAAAACAATAATTACTTGTTACTATATGTATATAAAATTTCTTTCGTGTGCAGTCGCGATTTGGCTGGTAGTAAAAGTTGCGTTTTTTACTCGTTACAATTCCGGAAATAATTTAGCTTTGTATATGATAATTACACGGTTAAAAGGATCAAATTCTCAGCTTTCTTTTGATAGGTACTTTGCTAAATTCGGACCATAAATGACGAAAAAATCTTATATTTGTTCGAAGAGGGCATCATTATTTTTACTGAAGTTTTGACATAATCGGGAGACAAAAAAACAAAACTCTGTGTTTAACTCGTCGTAATTTTCTTCATACTAAACGCACTGAGTTATAAAATATATATTTGAAAAATTCTATCTTTCAGCTTTCTAGAATATGTTACTTTTAAAAAATTGAACAGAAAATAACATGTTGACGGTAATCTAAATAACCAAGGTCAAATATCACACCGCTTATTGATATGTAATCGTCGATAAAAATCAATAACGATCGGCAGTCTGGATGGATTATCTGCCACGACAGCATAATTTACTGTTATTGATTTACTGTATAGAGTTGCGGATACCGTTAATATACGTACCTGGTTAATGTAATAAGAAGTCTTAGGTGTACATAAACATTTTTGATATTCAATTTACACAGAGGTTACATCGGTAGAATAATAGATTCACCGCCCGGATACCAGCTCGGAAATATTGAAAATGGAATACTTTCTCTATGACAAACTTTAGATTTCGGAAAAGAGCAGTACAAATGGAAATAATCACTTTATAAATTCACTCACATGTCTTAAGTGAAGAAGAAATATACAGTACTTGAACTATATTTTGTTTACAATATTTAGATGTATGTGTATGACACAAGTTTTTCTCGTGTATTTTAAGATGTTTATATGTACACAACTACACATGTATACTTTTCTGCAGATAAAGAAACATACTTGTTTTAAACAAGATACAAAAAGTAACTATTTACTTATATTGTATATTAGAAGTCATGTAAATGCATATTTTCTTTCCGATATAAATATTTATTTGATATATTTAACATCTCTTCATAAAGTTGTCTTGTGGAAAATGATATAGTAATGAGGCAAGCAGTTGAAACAATTTGATTACCTTAACCAAATTTTGGCTCATATATTTTTTTCCCTTTATTTTACTAAAATACTGTCCCGTGTAAGACAACTCGTCAAGTATGTCTTTAAAACAAATACATTGTTGTAATGTAAATTCGTAACCATGAAGATTAAAACAAATATATGTAAACTGCTACAACTTCTTCGACATATTGAATACATGTTTCTATATAGACATACTATACTTTTTTGATAGACTTTTTTTGATTTTGTGTGTTATTTGTTTTTTTCTTTGTTTTGTCAAGTTTTGATCGCTTTATTATTTTTTTTTTAAAGATGAATGTTAAAATTAGAAAAGAAAATATTGTGTATACGAATAAAGCATCCATGAATAAATTTATTAATACATTTTACCGCTGAAGCTAACTATTGAACTTAAGGAAAATCGTACTTATTAACTTTTTGCCATTCATGTAAAAGAACAAACGGTATTTCAATATAATCTCTTTACTTATGTATTTCTATCTACTGTTTATACATCTAAGCATGATATATAAAATGTTGATGATAAAATCATTAAAAAATGAACATTATAGACTCCAGTCGGTAAACACAAACTTACAAATGAATCTTTAGTCAATATAATATGTCTTCAACTGAAATATGTACTTTTAATGTAAAAGGTTTAGCATCGACAAACAAGCGTGACCGTGTTCTGTGTTGGCTTAACCAACAAAAAATTTCAATAGCGTTATTGCAAGAAATTCATTATAACTCAAACACTGATGATACAGAAAATTGGTCGGCAAAGTGGAACGGAAAATCTTACTTAAGCGGAAATAGTACAAACAGCTTAGGCGTCGGTATCTTTATTAATACGTCTTGTAATTGTAAAATTTTAGAATATCAAGAAATTATTGTGGGCAGAATGCAACGAATTAAACTAGAAATTGAGGAAAAGGTAATAAATATATTCAACGTTTATGCTCCAAATAACGACGATATCAATTTTTTCAATATATTAGAAACCAATCTTGATAAATTTAGTGACGAAATACTACTAGTTGGCGGTGATTTTAATACTGTTATTAATCATTCTTTAGACAAACTAAACGGTAAAAGTGATACAAATAAACGAACTTCTAAAAAGGTTAATGAACTAATTGATACATTTGATCTTTGTGATGTTTTTAGACTACTTAATCCAGAACGAAAACTTTTTACTTGGCACTCTCATAATAACCCACCAATTTTCTGCAGACTCGACTATTTTCTTTTTTCCACTTATGCTCTCAATTCAGTAACAGACTTCCAAATAAAAACTGGTTATAAATCAGATCATTCTATTGTGATTATGCATCTAAAGTTTATTCAATGTAAAAAGGGCCCAGGATACTTTAAACTTAACAATTCGTTACTTTTAGACACTGATTATCAAAATAAAATAAAATCATCAATACAAGAAATAGTGTCATTTAATGACCAAGCCAATCCAAACGTATTATGGGAAATAATTAAGGGCAGAATAAGAGATGAAACTATCAAATACGCTAGCATTAAAAAGAAAAATGATCTTAGAAATGAGCATGAAATTAATTCTAAAATTAGGGATCTGGAAAAAGAAATTGAGTTAAATACAAGTAATAATATTTTAATAGAAAATCTTAAATCTGAAAAAGCAAAACTTAATGATCTTATTGACAAAAGAATTAAAGGTATCTTGCTAAGAAGCAAAGCTGAATGGGTGGAAGGGTCAGAGAAAAACACAAAGTATTTTGCTAACCTTGAAAAGAAAAATGCTGAACAAAAAATAATTAGCCAACTAAAAGATAATAGAAATAACATTGAAACGAATCAAAACAAAATTTTGACTAAGATTAAAGATTTTTATGAACGTTTATATAAAAAAGACTTACAAATAGAAGATTGCGAAGATTCTATCTTTTTCGCAAATGAAATAAATACTTTAGAACAAAATAATGAATATGTAGAAAATGGTCATCTTACAGAATACGAATGCGGAATTGCTCTTAAAGACATGAAAAACAACAAAAGTCCTGGAAGTGACGGTATAACTGCTGATTTTTACAAAATATTTTGGAATGATCTAAAACAATATCTTATTAGTTCTCTAAACTACTCTTATGATAACGGAAATCTTACGGAACTTCAAAAACAAAGTATTATTACTCTTCTTCCAAAGAAAGACAAAGACACGTTATCAATAAATAATTGGCGTCCGATCTCTTTACTAAATGTAGATTACAAAATTGCGACAAAAGCAATTGCAAATAAAATAAAAACCAAACTTCCAAATATTATCAGTTCAGAGCAAACAGGCTTTATCAAAGGTAGATATATTGGGGAAAATGTTAGAATTTTACAAGAGACAATCGAATATATTAATAATTTAAATGAAAAAGGGTTAATATTTTTTTCTGATTTTAATAAAGCTTTTGATAGTCTTGACCATAACTTTATGAAAAAATGCTTATTGAAATTTAAATTTCCTCAACATATTATAAATTGGGTTGGCCTTTTTTATAAAGATGCTAAATCGTGTATACATAATAATGGTCATCTATCCAGTTTCTTTAAAATAGAAAAAGGCGTGCGACAAGGGTGCCCTTTATCTCCTTACCTATTTATTATTTGTATAGAATTACTCTCAAATGAAGTTACCAAAAATAAAGATATTAAAGGCATTAAGATAGGAAACATTGAACTAAAACAAACACTTTTTGCCGATGATGCATGTTTTATAACTGATGGAGAAAAAAGATCGTTTCTAACACTTATTTCAACACTAAAAAATTTTTCAAATATATCAGGCCTTAAATTGAATAAAGATAAATGTACTGTTTTAAAACTTGGAAGTTTAAGAAATACTCATATCAATTTCTGCAATGACAACAATTTTAAATGGACATCTGAAAAAGCTAGCACGCTCGGTATAACTTTCACTAATAACATAGACGAAATGCTTAATATTAATTTAACACCTAAACTGAAAGAGTTCGATCAATGTTTGCATAAATGGAAACGATGGAAACTAAGTCTTTTTGGAAAAATAACCGTTCGTAAAACTTTTGCAATGCCCAAACTTATTTATCCTCTCACAGTTTTACATAACCCAGACCAAGAAATCATAAATAAAATAAAAAAGCTCATGTTTAACTTTCTATGGGACAACAAACCAGACAAAATATCAAGAGATAAGATTATTCAAGATTACCAACATGGGGGGCTTAAAATGTTAGACGTTGAAAGTTTTATATATTCCTTAAAATGCTCCTGGGTTAAACGCATTAAATTGCAGCAACATTCAAAATGGGTTAAAGTATATGAAAATATGTTAAATAGATATGGAAAACAATTCATATTTAAATGTAATCTAAACATAAAAGATATTGAAAATTTAGATATTAGATCTACATTTTTAAAAGACGTACTCAGTGCTTGATCGTATGCAAACTTTAATAAAGAAATAACTGATGTTGGTAAAGAAATTATATGGAACAACGCGAATATAAAACTAAGTAACAAACCATTTTGTTTTCTGTGAATGGATGGAAAAAGGCGTAATCTTCATCGAACATATATACGATTATAGGAAAAAACAATTTTATAGCTTTAACGAAATCCAAAACCTTTATGGCATAGCCCAATCAAACTTTTAAAACTATCATCAACTCATAAAATGCATACCAAAAGAATGGAAAATAAAACTAAAATCTGAAGGGATACAATACAAAGCTAATAACTACTTAATTGATAAATTAAAACCTCAAATTAAAACTTGCCGATTTATTTATACTATGCTTATTCAAAAGAAAGCAACAACAAACAATCATCAAGAAAACAAATGGGAAGCTGAACTCTCAGGCAACTTTGAATGGAAAAATATATTCTATCAAATCATAAACATAACGATTGATACAAAACTTCGAAGTTTTCAGTATAAATATCTTATGCGTATTTTCCAAACAATGAAAACTCTTTAAATATAATATGGTGGAGTCAATGTTATGCGATCTTTGCAACTCGGCACCAGAATCTAATGTACATCTATATTGGGAATGCTCAAAAATTCAACCATTTTGGTGTCAAATCAGGATTTTTTACAATCAAAATATTCTACAGACAAAACGTTGGTATCATACTAAACTGTCAGTTTGTGTAATGTGAATATTCAAAATAATATGATATCAAACTGCATTAACTATATTTTACTCTTAGATAAATATTTTATATTTAAAAAGAAATACCAGAAAACCGTACCAAACTTCAGTGAATTTTTAAATCTTAGATATAAACTTAGTTTAGAAAGACTCATTGCTGAAATGAAAAATAAGGTCGATGTCCATAACAACAAATGGAGCATATTCACATCATAAACATATGCGACTGGCTGGAGTCTATAAAATATTATTTACACGCTTACTATGAAACGCTTCTTTTCTATTAATGAAAACATAACTATAAATAATTAAAATTACATATATCATGCTCTAGATTACTTTTCCATCTTTACAACCATGATAAATCAGTTTAAATCTACTTAGTCTTTTATTAAAGTTTTTTTTCTGATGTAACCTTTGTTTATTCTTGCAATTAAACAATTTCTAATATGTTTGTAAATTTGTATAATGTATGAAATGTATTGTTTGTACGAGCTGGATAATAAAGAAAATTTAATAATAAAAAAAACAAAACTTTAGATACTACAATATTGCTGTTGTAACTATCAATATACTATATTTTAGTTGACCAAGCTCTTGGTACATTCTCCAGCAACGAAAGAAGAATAAAAATGATCATGAATTATATGAAGGGTCGCGGCATAGAGATCAAACCAGATGACTTGTTTGGATTGATTCGATTAGCAGATATGCTACAAGTTTGTGACCTATATAATTATTGTAAAGAACGTATATCAAATCTTGTGATCAGAAAAGACAACTTTTACAAGATACTCCACGCCTGCGCCTTATATGATTTTCAACACGGACGTATGGATCGATACATTCGAGGAAATTTAAATGAATTATGTGAAGAAGCAGATATTCTAAAGATTGACCCAGAGTCTGTGGAACTTCTTCTTACTGATGAAGAACTTTCATACTGGCCGATGACAAGCAGATTTGGGTTTATAAGAAATTGGTGTAGAGCTAACAGATGTAATAACTACTTTGAAAAATGGTTTGGGTTCTTAGATTTCTACAAAATGGACAAATATTACATCGATTATATTGTTAAAAAAGACTCCCTTGTAGGAATGTCAATCACTTGTTTGCAAAGAGTAAATCAACATCTAAGTGACAGACAAGATGCACCGTTGCCGTTTGTTTTTATCCTGGGCGATGATGATCGTACAGGATCAAACGTTGTTGGGTTGAATCTTGAAGACAAACAACTGTACAGATTTAACTTACCTAATGAAATAATGAAAACAACTAGCGTCCAATGTGTGAAATCCACTGGAAAACTGTTATTCTTCAGTCTATTGAAACGGCGGATATTTACATATGACGTAAATGACGGATTCATAACAGAGAAACGCATTGTCTGGAAGGGAAAGTATCCTGAAAAAATAAGCCATATCTTTAAAACAAACACAAGCTTAGTATTCATTTCGACGGGAGAACACAATGATGTAAGTTTACAGTATCAGAGAAAAGTAAACAAATTTACACGGGGGTCAGTAGTATACCATATGGTAAGCAAAAATGCAAAGGTTCTTAATATTGAACCGTTGATGACATTATCATTTAAAGTAAGCTGTGTGTGTTACAATCAGTCAATGATTCTGATGTCTACAACAACATATTCAAAGAGGAGAAATTTGTACTGCTTTAATATTCAAACAAACAAAATGACAGAAATTAATCTACAAATCAATGAGGAGCAAAGATACGGGCTATTTGAGCAATCATCTGTTAAATGTTTATTGCCAGTGCATGATAAAATTCTCGTTGTGACTGGAATGTCATTTATGTTATTATCATTAAATAAAGATTCAGATGCCTACACTTTAGAGGAAAGGCAATGTCCAAACTTGACATTTTGCTCACAGGGAGCCTCTAAATACGTATTTATTTCTGATAATTTGGTAGAATTGAACGAGCGATATGCACGTATCAGCTATAAAAGCAAGGAACAAACTTCTTTCCAAGATTGGCATACACTTAAATTGAAAAGAATGAAAGATCCTTACTATAAACCAATAGTGTGTGCTTATGTCGAACGGACAAAACCATTATGTCACATTATGTGCCCACATTGTGACCCTGATGCATGGGAAAAGGAAGCTGAAATGATCAGAAAAGAGGAAGAGTTGAAACGAAGAAGCATCTTCGTGGACTACAGCGCGTACGATGAAGAATCTGATGTTTATAGTGATAACCATGATAATGATTACCACCATGATGATTATAATGATGATGATTGGAATCAGAGAGAAATGTACTGGGATGCAAGTGCGGATGAGTTTGTTGAAGCTTGGTGGTAACAGAAACACAGTTTACAATTGAAACTGAATGAATATGAAAATATGTATACATTAAAAATAAGAATGAAGCCTGTTGAGAGCACAGACACTTCGGGTGTGGAGCTCAAAACGCCTTTAAAATCCAAATAAAATGCATATTTGTCAATCCCAGCACATGCACTGATCTTATATGTCAAAAAACTTAATATAAGTCGTTTTGAAAAAAAATCATATTTCAACGTCTATAATTATACACAAGATAAAAATGTTCGCCGGAAAAAATCCGCACCCCTACCGTCATAATCACCATGTATTTTATTCCATTTCCAATATTTTCATATAATCCTTTGGTCCATCGACACAGAAAAAATAATTCTTTACGATGATGGTCAATTTTTAACTTCAACGGTAATATAAACAACGCAACAGCCGAAATAAACACCAAGATTATCGCCGTTTTACTCCATTTACAAAATCTTTCCATGAATTCAACCGTGGCCCCAGCTTTGCCGTGTGCAAAATGCGCTGCGTTTTGAAGATGAGAACCAGTCGGCTATGTTCGGAGCCATTCGGTAATATGTTGGTTCCCTTACTTCAAAGCGGGGCGTATTTGTACACGGCAAAGCTGGGGCTACGTTTGAATTTATGGAAAGATTTTGTAAATGGAGTAAAACGGCGATAATATTGGTGTTTATTTCGGCTGTTGCGTTGTTATGAGAGATAATTGAATGTGAAATATCTGTCACGTATTCTAATCATCATAATCACTATAAGTGCTAGAGTTAATGGTATAGATATAAGGGTCAGAAAATATACGTGTGTGAGTGCGTGTGCGTGTGTTTATTTTACTTATATTACAGTAGTATTTAACATGTAATAGTCAGTTTATTTTGTATATATTCATGTCAAATGTATATCATATCGTACCATATCATTTCATATATCATATGATATGTAAAGCAATTAACAAAATGCATATACTGGTCGGGGAGATAACTCCGACACATAGATAACTCCGAAAATTGATAAATATAATTCTTATAATTCTTAGCTTTTCAACAAATAAACACATTGTCACCTAGTTGCATAGGAACAGGACACAATGAAATGATTTTTCTTAAGTTTGTTATTAACTGTTGAATGTTTTTCAAATAAACTTAACTTTTCATAGGCAAAAACTGCCTCAAAACATTCTTTTACCGAATTACAATAAGGTAATTAGACTTGTATTGACCACAGAACACTAACTAGGATATCATGAAAAAAATTGATGAAACATAGAAGATGTAAAACAAATAATTGGTGCTGATTTTCCAGTTATTTTTATGTAAAAAGTGTCGACTTTATCTACTGTTGTGGTGTAAAAAGACCATGTTTGGTATACCTCATTCAGGACCTTTCATACATAATTTTTGTAGTATAATGAAAAGTCTTTAAACTGAACTTTATTCAGGTGGGTCAATATTTAAAACATACTGGACGATAATTAAGACATGCAAAACATTTTGATTTAGTGTCCACCCATGCAGTATACGTGTATATATTCGTATGATTATGCTAAATAAACTTTTAAACTGTTAATGCTTATACATTTCAGATACCTATCTCTATCAAAATAAACTAATTCACCTGTTGTCCTACCATTTAAGTCTAAAAAAGATAAATATCGCCGCCTAAATCACAATATTTGATATAACCTAATGTAAATTTACATACATGGAGGTATATAAGTATGACATATATATGCATCAACATAAGAATCAAGTAATGTTCCAGAAATAATTAACCAGATAATACCAGATTGTTGTTTTTTAAAGAACATGAATGTATTTCTTGTATACATTTTTAAAGTAAACAGTGAGCCCTCCTCTATATCTATCTTTAGTAACATTTCTTGATTTATTACCACTTAAATGTTCACTAAAATACCCTTCAATGTCTAAATTTGAAGTATCTTTATCAGATATCCATGTTTCATTTAAGCAAAGTATATCAAAACTCTAACTATTTCCTCCTTTGTTTTCTTGAATGTGTCTTCCATGAAATCCTTTTTACTAACTGTCTGCAGTCCTCATCAATATGTTCTGAGACTCCGTACAAAAAGTAAATTACATTTCATTTGTCTCATTTGGAGATCTTCAATTACTGAGTTCATTTTTACAAATCTTTCTTTTATTTCAGCCGTTCCTGTAACCAATTTTCTACATTGACCGTGAATTTGTTTCAAATCGTCTTTTGTTGACTTTATTTCCTGTTTTTTACTCTCAAACATTTCTGAAGAGAATTTACATGATTCTTCTGTCTCACCAACCCTTTTCTCTAAACTTTTTAATTTTTGTTTAAAATCCATAATTTTATACTTATTTGTTTAACAGTTTTTTCCACCGCATCAATTTTATTCACCTTCACTTCAATAAAATTGATATCGTTTATTATTTGTTGTTGATTTTTGATAAATTACTGGACCCACAAAGGTGCATCAACAGACGCTATACACTTATAGGAGCCGCAGAAAACTGCATCAGTTGTGTTGGTGGGGAAACAGTATATTGACCACTATGAGTATGATACATGAACACGTTTTGTAGTGAAGACAGTACAATCATAATTCAAAATAATGGGTCAATAGCTTAACAATAATTTACCGAAAAATATGTATCTTTGAATTTAGTCCCACACCCATTCACATCCGTTTTTGAATAACGAAAGTTTGTAAGTCCGCCATTTTGTTCATTTTCACCATAAGGTGGAAAATTTGCTTTTGTTTTTCTGTTAGTTTTCTTCGTTTTCTAACTCAATCCTTTAGACTTTTCTCTTTTTTGGAGTAAAGATGCAGCCTCCTGCACACCAAATATCACCAACTGAAACGAATAAGTCCAGTTATTACATACTTAAAACACGAAAAATCGCGTCCACACGATTCAAGGGACGTATGATTTTTTGTACACAATTTTGTAATATACTATTGATCATAGTTTTTATCATATTAAATTAATAAGTAATGAATTAAACACGATCAATAAAAAATTGAATAACCTGTGTATTTAGGGATTGAAGTTTTCACACCTTTTTCTGTGCAGTTAAGAAATAATCAAGATATGATCCCTTAATCACACAGAAGATATTTTGATATATGTATATACAAAATGATAGAAAAGATATTACATTGATAAAGTGGCTTTTGATAAAGTGGTTCCCTAGTTATTGAGCGGATTGAAAGTCATTGTGACGGTGACCAACACGCATGAGCGCCCGCAACAACGGTAGTCTTCAACTCAATCAAGTTTAAATGCTTTGAGTCAAATGGTTCTTTAGTTATTGAGCGGAAACAAAGTGTTCTACCAACCGGCTGACCGATTGACATACCGACAGACCGATCGACATTTTCAAAACAATATACCACTTTTCATAATAAAATACATAGAACCTGTCATCTTACATTTGGAGCATTTTGTGTATATCTTTTCCCTTTAGCGAATTTAGTGGTTATGTGTTTTAAAGCGTAAACTGCATGTTAACATTTATTTTGAACTTAAGTTTTGTTTTGGTTTAAATCTTTATACTTCTGTCAAATATTGGCATTCCTCCAATGATAAAAAGGTTATAAAACTTCCTTGTAAAATGCAGATAAGTTTAAAGATTGAACAGATAAAACTACATGTAAGTGAATAGATAAATGCTTTACATGCAAACAGTTAGTTTACTATTTGAATTAATAAAGTAGCTTTCCCACTCCCTTGGGGTCGGTGTTTGCGTCCACATATTTTAAATAAACATGTTAAACTATTACTTTTTCTGTCCTGAGGGATTGATTATTATATTTTGATTTTTCTGCGATATAAAATAAACAGATATAATGAAAGAATTTACTATTTACTCATTTATACGAGTCTTACTTTTCATGATATAAGTCGAGCGTCTTCTCTGAAAACCCTTGTTATCTATTCACAAAAATGAAATCTGATAACAGTGAATTACAACATCGACCCGCTCATAGTTTATGATACGGACTTAAATACATTTACGTTTATTTTATGTTTTCAATGTCGACTAGCAGGAATCAAATAATGTGTTTAAATGTTTCAATAAGATAGTATAAAACAATTATTATGGATTTGTATAACACTATTTCGTTTCCTTTAGTGTCACACCTTGGAGGCTCAGAATTGGTTGCGTCAAGAGAATTGAAAGACAACGATATATCGGTAATTAACAAGTTTTTATATTTTTTCCTATTTTTACGCTATCATGTCATGCTTTTCAGTTTTGCTGTGCTGGGATTCCTCTTGTCTATTTTAGTACGGAAATCAAAGATCTAATCGTAATCCAAGGCAGGTAGTCAGAATGATAATCAGGGGTTGCGAGTTTGAACCTCGCTACTCAAGAAAATTACTGATAATTCGGATTATTTTATTCATCAAATATATTTTGTACTCACACGAATGTAGAAGCTATACTTTACACAAAACTTTACGGACATCATTCAAAATGATAAAGTTTTTGCTTTGTTTGCATATGAAGACAACTACATGTTATTTCTTACAAAGATAACCTACGTACATTTGTAAATCATTTAAGTATCAAATATGAGAGTAAATATAAAACAAGAAAGAGTAAGCCCCACATTGCTATCTACTAACAAAGACAACAAGGTCAATACATACAGGTACAGCACCAAAAAACAATACAATTTAACGGACCAGTTACATATGCAATAACATGTGCATGATCTGTTATATGGTTACACCTATCATCATTTTATGAGATTTAATATCATTGTATGTGTTTCGACTACCTGTACAAATGAGTGGTAGAAAATCACAGTAACATAATTTTCGCTCTCTCTCTCTCTCTCTCTCACAACTGATCCAAAACACAACAATAATACTGTTTTATATTCAGGACGTATAGCTCTAAAGATTAGGGTTATTGATAAATACAAAAATGAGCAACCAACTTCTTAAAGACATATAAATATTTTCTTTATTTTTAAAAACATTTCATTTTTGGTGCACTGTTCCAGTTTCTTTCCAAAAAAGTTACCTTTTTCGCAATCTGCACATTGGGATTTGGTGCGGTTATAATGATTTGTATTTTGTATAGAAGTCAAAATACCCTTTTAGTTTACATTTTGCTACTTTATGACATTTTGTTTTTCAAATTTAAGACTACTTTAATTAGCTCTAAATCCATTATTTAAACAGCAAAGAACGCAATTTTGACAATTCTAAGGTAGAAAAATTTGTTCATATAAAAGGCTTAATGTGCCTTTAGATATACACGGAATATCATGTTGCAGAAGCCTTATGAGGAGGCAGTACACAGCTTTCAATTTTACAAATTAAAAAAAAATTGAAATTAAACTGGATATATGAGCTCCTATGCTATATTTGAATTTTCTGTGGCCAGTATTGTGTTTCAATTATTAAGAAAAAATGATTTTATTTGTGTTTAACCCATACATTTTGAAGGAGTTCCTCTCAGATTCGAATTTATAATTCATGGAGCTAGCTCGGAATTCAGCTCTTCAATTTAAAGCGTACGCAGGAGAGGACTTAAAATAATGAAAAAGGAGGTGTGTAACTCCCTGTTTGGATTAAATTTCAGATTGTGCATTGTTTAGAAAGAAAGGAACACTGTAGCATGTGATTTTAATTATTGACATTGCTATATTTTTATATTATTCAAATAGGTATAATTTGCTATTTTCTCATTAATTTTAAAGACAAAAACAATGGAAAACACAAGGATATGTGCCAGAAAACTCGATGTGGACATTATCATTAATTCGTTGCTGTGAGATAAATATGTATATAAGTAGATATATGTATATATATATATATATATATATATATATATATATATATATATATATATATATATATATATATATATATATATAAAGGGAGATAATTAAATTCAATACAGTTATACTTTCCCCTGCGTGAGATCACTTAAGATACAAGTGTGCAGATAAATTGTTATAGAAATGAGAGAATATATACACACATACCACCACATCGAGATGTCAGTCCAATTACGGCACAGCGCCTAGCAGAACAGTCATGAAAGCATAGCCACTGCTAATCCACCATCACAAAAATGATGGTTTCAGAACAGCTTTATATACAGTCACAAACTGCACTACACATTGAAACAAGCTCAACATTCGTATATAGAGTTTGTTCTCTGTTATCATGTCTCACAAATCAACAATGACATTTTTATTGTCTTCTTCACTGATTGGGACCAGAGAAATATATATCTATTTCCGAAAGTCAACTGGATCCCGTAAGATCAAGTAGATCCGTAGGATACAATGAATATAGACAGATAAAGTATATATAAAGGGAGATAATTAAATTCAATACAGTTATACTTTCCCCTGTGTGGGATCACTTAAGATACAAGTGTGCAGATAAATTGTTATAGAAATGAGAGAATATATACACACATATGTAGGTATGTGTGTATATATTCTCTCATTTCTATATATATATATATATATATATATATATTTTATATATATATATATATATATATATAGTATATGTTGGTTAAGTTATTCCTGCATAAAAACAGAACAGCAACAATAGCGGCAATAATTAATTTGAACTAATTAAAGATCAATGTCTAATGTTATAAAAAAACACTTGACCTAATCATTCCTCTTCCTATGCTCTGCTGGGCAGTAAGTAAATTAAAGCTACGAGGTACTCCAGTTGTTGTGTTTAATTCATTAATATAGTTGTTTGTTTGTATATATGTAAATCAGCACTTAAAATATACAAAGTAAATAACTTTGTGTAGAAATGATTGTGACCAATTTAAAAACTGGAACTCAAGTGTACAATTTTTTTTCATTGTTAATTTTGATATTACCATATTTTATACATAAAACATGCAATGTCTCATGTCAGTATAATGGCATAATTTCTAAAGACAAGTCACCCCCTTATTACTTTTAATAACTGTTTTTATTTGTTTTATTTTCTGTTGTTCTTTTTTTTTAATTTCAATATGATAAACGATACATATAAACTCTTCCATCTCCTAGGTCTGTATCTGACATTCTGTCATCCTCTAAAGTTTATTAATGTTTGACAACGTAAAACCATATTGAATAATAAAATTTAGTAATTGTATCATAAAACTGATACACCTCTATCTGCTTGCATACAGTCAGTTATTTGCCGAGAAGCCTTGAAAACTGTGTATTGCCCCCTGGCTTTGTATATTGCTACGAGCTGTGTTTGATAATCAATATCGTCGAGCGAGATATCATTTTTCCTACGCTGCGAGTAGAAAAATACATGTCCTCAGAAAGCTACTGCAATATAATTATCCCTTTTATAAAAAACCTGTTTACATTTTAATGTAAAGATAGTTTCAATATACTTAAATTCTACAGAGACTTATATTACAGAAAATATAGCTCAGTGCCTTCTATATTAGTAATTTCAGGAACTCGAATATAGCTGTTCAGAAATGAAATTCATGAGTGACGATGATTACATTTAAAAAAAAATAGTATTGGTTCCTGTTTCCAAATGCTACGTAACACATGTACCCGATTAAGATGGATGTTTGTTGCAGTCCTGTACTAGAAGCATGGGCACGCTGGGAACCTGAACTTAAATATTCAGGTAAATATTTCTGATAGTCCACGAATTCGAATTCATGTAATTTGACTTTTACATATTCAATTACAAGAAAACATTAACCAAACTTTTTACATTTTTTTCTGTAACCAGGTTTTATAATCGGAAAGTTAAATTACAACTCGTGCCATGTCCTATGTGACATACTATGAATTTCAATAATGACCTGTTATTTTCAAAAGGTACACAATTTGTATGACGGTATCTCAGCATGTATTTGCATTTTTCTCTTTGTTTACTCTTGAAGGTTGAATTGTCATGTTTGCGTTGCCATGAAACAATCTGTCCGTCAATTTCTTAATTGACAACACATTAATGATGCGAACATCGTATTAGAATTGTTAAATAAAGAAGCATGGGAATAAATGATATCTTATGAGAAATCTGTGATGAATATAGTTTGCATGCATTCTTGCATTTAGTATTTATGAAGTCTTAGGTGTACATAAAACATTTTGATATTCAATTTACACAGAGGTAACCAGCTCAGAAATATGGAATACTTTCTTTAACAAACTTTAGATATAGAATATAGTTGTAATTATCAATATACTATATTTTAGTTGAGCAAGCTCTTGGTACATTCTCCAGCAACGAAAGAAGAATAAAAATGATCATGGATTATATGAAGGGTCGCGACATAGAGATCAAACCAGATGACTTGTTTGGAATGATTCGTTTAGCAGATATGCTACAAGTTAGTGATCTATATGTTTATTGTAAATACAGTATATCAAATCTTGCGATTACAAAATACAACTTTTACAAGATACTCCATGCCTGCACCTTATACGGTTTTCAACATGAACGTATAGATCAATATATTCGAGGACATCTCAATGAATTATGTAAAGAAGCAGATATTTTAAAGATTGACCCAGAGTCTGTGGAACTTCTTCTTACTGATGAAGAACTTTCCTACTGGCCGATGACACGCAGATTTATGTTCATAAGAAATTGGTGTAGAGCTAACAGAAGTAATAACTACTTTGAGAAATGGTTTGAGTTCTTAGATTTCTATAAAATGGACAAATATTACCTCGATGACATTGTTAAAAAAGACTCCCTTGTAGGAATGTCAATCACATGTTTGCAACAGGTAAATCAACATCTATGTTACAGACAAGATGCATCATTGCCATTTGTTTTTATTCTGGGCGATGATCGCACAGGATCAAACGTTGTTGGGTTGAATCTTGAAGACAAACAACTGTACCGATTTAACTTTCCTAATAAAATAATGGAAACTACTAGCGTCCAATGTGTGAAATCCACCGGAAAACTGTTATTCTTCAATCCATCGAAACGGCGAATATTTACATATGACGTAAATGACGGAGTTATAACAGAGAAACGCATTGTCTGGAAGGGGAAGTATCCTGAAAACATAAGCCATATCTTAGAAACAAGCACAAGCTTAGTATTCATTTCGACGGGAGTATACGATGATGGAAGTTTACGGTATCAGAGAAAAGTTCACAAATTTACACGGGGGTCAGTAGTATACCAGATGGTTAGCAAAAATGCAGATGTTCTTAATATTGAACCGTTCATGACATTATCATTTAAAGTAAGCTGTGTGTGTTACAATCAGTCAATGATTCTGATGTCCACAACAATATTTTCAAAGAGGAGAAAATTGTACTGCTTTAATCTTCAAACAAACAAAATGACAGAAATTAATCTACAAATCAATGAGGACCAAAGGTACGGGCTATTTGAGCAGTCCTCTGTTAAATGTTTACTGCCAGTGCATGATAAAATTCTCGTTGTGACTGGAATGTCATTTATGTTATTGTCATTAAACAAAGATTCAGATGCCTACATTGTTAGAGGAAAGGCAATGTCCAAATTTGACACTTTCTGCACAGGGAGCCTCTAAATACGCCTTTACTTCTGATAATTTGGTAGAATTGAACGGGCGATATGCACGTATCAGCTATAAAAGCAAGGAACAATCTTCTTTCCAAGATTGGCATACACTTAAATTGAAAAGAATGAACGATCCTTACTTTGAACCAACAGTGTGTGCTTATGTCGAACGGACAAAGGCATTATGTCACATTATGTGCCCACATTGTGACCCTGATGCCTGGGAAAAGGAAGCTGAAATTATCAGAAAAGAGGAAGAGTTGAGACAAAGAAACATAATTATGACCAACAGATTTTACGATGAAGAATCTGATGTTTATAGTGATTATCATGATTATGATTACTGCCATGATGATTATAGTGATGATCCTTGGAATCAGAGAGAAATGTACTGGGATGCAAGTGCAGATGAATTTGTGGAAGCTTGGTGGTAACAGAAACACAGTTTACAATTGAAACTGAATGAATATGAAAATATGTATACATTAAAAATAAGAATGAAGCCTGTTCAGAGGAGAATAAAATGTATCAGATCCATTAATCTGAATGAGAAAACCTACGGCTGTCAGTAGTCTATGTTTTAAGCGGCCTTCAGCTTTTCTAAAGGTTAAATATGTTATTTTTAGATTTGTCAAAATCAAAGGAATTAAGGTGGAAATTGAAATTTGCCGACAACAATATACAGTGTAGTAGTTTTCCTCGTCGTCCCTTCCTACTTTGTCAGGCATCTCCCATAGTTGTTCGATGGGGAAGAGATCTAGATGTTTTAAATTATGTTTTTATCATTTTTATATGTACGAAAATGATTAATATAATTTGAATAGGGCAAATCGTACACGGTTACCTACAAAATAATAAGTAATTCAGTTTTGCACAAACAATAACAAAAAAAAAAAAAAAAAAAAAAAAAAAAAAAAAAACAAACACACACAAAAAACACACACACTTGTTATGAGATATTATTATATGATCTAAAAAATAAATGTTGTGTTTTGTTCTTTATGGCATATTTCTCGATTAAAATATCATTACTTTACTATTATACTTAAAAGTTAATCCGCAATGATGGGTATAAACTTGAATTACTTTTGTATGCGCAGCGTTCGAGTAGTCGTTGCACGCCTAATACGTGCGTCATTTTTCCCGCGCTTCAACAAGGCAAAAAATTGTAATGTACATTTTGTGTTTTTTTTTAATTCTAAGCCTATTCATATAATAAAACAATTATTGACTAGTGAGCCATTGAATATCATGCGATATTCACCGGCAGCTGCCGGTGAATGTCACATCATATTTAATGGCTCACTAGTCAATAATTGTATATTATTGAATGTACAAAATCCGTCACGCATTCCTACCTGCTTATTTAATCATCAACACTATAAGTGTCAGAGTTAATGACAACATATCAATTCTGATAAGAAGTACGTGGCAATTCTTAACAGCTGAAAACACCATAGACCTTACCTAGTGAGCAACGAAAACAAGGAACCGGAAGAAGAAGAATATATTATATAACGTCGTTTTCCATTGGAAAATCGTGACGTTTTTAAAAGACTATATACACGGCTGCTGTGAAATTATGAAGTAATTTCATGTTTGCTGTATAAATTCGTTATATAAAGATTCTCGAAAGGTTATACATGGTCAGAGCTGCATTACTGGTACTGGTACTGGTACTGCAGTACATACTGCAGCGATTTTGCAAGTACTGGTACTGATACTGAATTACTCTTACAAAATTTTGCTACTACTGGTACTGGTACTGCATTACTGTCTTAAAAAGTGGTACTGCTACTGCATTACCCAGTACTTTTGGTTTTGATAAAATTAAAAATAACATCATTTTTTCTCATTAAATAAAGCTGTAAATTACATTAACTATATTTTATTTTTGTGAAAAAGTAAGTTATCAAATCTAAAGATAATTTGCTGCAATATTCCTTCAAATGTTAACATAGTATTCATCATAAAAAGCACCAAGACTTTAAGTAAAAATTAAATTAAGATAAACAGACTCAATAACTCTTTACCCTAAAATATCCTTATTAAAATCTTTTATTACTTTGTATTTACTAGTAAAAGAGCAAAATAAACACTAATTAATTTCTTCTATTCTAAAAAAATCCCATTTCAAGTGAAAAAAGTGATATTGTTAGCACCATAAAAAGTTGTTATTTACTTTGGTATAAATTGAACAGAGGTGTGAAGGTGTGAAAGGCAACAAAAGACTGTTGTGTTTTAAATGAAAGATGTTTGCATTGTATTTACACAGTTAACTGGTTACTAAACAATTAGATATGACATGAATATTATATGTTGTAAATATTGGTTTTGGTGAAATATGGGTTTTCCCAGCATCTGTTTGTATAGAAAGATTTAAGCCTATTCTGAAACAGAGACTAAGAGACTTTTACATAGCAGAATGGTATATAGATATTAACACGTGTCCTTCGTTATATTTATACAAGGAAATCAAACAAACTTTTGAAATTCCCTCATATCTCATAATATTGAATAACTTGAAATACAGACGAGCAATTGCAAAGATACGTATGGGTTCGCATGATTTAATGATAGAAAAGGCAAGACACTTTGAAAATGCAGTGCCGAGAGACCAGCGAAAGTGTATGCTATGTGACATGAATGACATTGAAGACGAATTCCACTTCGTTTTAACATGTAAATTATATAGAGACATCAGAAAGAAGTATATAAGTGACTATTATTGTAATCATGCAAGTGTTTACAAGTTCATTGAACTTTTAAATTCGACCAATAAAAATGTACTTATCAAGCTAGCATTATATATTCTTAAGGCTTTTAGAATCAGACAATCATTTTTTAGAGAGACCAATTAGTGTTCGAACAGTGAATGTGTACTTTTCAACATAATAGTGTCATAATAGATGACGTATTTACCAAGCTTTCTGTTTTTGTAAAAAAAAAAGAAATATATCAATTCTCGCTGTTTATTATTGTGTGTAGCCGTTGTGTTTTGTGTTTTGTGTATAATTAATGTGTTTTTTTATTTCTGTAACGCATGCTACAAATATGTGTCATATTGTATGTAAATGTCGATGAGCTGTTAATGTGCTTAAGACTAATAAAATATATGTTATGTTATGTTATGTTATTGTTTGTAAAAAGTATGTTAAAACTATAAAGTTGTAAATATGTTATGTTAACTTTAAAGCAGCATGCCTCCAGATTCATCCTAATTTTCATGAAAATTTTGAAAATGTATTTAAAGGTAAAATATTGTTAAATGAACAAATAAAGTACTTGACACATTACAATCGGCACTTAAAATCCACGTAAATTACCAAAAAGAGGTCAAAACATGCATAAATAGCCCCTACTGCGTTAGTAACGCAGTAGAAATATAGTGATAAATACTACAAAATACAGTCATTAAATGCACATAAGATATAAATTATCACTTGAATCTTTAATTTGTTTACTTTTCTCAAAGTTTTAGTAATTTTTTTCCAAGTTTAATTTTCTTGAAATATTTTGGGTCATTTGGAGGCATGCAGCTTTAAAGTAAATTATGATTTTATTTCTTTGCTGAATAATATTTGCAATTATTTGTTTGACACTGTATTTATTCAAACTTTGATGAATATATAAAAGTAATGGTACTGATACTTAATTACCTCACCAAAAAAAAAGTATTGGTACAGCAGTACCGAGCTAAAATCTAGTACTGGTACTGGTAATGGTACTGCATAATTTGCCAAGTACTGGTACTGGTACTTAAGTACTACACCCTTAGTACTGATGCAGCTCTGTACATGGTATGACAGTATATAAACGAAAGTGTGCAGTATAACCCTTGCCTAGTGGCTCGGGTTATTTATTCAGACAGCCGTTTATATAGGGCAATATAACCTATAATTTTTATAACTTATAATATATATAATTTCCGTATACTTTACTCGCGTTGTATTAGTATGTGTTTGTTTCACTTGTTGTGAGTTTACTTTGTATATATTTTTCATTATATTGCAATCTCATTGGTCCAAACAGTAGTCAACAGAACTTTTTATAGAATCATATTCACTGGGGGAAATATCATATTCAATGGCTGAAGTGGATTTTCCCAGTCTAAAAATAGATTGTGACTCAAATCCCATGACCATACAATGTCGTCTGTTAATTACTCGTGCTTATTAAAAAATAAATATCAGTTGCTTTACTATTATAGTTAAAGTTTACTATGAACTTGCGTAGTTGTTGCACGTCTGACACTTCAACGAATATTATACAATTATTTACTAGTGAGCCATTGAATATGATGTGATATTCACCGGCAGATGACATATTGACCGAGGTGATAGCCGAGGTCAATATGACTTTGTGCCGGTGAATATCACATCATATTCAATGGCCCACTAGTCAATAATTGTTTTATTATATGAATAGGCTAAGAAATAAAAAAAATCACTAAAGGTACAACCTTATATACATGTACAAATTTTGCCTCGAAAAAAAGACGCACGTGTTAGGCGTGCAACGACTACGCGAACGCTGCGCATACAAAAGTAATTCAAGTTTATACTTATCATTGCGGTGTAGCCTTTAAATATAATAGTGAAGCAATGATATTTTAATCGAGAAATATGCCATAAAGAACAAAAAGCAACAATTATATTTTAATTAGCACGCGTAATTAACAGTCTACGGTGTATTATCCTCAATCTATTTTTAGCCTGGGAAAATCCAATTCAGCCAGTGAATATGATACTACACGCAGTAAATATGATTTTATAAAAATTTATAGTTGACTACCGTTTGGACCAATGAGATTGCAGCTATATTTAGATCATATAATAAATATATTTGTTCAATGCCTTACAGATATATGGTGCAATATGATATACATGTGACATTATACAATTATTAAACACTTGAATCTTTAAATTTTGATGTTATTTCAAATACTGAAATAACTTTTTAAACATAAATCAATCAATATATATTAATGTGATTATGCTATTGTTAACGGCGTTTTGCGTTGATACCTACCTAAAAATGGTTGAATTGTGATCTATATATAGATTCTTCATTTTTGGAAAATAACTTGTAATTCACACGGTTGTAAACTATAAAACACACAATAGATAAAAAGTAGCAGAGGGGTATATTTTACAGACACGGACGATAAATGCGAGTTTATTTTTTGTTAAAATGGATTTAGAAGACACTTATTCGTATCCATTTGTTTGTGACAAGATATCACCGGACAGCGATAGTACACAATATATCATTTCCACGAAATTGCTAGACTTCCAAATATCGGTAAAGTATACGATTTATTTTGCTCTCATGTTTCAACATGTATTGAAGAATTAGCTTGCTCCAACGAAAATAAATTATTTATTTTATTTAAAAGCTATTAAGCATAATAAACGAAGAGATTAGCCAATTGTATTGCTTTTTTAGATCGGAAAGTACAGGAATAAATTCAAAAATAAATCATGCCTCTTCGCACTCCATATAACTTGAATGAAAGCATCACCTGTTTAATATAATCCATCAAAATGAGCTTCTTCTTTTTGGGGTGGGAGGATGGGATGGAAAAATAAACATGTAAACAAAGCAATACAGTTACCTCGAGTGATTTTATAAGCCTTTTGATAAGTTTATAGTAATCTTATACGCTTAGTTGATGCACGAAAATATCATGCAAGACAATATGTACACAGTTACTACATTACAACATTGTTCAATAGTTGTATCAAGAAAAAATACATTTATTTTCTAATTCGCTTGAAAATGAAATATTTATTCTCTTTAAAAGCTATTAAGCATAATAACAAACGAGAAATATAAGAATTGGCCAATTGCATTGGTTTTATTATATTGAGCAAATAGAACAGAGAAAATAAGAATCCCTAAAGAAAGCCCAACACGGCAAAATTGAAAACTCGGTTTGATTGAGCCTGTTCATGGACGGTACTGTCAAATGCAAACTATCGTCCACGCCCCCTAGCACCGGCTTAAGCAGAATTCAACATTTAACTTGTACTTGTACAATTTTGAATGTTGAAGCATCTGTAGATGAACGGGAACATAGTCAATTACCTTATAATAGTCTAACAGTCAGTGAAACAATTTACAAATCATACCATTGGTAATCAAATATTCATATTTTTACCTCAATTTTTTGACACTAAAAGAATTTTACTAAATTCATCTTTAATATAACCGCCAACGGCCATGTCTCTGAAACAAACGGTCCGGAATAAGTTAGCCGCAGCTGTACCACCACCAGACCGAAGGCTATTAATCCCATTTTTTCTTGTCTAAAACCAATTGCAGAAAACGTGTTAAGTACAATGTTCTGATCCTATCATATAACAATTGATTGACTCCTTTAATTTATAAGAATTTCAGGATTTACGGAAAATAAAATCGTTAGAACCAACCGTGATATTACTCATATCTATAAATCTCACTAAAACATGTCTCTTTATCAGTCCTAGCTATAATACATTTTTTACCTTCATGATACATATCCGCTTTGCTTGACCGGAAAAAACTGAAGAACTATAATTGTCTTAGGTCGTTTAACCCAGGAAATTGTAAAAACCCTGCATAAGCTACAAAGCACATACATAAATTCCTCAAAAACATTTAATTTTAATCTTCACTTCCAAACTAGGCCATAAAAATTATTTAACTTTAAAGGATTCGCAAGTTCTTTTTTCGACACAGAATGTCCCAAAATCTTATGTGCCGCTTCCTTGATTGATATAGCCCAAGTAGAATCCCAAAGGTCGAATCATGAGCCTATTTTACAGATTCTCCAGCAACGAAAGAAGAATAAAAATGATCATGGATTATATGAAGGGTCGCTTCATAGAGATCAAACCAGATGACTTGTTTGGAATGATTCGTTTAGCAGATATGCTACAAGTTAGTGATCTATATGTTTATTGTAAATACCGTATATCAAATCTTGCGATTACAAAATACAACTTTTACAAGATACTCCATGCCTGCACCTTATACGGTTTTCAACATGAACGTATAGATTAATATATTCGAGGACATCTCAATGAATTATGTGAAGAAGCAGATATTTTAAAGATTGACCCAGAGTCTGTGGAACTTCTTCTTACTGATGAAGAACTTTCCTACTGGCCGATGACACGCAGATTTATGTTCATAAGAAATTGGTGTAGAGCTAACAGAAGTAATAACTACTTTGAGAAATGGTTTGAGTTCTTAGATTTCTATAAAATGGACAAATATTACCTCGATGACATTGTTAAAAAAGACTCCCTTGTAGGAATGTCAATCACATGTTTGCAACAGGTAAATCAACATCTATGTTACAGACAAGATGCATCATTGCCGTTTGTTTTTATTCTGGGCGATGATCGCACAAGATCAAACGTTGTTGGGTTGAGTCTTGAAGACAAACAACTGTACCGATTTAACTTTCCTAATAAAATAATGGAAACTACTAGCGTCCAATGTGTGAAATCCACCGGAAAACTGTTATTCTTCAATCCATCGAAACGGCGAATATTTACATATGACGTAAATGACGGAGTTATAACAGAGAAACGCATTGTCTGGAAGGGGAAGTATCCTGAAAACATAAGCCATATCTTAGAAACAAGCACAAGCTTAGTATTCATATCGACGGGAGTATACGATGATGGAAGTTTACGGTATCAGAGAAAAGTTCACAAATTTACACGGGGGTCAGTAGTATACCAGATGGTTAGCAAAAATGCAGATGTTCTTAATGTTGAACCGTTCATGACATTATCATTTAAAGTTAGCTGTGTGTGTTACAATCAATCAATGATTCTGATGTCCACAACTACATATTCAAAGAGGAGAAAATTGTACTGCTTTAATCTTCAAACAAACAAAATGACAGAAATTAATCTACAAATTAATGAGGACCAAAGCTATGGGCTATTTGAGCAAGCAGTCCTCTGTTAAATGTTTATTGCCAGTGCATGATAAAATTCTCGTTGTTACTGGAATGTCATTTATGTTATTGTCATTAAATAAAGATTCAGATGCCTACACTGTAGAGGAAAGGCAATGTCCAAATTTGACACTTTATCCACAGGGAGCCTTTAAATACGTATTTATTTCTGATAATTTGGTAGAATTGAACGGGCGATATGCACGTATCAGCTATAAAAGCAAGGAACAATCTTCTTTCCAAGATTGGCATACACTTAAATTGAAAAGAATGAACAATCCTTACTTTGAACCAACAGTGTGTGCTTATGTCGAACGGACAAAGGCATTATGTCACATTATGTGCCCACATTGTGACCCTGATGCCTGGGAAAAGGAAGCTGAAATTATCAGAAAAGAGGAAGACTTGGGACAAAGAAACATAATTATGACCAACAGTTTTTACGATGAAGAATCTGATGTTTATAGTGATTATCATGATTATGATTACTACCATGATGATTATAGTGATGATCCTTGGAATCAGAGAGAAATGTACTGGGATGCAAGTGCAGATGAATTTGTGGAAGCTTGGTGGTAACAGAAACACAGTTTACAATTGAAACTGAATGAATATGAAAATATGTATACATTAAAAATAAGAATGAAGCCTGTTCAGAGGAGAATAAAATGTATCAGATCCATTAATCTGAATGAGAAAACCTACGGCTGTCAGTAGTCTATGTTTTAAGCGGCCTTCAGCTTTTCTAAAGGTTAAATATGTTATTTTCAGATTTGTCAAAATCAAAGGAATTAAGGTGTAAATTGAAATTTGCCGACAACAATAGATACAGTGTAGTAGTTTTCCTCGTCGTCCCTTACTACTTTGTCAGGCATCTCCCATAGTTGTTCGATGGGGAAGAGATCTAGATGTTTAAAATTATGTTTTTATCATTTTTATATGTACGAAAATGATTAATATAATTTTTTAAGATAAATCGTTTCATATAATTGTCAAAATCAAAATAATTAAGGTGTAAATTGAAATTTGCCGACAACAATATACAATGTAGTAGTTTTCCTCGTCGTCCCTTCCTACTTTGTCAGGCATCTCCCATCGTTGTTCGATGGGGAAAAGATCTAGATGTTTTAAATTATGTTTTTATCATTTTTATATGTACGAAAATGATTAATCTAATTTGAATAGGGCAAATCGTACACGGTTACCTACAAAATAATAAGTAATTCAGTTTTGCACAAACAATAACCAAAAACCCCCCCAAAAAAACAAAAAAACAAAACCAAACACACAAAAACACACACAGTTGTTATAAGATATTATTATATGATCTAAATATAGCTGCAATCTCATTGGTCCAAAGAGTAGTCGACGGAACTTTTTATAAAATCATATTCACTGGGTGTAGTATCATATTCACTGGCTGAATTGGATTTTCCCAGTCTAAAAAGTAGATTGAGACCCATATTCAATGACAATACACCGTAGACTGTTAATTACGCGTGTTAATTAAAAAATAAATGTTGTGTTTTGTTCTTTATGGCATATTTCTCGATTAAAATATCATTACTTTACTATTATACTTAAAGGTTAATCCGCAACGATGGGTATAAACTTGAATTACTTTTGAATGCGCAGCGTTCGAGTAGTCGTTGCACGCCTAACACGTGCGTCATTTTCGCGCGCTTCAACAAGGCAAAAAATTGTAATGTACATTTTGTGTTTTTTTTTTAATTCTAAGCCTATTCATATAATAAAACAATTATTGACTAGTGAGCCATTGAATATCATGTGATATTCACCGGCAGAAAGTCATATTGACCTCGGCTATCGCCTCGGTCAATATGTCATATGCCGGTATGTCATTTGCCGGTGAATATCTCATCATATTTAATGGCTCACTAGTCAATAATTGTATATTATTGAATGTACAATATCCGTCACGCATTCCTCCCTGCTTATTTAATCATCAACACTATAAATGTCAGAGTTAATGACAACATATCAATTCTGATAAGAAGTGCGTGGCAATTATATTATGATACTATTATAGTTAAAGTTTACTATGAACTTGCGTAGTTGGTGCACGTCTGACACTTCAACGAATATTACACAATTATTAACTAGTGAGCCATTGAATATGATGTGATATTCACCGGCAGATGACATATTGACCGAGGTGATTAAATATTAAATATAATAGTGAAGCAATGATATTTTAATCGAGAAATATGCCATAAAGAACAAAAAGCAACAATTATATTTTAATTAGCACGCGTAATTAACAGTCTACGGTGTATTATCCTCAATCTATTTTTAGCCTGGGAAAATCCATTTCAGCTAGTGAATATGATACTACACGCAGTAAATATAATTTTATAAAAATGTTCTTGTTGACTACCAAGATATATGGTGCAATATGATATACATGTGACTTTATACAATTATTAAACACTTGAATCTTTAAATTTTGATGTTATTTCAAATACTGAAATAACTTTTTAAACATAAATCAATCAATATATATTTATGTGATTATGCTATTGTTAATGGCGTTTTGCGTTTATACCTACCTAAAAATGGTTGAATTGTGATCTATATATAGATTCTTCATTTTTGGAAAATAACTTGTAATTCACACGGTTGTAAACTATAAAACACACAATAGATAAAAAGTAGCAGAGGGGTATATTTTACAGACACGGACGATAAATGCGAGTTTATTTTTGTTAAAATGGATTTAGAAGACACTTATTCGTATCCATTTGTTTTTGACAAGATATCACCGGACAGCGATAGTACACAATATATCATTTCCACGAAATTGCTAGACTTCGAAATATCGGTAAAGTATACGATTTATTTTGCTCTCATGTTTCAACTTGTATTGAAGAATTAGCTTGCTCCAACGAAAATAAATTATTTATTTTATTTAAAAGCTATTAAGCATAATAAACGAAGAGATTAGCCAATTGTATTGCTTTTTTAGATCGGAAAGTACAGGAATAAATTCAAAAATAAATCATGCCTCTTCGCACTCCATATAACTTGAATGAAAGCATCACCTGTTTAATATAATCCATCAAAATGAGCTTCTTCTTTTTGGGGTGGGAGGGATGGGATGGAAAAATAAACATGTAAACAAAGCAATACAGTTACCTCGAGTGATTTTATAAGCCTTTTGATAAGTTTATAGTAATCTTATACGCTTAGTTGATGCACGAAAATATCATGCAAGACAATATGTACACAGTTACTACATTACAACATTGTTCAATAGTTGTATCAAGAAAAAATACATTTATTTTCTAATTCGTTTGAAAATGAAATATTTATTCTCTTTAAAAGCTATTAAGCATAATAACAAACGAGACATATTAGAATTGACCAATTGCATTGGTTTTATTACATTGAGCAAATAGAACAGAGAAAATAAAAATCCCTAAAGAAAGCCCAACAAGGCAAAATTGAAAACTCGGTTTGATTGAGCCTGTTCATGGACGGTACTGTCAAATGCAAACTATCGTCCACGCCCCCTAGCACCGGCTTAAGCAGCATTCAACATTTAACTTGCACTTGTACAATTTTGAATGTTGAAGCATCTGCAGATGAACGGGAACATAGTCAATTACCTTATAATAGTCTAACAGTCAGTGAAACAATTTACAAATCATACCATTGGTAATCAAATATTCATATTTTTACCTAAATTTTTTGACACTGAAAGAATTTTACTAAATTCATCTTTAATATAACCGCCAACGGCCATGTCTCTGAAACAAACGGTCCGGAATAAGTTAGCCGCAGCTGTACCACCACCAGACCGAAGGCTATTAATCCCATTTTTTCTTGTCTAAAACCAATTGCAGAAAACGTGTTAAGTACAATGTTCTGACCCTATCATATAACAATTGATTGACTCCTTTAATTTATAAGAATTTCTAGATTTACGGAAAATAAAATCGTTAGAACCAACCGTGATATTACTCATATCTATAAATCTCTCTAAAACATGTCTCTTTATCAGTCCTAGCTATAATACATTTTTTACCTTCATGATACATATCCGCTTTGCTTGACCGGAAAAAACTGAAGAACTATAATTGTCTTAGGTCGTTTAACCCAGGAAATTGTAAAAACCCTGCATAAGCTACAAAGCACATACATAAATTCCTCAAAAACATTTAATTTTAATCTTCACTTCCAAACTAGGCCATAAAAATTATTTAACTTTAAAGGATTCGCAAGTTCTTTTTTCGACACAGAATGTCCCAAAATCTTATGTGCCGCTTCCTTGATTGATATAACCCAAGTAGAATCCCAAAGGTCGAATCATGAGCCTATTTTACAAAATAATAAACTTCATCAACAGAAACTGGAGAATTTGATCTCTGAATAACTGATCTGATATGAGATATAATGCCAAACTAAAATCACTAGCTGGTATAAATTCGACACCATGTTTCCGTGCCCAAAAACACCAATTTCCAAAAACTCTTTGATATTTTTTCACAGTGTTAGAAGCTTTGGATTTCAATATGACATTTTGTAATTCAGCAGCCAAGGAGAAAACTGCGGGCCTTGAAAATGAACTGGGTTGACCCTTCGAGCAATCAGATCTGTAAAATGTATAAAAAGAAAACACAATAAAAGGTGCGTCCTAATAAAAACTGTGATACAAAGCACATTGTATTACATAAAATTTAAGTAATGATATTAGCTGTGCAAAATGTTTACAGCCAACCAGTCATGACTTTTTCCTTTCTCAACAATAAACCAATAAAACAGTACATGTAATATTGGGCTAACCTGTCTATGGCAGAAATCAATCTATAAACACAAAATATTGCAACTGCCGACCTTTCAAGGGCAAAACACATATAGTATGATTAAATTGACCTGTCAATTACGAATACATGATAGCACTCATTTAAATACTCGATCCCACTTTGGTCTAGCCCGTTTAGTTTACGAAAATTAATATGGAAGATATTAGTCATGTGTTGAAAGTCACACAAGCTTAATGTGAGGTCTTCGTTACACTCACAATAGCACAGTCGGTTAAGTGAATGCCTGATAATCGAGAGGTCTGTGGTTCGATCCATACGGTTGCCATTGTTTTAGACCTACTCTTTCTTTATTTTTGCAGTATTTTTTAATGGAATCGATTTGCATTGCGTTTTACGGCATTGAAATGACATTCATTGAGTTTAATCCGAATAAATTTTAAACATTAATTATGAAACCGTGTTCTTTAAAAAGAAATAGACTTTACAAAGTTAAGTATAACATAATAAAACAAAACGAACAACTTGAAAATAAGCATATCTTCAATAATATTGAAAATATGAATAAGAAAAAAAAACATGAACCTTTGCGGTCTTGAACATACTCCATTTAGGGCACTTATATTATAAAACCGTATTTTACCATATTGCGCTATAACGCTGAGTACATATACTTCATAAATACAAATTTAATTAAATTATGTCGAACAGCGAACATCTCAAAATCGATCGAAGATTAATATATTGCGTGCATTGACGTAATTGACAAGTTAATAAAATCAAACAATAAAAGAAATATAAACTACCGATATAAATAATGTGGCCATACCACGTGACTTTTCTGGTACGGTACACGCATAAAGGTGTTTTTTATCAATAACTTTGCTGTTTCTCAACCGATTTTGATCGGATAAAACGCAGAGTACCCGTAATTTATCAGCTATTGTTTGATTTTATTAACCTGTCGATTGCATTCTGACTATACGATTAATGCACACAATATATTAATCTTCGATAGATTTTCGGTAAGTTCCATGATATGTTCGCAGTGAGATGATGTGATATACTGAGCGTTATAGCGCAATAGAGTAAACTACGGGTCAATCTAGGTGTTGTAAGATCGAGACTGTGAAGGTCCTTGCTTTTTTTCTTATTTATATTTTCATCATTATCGAAGCTATGATTGACTTTTTATGTTGTTCTTTTTGTTTTAATATGTTTTGCGCTTATTTTGGTAAAGTATACTCTTTTAAAATAAATTCATGTAAGAATTATTATTTAAAATCCATTCAGATTAAAATCAGTATGTGTCATTTTAATACCGTAAAATACAAAACAAAACAGTTTCTAAGCAGCTTCCGTGTAGACGGAATTATGAATTATGCATATCCGTGTAGACAATTATGCTAACTCGGCCATTTCCAGTAAAATATTCTGAAAAAAATAAAGAGTAGGCCTAAAACAATGGCAACAGTAGGGATCGAACCACAAACCTCCCATATATCAGGCAACCACTTAACCGACTGTGCTATTGCGGATGTAACGACGGTCATTACATTAAGCCGGCGTGACCTTTAAAACATAAATTTTATACTCCATATTAATTCTCGTAAACTACACGGACATAACCGAAGTGAGATCTAATATTTAAATTTGTGCTATAATGTATTCATAATTGACAGGTCAATAAAATCAGACTTATACCCACGGTAAATCAAAATTTTGAAAACTATTGAATGCTTTTTGAGAACATACGAGTACAGATTTATTTTCATAGCCGGTGCTGACGGGAACAGTACACACTCATTTATCACAACAATCGATTTCTAGCAAGTCGTCCGTTCTTTTAGAAAAATGAATGCTTAATCTAAAAGATTTACAATGTCCAATGTATCTAGTGAATACAGTGATGTTTTCGCATATTTTCGTAAAGATATGTTGAAATGGTACGGAACACACTGCTATTTTAAAATATACGGTACACACATTTTAGTCTTTTTGAAATGAATCTGTACAAAATTGCTTCAACTTATAATGTAAGTGTCTTTTTTCTTCGATTTTCATATTTTATTTAACCCTACGTGAACCCTGGGAACAGTTTTGCAAGGTATCATTACATGTCAACATGATTACTTAATGATTAATAAATTTTAAAAACAAAAGAACATTTTGATAGAATGTCGTGCACAATTCGTTTATAAAATGTTTTGCAATTTATATTTTGATTGTAGCATGCTAATATTACAATTAAGTTATTGTTGAAAAAGATATCAGTAGGAATTTGAGAAAACGAAAGAAGATATTTGAAACCTTACTTTTTCACGAAATGCGTTTTCATATACACTTAAAATGTTAATAATGTTTATGTGTGCATTAATTGTTACGAGATCAGGCTTAAGATTTACGTTCTTTATGTCATTGCCATGTTGAAAATCGACTAGGATATGCTAAACGCTTTGATCTTCACAGGATCGTGCGCTTGCATGTAAACAGCTTGTTCTATAGTTGCTGTTGATAGAAAAATATGTTAACTGTTTTATTTTGCCATTTCAATTTTCAAATCACGTCATGAAAATTAATTTTCCAAGCGAAAAAGCGTACTCTTGTATATCTATTATCATTTAGAATTAAATGTGTGCATTTTCCTGATATTTACTCGCATTTTTTCCTATATATTCTTTATATCTTATATGAGGTAAAAAAGACGCAATATGTCAAAACTTTACTTGTAATTTAATGTCTGAATATTTCATGTCCGAACAGTGCGAATGAAATAATGTACATGTAATAATTATATTGTATTATAGTAATTACATAATTACTATATACAATCAGTCGAAAATCAATATATGGTAAGAAATTTCTCTTGAATGAATCTTGAATGATTTAATACCTTTATATTCGAAAACCTAATAATATTTTTTTCTCATGCCAGTGACCAACACATTGACAAATGAGAACGTGTAGCGTTCAATGTTAACAAAAGTACAAAAAGAAATGCCTTAAAGAGAGGTCCCCTTGGTGTTCAAATTATTGCCAACATTTAGAATGTGGATAGACTGTGAATAACAAATAAAGATATTAAATATACTACTCGAAACTTAATCAAGTTTTGAACTTATGACTGAACTTTAAAGCAAACCGAAAAAGCATTTATAAGCCAGCTGTTGATTGACACATAAATTTATGTTACTTGTACGAATATTATAATATGTGCTAGGGTCTAGGGACTTAAAAGATGCGGAACTCCCAGGGTTTTCACCATGTGATCATCCAATACGAAACGTTGTCGGACCAAATGTTAACTATATAGCCTTTTATTATTCTATATATCTTTTTAGTGAAAACATCTCTAGTTTATGTAGCCCCGTTTTGATTTTCGAGCATTTTGTCAACTCCATAATGTATTTATTCTGATTTTTTTTTATTTTCCAGACTCAAAGTATATGTTATATTTATAAAGGAGAAAAAGTGGAAGATATAAAAAATAATTTCTTGAAGAAAAAAAAATACGATAAGTAAAAGTAACAAACAAAAAAATGTAAAAAGGTAAAAAAATACTAAAACCATTACCCTGCACTATATTGCCAATCATGAAAGAATCAAATATGGTATCCTATCCAGCTAGCTTACGGAACGCCGGTGGTTCTACTCAGGTGCCCGTTCGTGCCTGAAATAATGCACGGAAGGGCACCTGAGGTCTTCCTCCACCAGTAAAGCTGTAACGTCGCCATATGACCTATACTGTGTCGGTGCGACGTAAAACCCAATCAAACAAACAAACAAATATGGTAGCAAATCTATCACGAGTACAAGAAATAACAACAAATTATGTTTGAAAGCCAAACGTCACAAGTATTCCAACGTATGGAAATGCCGAATATTTTTACAAAGAAAAAAATAGATAATGTTATAAAAAATAAAATGTAACCACAGAAGAAATCACAGCACAATTATAAAAAAAAGCATTCATTTTTTATGAAACAGTGAAAAAGAACGGACGACTTGCTAGAAATCGCTAGAAGTCCCCTCGGCCCCGGCTATGAACACAAAACTGTACTCAAATGTTCTAAAAAAACATTCAAGGCTTTTCACTGTGGGTAGCCGGATACTCTGCGCCTTATCTGATCAAAATCGGTTGAGTATTGTTTGATTTTATTAACCTGCCAATTCCATACTGATTATACGGTCAATGCAAAGAATATACATGTATTAATATTCGATAAATGTTCGGTAATTTCCGTGAGATTTAAGCAGTAAGATATGATTAAATACATCTGGTTTCTATGAATAAGTTATACTGACCGTTATAGCGCAAAAGGGTAAACTACCGGTATATTCTAAATGTCCTACGTGTTGTAAGATCAAGACCGCGTATGTCCAGGTTTTTTTTTCTTATTCATAACTATTTTCAACATTTTTGAAGTTAAGGTTGTTCTGTCTGTTTTAATAGGTTTTGCACTTTTTTGTTAATACTATAAAAGTATATAACATTGTTAAAGAATTAAAATTCAAAATTCATTCGGATTAAGATCAGTTAATGTCTGGACATACGCTGTCTCGATCTTACCGTAAAATACAATACAAAACGTGACAATTCAGTGTTTCTTAGTTGTTTCATATCTGTGTAGAAAATTCTGAAAGCGCTTGACCTTTTTCATTATAATATGCTTAAAAATAAAGAAAAAATAAATCTAAAAATAAGTGACGTCTAAAAAAAAGTCAAAAGAAGGGATCGGATCTCTCATACATTAGGTAATCACTTAACCGACTGTGCTATTGCGGATGTTACGAGAACCTACATAAAGCTAGTGGGAGTTTTCCAAACGTTAGCTATATACTCCATATTAATTCTCGTAAAATAAACGGGCCAAACGGAAGTAGGATCGAATATTTAAATGAGTGCTTTAATGTATTCATAATTGACAGGTCAATAAAATCAGACTATAACAGCAAAGTTATTAATAAAAACATACCTTAATCGGTGAAAAATCTGTTTGTATTGTCCAACAATATTGACGTGGCACTTCATTAACTTTCGTAAAGGTCATCTGAATAAACACTGACCATGCAGTATCTGTCGAATATATCGATATATTTGCTAACTGCACTTGTCAGTGATGTGTGGTGTATTGGTATAGATGTCGGACTACCGATATGAAGGTCTCTGGTTCGATTCCTTACCAATTCTACGTTATGATATTTTAAAAAATTTACTTGCAAAATTTAATTTGAAATCATTTTACTACACCTGGTTTTAGAATACCTTTTTCAGTGGTATTTTTTTATACACAATTACGTATACATTTTTTTTATTTCATTACAGTATATTACGGCTCTTTTTGTGACATTATGCCATCTAGGCTTTAGCGCATACACGCTATATTATTAAGAATGCTACACAGATAGTACACACAACAAAACTGGTTTGCAATAGTTTTAGTAGAATGGCATTGTTTAAAATTAAAATAAAAAATAAATCGATGAAATAGGATTCGAACCAACCAGTAAAATCTTCTACATTCTTCAAGTGAAACCCCTTTACCAATTGCGCTGAGAGGGATACTTAATTTACACCATTTTAACAATTGAATATCAACATTCATATCGATTTTACAAGTAGATCGTAACATTTACGAAATATACCGAGTACAAGGTCAAATGCATGAATGCCAGGTCAATGTTGTTGGAAAATACCGAACCCGAAATGTCACGTGGTATGGCACGTTGATAAATAATCATTAAAACACTGCAATTAAAAAAGCATGTAACACTTCAAATTTATATCTCTGGGAACTAAAGCGACATGATGTACTAACCAGTTATTTTCATAAACCCAGTTTTCAGAAAAAGCGTCCACTTTCTCAGTTCCCGGAACCATAACTTAACTGTTAAAACAAACAATTTTTCGATTATAATGGTGATCAAACCGATCTACTGTATGAGGCCCCCACATCAGATCAATAAAAAAAAATCTCTCCTGAGCCCACTCATCAACATCACATAATTTACTATAATAATCAGCCAAAGCATTAGACTCTCTGGGACACCATGTCATATGCAATATAATCTGATGTTTAATGTATAATTCAAATATATCTAAAGCAATCTTCTTGTGGAAATCTTATTTCGTACTTCCCAATGCAACATTATGAACACAGTTCAAGTTATCGGTACACCAACTTAATGCCCGCTATAAATGGTAAAACGCTTTTTAAGGCAAAAAAATAACAGTTAACTCGTGTCAAGTAGAACTGGTGTCCCTTCAGACTGTGACCAATACCTATGACAAATTTGATCACTACAACCTTCAATATAAGCAGTGCAGGCTGTTTGGCTAGTATTTTAATAGACTGTTACCTACTCAATACCAGTACTGAACAAACGTCTGGTTGGTTTACTTATTACTTTCTTTTTCTAGGAATAGCTCCCCCAGACCGGTTAATATCTAAACGGTCCTCATTTCTAGATGCAAATGTTTTGTCATTATTTTGCAAATATAACAGGCATTAAGGAAATTATTTTCCCTGTGAACTTTGTTATTTCTCTTGCACTTAGAAGAGGAATTTTTGCATAACATACATAAAAGCCCCAGCCAATCAAGAATTTGTACTTGTTCACACATTCGTTCAAATTAATAAAAAAAAACCTGACCTCATCAAAACTGACTTCACAAACATGACGTCATTCTTAGCTAACCAACTGAAGTGTTTTATTCCCCCAGCCGTCATCTAAAAATAGTACAAAAATATACTATTTTCCCTGATATGTTTAACAATTGGCCGCAAACACTCAGTCCAGATAAATGGAGCTGATGTCAGTCAAAAAAGATAAATTAGTGAAAACATAATATTTTATAAACCTTTTTCAATCCACGAAAACCCTAAACATGTTTGCTGAAATGAATCTATATCTATATTGTAATTATCTGAGGTTACGGGAGATGCTTTGGTAGTTTAACGCGGAGGATGGTAGTCTAGTACTGGTGTAACTCTCCAGGAACGATGGTTAGGAAACTACCCGCCTATATGACTGAAATACTGTTGTGAAAAGGCGTAAAATGAAACAAACAAACAAACAAATTGACCGACAATAACAACGGATTAACTGAATAAGGAATAAAGTAATTTCTAAAACACAAACAGAATGAACTAGGTCAATGATAGTACTCGAAACAAAATCACAATGTTCAAGAGCAGATTTTTCTTTTAGAAAAAAAAAAACTAACAGGAGTTTCATAAATAGGAATAATATAACCGGTTTGAACTACATCAATTACATAGTCAGAAAGTTTTAAAATACTTTTCCAAAAAACACGAGACCGTAACCAACCCATTAACAGACTAATTTTTGCTATGAGGAAACGTCATTTTGTATTCAAAATACTTAGTTTGTGCTAAAATATTGTCCTCTGAAACACAGTTTGTGATTAGCAAATGTAATCATTTGAAAAATACTCATCTTTACAATAAAAATCCGGTAACAAAGTGATCCCTCGGAAGCATTAATCACAAAAAAATACAAGAGAAGTGCAGACTCGGTTTGATTGAGTCTGTACATGAGGGATAATGAATACGTGCAACATCCCTCACGTGATAAGCCGGGTCTTGGTTCAGTTGAGGTTCGTGTTGCTTCCTCGAGACTGCTTGCTGCTGATTGATCTTGACTGGTTGACTTTTTGTTGACTTTCTGGTCCCTTGTTGTTTTCTCGTCTACGGTTAGTATCTTCCCCATTACCCCTAGGTTTTATTTCTTTGATTAACCCCCCATCCCCCGGTCTCATGTCCCCTTCCCCTTTGACTTTGTGGGCCTATTATTCAATCATTTATTTGTTTTCTTTGAATTCCTAATCAATTACAAATTATTTATCATTTAGTGATTAACCTGTCCGTGCTCTGTCTTTGCCCTGTCCTGTTTTTGTTTGGGGTCCGCCTTGGCTCCTTGCCACTGGTTCTTGTTGCTGGGTCATATGGGGGTTGCGTTCATTGAACGCCGCCCTTCCTTGTTGATCTTGTTTATCATATTTTGTAAAGGGAAGGCTTGACTGGTTGACTTTGTAAAGGGAAGGCACTTCCGAGAACGGGATAATATCCGACTCCTTGCAGTTGAAGTAATCTTATGCAGTTCGACTGGAAGTGACCAAATCCACCGCCGCAGGCATAACACTAGATAAGGTGCTTGTTGTTTCGTCTGAAAATACGAAACGAACTGAGTACATCCATAGCAGTGTCCTCACCATAACCCGTATCACGTGACGACTCTAAGAAAATAACTGTGCAGGTTGCAAGATTCGGACTCGAACGAAATGTTTTCTTTGCCAAAGCTCGCTTTTCGCCACGTCGAATCTTATCATCCTCGCTATCGCTTGCAATTTCATCCGATTCATATTCAGCAACCGTATCCCAGACGCCAGTACTTTTATCAGCTTATTCAATAAGTTTATTCCTGTGATTCAGGCTTTTAACGATTCAAGCAACTTTATCTAATGATATGTGTTCTCCGTCGTTCTGAATAAAACTGGAAACCGACTCTAACTGTTCAAGTAGTTCTGAGTTAAATTCAATCAGTTTCCGGTTTTTGTCCACTTTAAGTCCCTAGCAAAAGAACTTTCTGCCATTTCTTTTTAACTGCTTGTCATTGGACACTAATCAGTCGTCGCTTAATTCACGATTAAGCAAAGGAAACTTTTTGTCTAAATACTCCAATAATCGACCATAGAATCTGCAGAACCGCCTCTATCTCTGCCACCCTGCCACCCTGCATTTTCGCTATCACTATCCGTTTAAGATCGAAAATAAACATGTGGACGCAATACAATTACCTCGAGTGATTTGATACGTATTTAGATACTTTATATAGACATCTGATATGCTTAGTTGAAGCACGAAAATATCATGCAAGACAATTTGAAAACAGTAATTGTATAACCATATACCTTTATAGCTCTACCAGGAATAAATATATCTACTACATGCAGTTTTGAATACCAACGCTTTCAGAGTTGAACAATAAAATATATTACATTTTGAGCTCTACTTTTTTCGAAGAAAAAAAATAGAGGTATTTTTACAGTCATGTCGGCGTTGCCGTCCGCAAACTTTTACGTTCATCATAAGATATGAAAAACAGAATCAACAAGGAAAGGCGGCGTTCAAAGAACGCAAGCTTACTCAATCCAGCAACAATAATTAGTGGCAAGGAGCCCAGGAGGACGCCAAACAAAAACAGGGTAAGGCACCAGGCAGAACACGGACAGGCTAATCACTCAAATGATACTTAAAAAGAACTGAAAGTTACCGACAAGGTAGTTTAAGAAAAATAATTGATTAATTAAAAGGCCGACAAAGTTAAGGGGCACAGGGGAAGGGGATACGAGATTCGGGGAAGGAAGGGACAAAATTAAAAAAAAAAATAATTAAAACTAGGGACAAAAGGGAAGATATTACCATAGACGAGAAAACAACAAGGGACACAAACAAAAGTGTCACCATGTCAGTCTTAAACGACAAACACATACATCATAGGAACACAGAGGGGCGCCACCTTGGAATGGTCAGCAGCATAAGTACTGCTAGGGAATTTAAACCGGTTTAAACTTTTTAAGTTCTTTATTGAATTTAGATAAATTATCATCATGTTGTTATTACTGTCCTGATTTGATTTATACTTGGACAAAACAAGAAAGATGACTTGCTACTAACATATTGAATAATTAAGATGAGACCTTGACCTTTAATTGACCCTGATCGTCAAGGTCAAATAAATGAACTTCTCTTGTTAACTGGCTATTACTTTGTTATTTATAAATGGATTAACGTCATATTTAGAAACATCTTTTAGGTCAGGACCTTCATGTATATCAACTTCAAATTGACCTTGTTCAAGGTCAGATTATTGATTTTTTTAAGTTGTCATTATTTTGTTATTTATGTAAGGATTTAATTCATATGTGACAAGACAGACATGTTGAATAATTCACCTTTATATGACATTGACCGTCAAGGTCAGATGATTGAATTCTTCTTATGTATTCTTAACTTTTTCACACATTTATTATAATGATTCATACTTGGACAGAACAACAATTGTGACTAGACAGATTATTATAAAAAAGGAAAAAATATTTCTATTCTTTATAATTCTTTTTAAAGATTTATTTAAACCGTTTATTTGTTTGCTTGTAGAAAAAGTAAAAAAGTCGAGCGTTGCCCCTGTCCAGCCATGGCTCTTGTTTAGTTAAGAAAACTTTGCTAAATACTTGCACTTTAACACTGACATGAAATGTTTATTATATAGTTCCACTCGTTTCTTTCTTTATTCGGTGTATAATTAGTTACGGAGTTGAAATGCATCTTGTTAATTTATACTTTTCATATTAAGGACAAATTTCATCCTAAATCAGAAGATCACAAGTTTTGTACATAAAGAAAACTAAAGTAATAATAGCTATCATTAAACCTAAAGGATGCTATCACTTTTTTCAATAACAGGAACCAGGCGGAGAATGGGAAAGTATTGCATATAGCAGTCCTGTTTTAGAGGCATGGGGACGTTGGAATCCTGAAATAAGGCATTCTGGTAAATATCTTGAAATAGTCTTTTACAACGACTGTAGATTAAATGATATTATTTCAGATAAAAAAAATACAGGGCTGGGAATCAGAACTGCATCGTATCTTACAAAATGTAAGCAAAGGCCGCAATCTTGGAAAGAAAATGGCATGTTTTTTGTTTATTACTCTTTTTGTTGAAAATGGCTGAAAACCAGATATATACATGTATTGATACGCTCCACCTTTTCTGCTTCGTACGGTTATGTTGCTTGCACAAATATTTTGTAAAGCAAAAGGTTATAGCGAACTTGCAACACGAAGCGGGCCAATATTTTTATGAAATTTTGTGGCTACGACGCAGTCATATTGCTTTGTCCATCGTTTGTTTCCCTTCAAGTCAATTATATACTCGTTTCAGAGTTTACCATAAACTTAAAAATATAATTTTGCATCATTTGCAAAAAAAATTATTAAAAAGATTTTCCAAGAAAATCATGATCTGTACGTAATGATACGACGCAGTTAAGTTGAAAAATAAATATGATACGACGCAGTTGAATTTTTGGCAGTCTTCTAAACAGGGGATAATATTGGCAGTATAAGTCTATTTTACCGAAAAACATTTGCCCTTGATAACCCCCCCGCTAGATCATTCACGGTTTATATCAATGTTTTTTTGCTTTTGAATATTTAGAATACGTAGTTTCATGTCCAATATAACATTTATTTTGAAAGTTTAAATTACGGAAGCTACTTTTCAGATAAACATAAACATGTTACTGAATATATCATATATCTGAAATAATTTCTTATATTTTCCCTTATGTTCAATTATATCCCTAAATGTTTGGCAAAATATAGGAGTCCATTAACTCAAATCACAAAATTCATTTTGGCTAGCTACGCTCTTAATAAACAGTAGTTCTACATGTTCTAGACAATGACTGCTTCTTTGTGGTTTTACATGCATTTACTTGCATTTTACATCCTAGCTTTTACTGGTGGCAATGACCTCAGGTGCGCCTTTGTGCATTATTTCAGACAAAATTTGCACATGCAGAGAACAATCGATATTTTGAAGCTAGCCACATGAAAAATCAAAAGTCCCTGGTGGTTCTCGAGTTCACAGCAGTTCGGGGCAAGTGATTTGAAGTCAATAAACACACCTGTCTGAATTTTTTTTTTCAACTAAAAATTTGGTAATTATAACTTTAATGTCAGCTGTACAAATAAGCATTTGTTTTATAAACTTCTGGTATGAAGTTTCAAATAATAAAGCGTATCTGTTCTCATCGATTATTTAGGAAATTAATAATAAAATCGGCGCGTAAAAAAGACATATTAAGTACTAATATAAGGGAATTATCGAAAATTGTTGTTCGTAGTAACGGTAGGCATGCAATTTGCGCATACTTCTCTTCCGATAGCAAGATATTTTTTTTTAAAAATTTGTAATTCTTTTGTTTTTTTTTTAAAACAAAGGTCATTCCAGATTGATAGAGCGTCCAGGATAGGTTACATTTGTAGCACAAAACTGCATATGAAAAAAGTAACCATCCCCATTAGTTACAAACTCACGAGAACAAGTTTACAAGCATGCTTATGCAACCCTAGAACACGTTGTCATATGGGTGTGCGATCACGTGTTTCAATGTTATTTTTTTTGCATTTGATATACTTTTTTTCGGAATTTGTAGATGCTTTTGACAGATGCTTCAAAAGCGACCAAAAATATTAAAGATCCTGTAAAACAACTTTTTTTATGGTTTTATATATTATTAATATGATGCTCAAATTAAGATTTATCAATTTTGTAAGTTCCAAAAAAACATTATTTATAAAGATATTACCGAATTTAACATTTCATGTACATAAAGAGAGGCAATAAAAAATATTTTCTATAAAGACTAAGTCAAATTTTCCAATAAGAAATGAATGCATATGTGTTAATGATTACATATAATATGTACAGTATTTGCAGTGCATATTTTACATATTCTTCGATGTTTGAAAATTGTTTTATAAGCATAATTATATACATATATATAATTTCATTTTAGTGTGGTATACAACCTTAATAACAACATACAGGATCTTTAAGCGCGATAGAACTTTAATTTCACTTCCATTTTCGTGGGAATCAATGAGCGACCTCTGCTATTGTTTTAAGGTCCTTTGTGCGCGTTCATAATGATAAAATCATCATACATCGCAAACAAGAAATGTTGCTGGACGTTACTAGCATACTTAGCCTACAATTTATAAGCCGAACCAATATACAACCTACAATGAAAATACAATTGCGTCATATCATATTTTCACGAGTATATACATGTAAATGATTTGAGGAAAAAACGATGGACAAAGCAATATGAACTGCGTCGTATCCACAAAATATCATAAAAATTCAGGCCCGCTTCGCTATTACTTTTGTTTTACAAAATTGTTGAGCAAGTAACATACGGCGAACGAAGCGGAAAATAGTGGAGCGTGTTAATACATATATCTAAATTCCAGTGATTTCCAACAAAAAGAGTAATAAACAAAAACCTACCCATTTCGTTCCAAGACGGCGGCGTTTGTTTACATTTTGTAGGATACGACGCAGTTCTGATTCCCAGCCTTGAGTATTTTTAACGGAGATGTTTCTGTGTCCGATATGTTTTTTGTTTTCAATTTAAGTCTGCATTGGAGCTGCCTTTCCATCAGTTTTTTTTAAATATCTCTTTAATTCTTCTGTAATAAGTATAACTAAGTGTTAATTTGTTCTGTACATGCAACTTAAATATGGATAATGTATCTATTAGGCAGTGAACTATAGGAAAATCGTGCTTGAATACAATTTAAATAGAACATGTGAGATGATTTTCTTTTTATTTAGTAATGTTCTCACTTTCATGCTCATATTTTTAAGTTGACGAGGCTCTCGGTACCTTCTCCGGCCGTAAAGAAAGAATAGAACAGATCGTTGACTACATGACAGGTCGTATGATACAGGTAACATCAGAAGACTTGTTTAGTTTAATACGTCTAGCTGACATGCTGCTAATTGATGACCTGTATATGTATTGTAAAGAACGCATAAAAAACCTTGCACTTACTAAAAGCAACTTTTACAAAGTACTCCAAGTTTGCTCTTTATACGGATTCGAACATGAACAGATTGATGAATTCATTCGATGTAATCTAATAGAACTTTGCAAGGAAACAGATATCTTAAAGATAGATCCAGCATCTGTAGATATACTTCTGACCGAAGACGATCTGTGTTATTGGCCGATGCAAAGCCGATTTGAAATGGTAAGAGACTGGTGTGATGTTCATGGAATTGATGCGTTCTTTGAACGATGGTTTGACTTCTTAGATTTAAATAAAATGGACGGATACTACTTAAACAAAGTTGTCAAAAGAGACTTCTTTGTAAGGATGGCACCTAAATGTTTACATAGAGTAGAAGATCATCTTACTTTGAGGAACGATTCACCTGTACCATTTGTTTTTACCCTCAATGTCGAGCAAACTGGATCAAATGTCGTTGGATTAAACCTTGAAGATATGAATCTTTATAGATTTAACTTTCCAGACAAAATGATGAACGCTACTTGTATACCATGTTTGGGGGTATCTGGGGAAGTGTTATCCTTTGAAGAATCAAAACGGCGCATATATGTATATGACATTAACAGTGGTATTTGTAAAGAAAAGTGCATTGTTTCCAGGGGGGATTATCCATCTGATATCAGCCACATATTGGAAACAAACAATAGCTTAATAATTATTTCAAAGGGGTTGTGTTCGAAATATCATGGTAGTGCAAGGTATCCAGGCATCAAAGAGCATACAATGGGCTCAGTATTGTATCGAAGCGTCAACGACAATGGAACGATAATTGAGATAGAACCACTAATGTCATTAGCATTTATTGTGAGCTGCGCATGTTACAGTCAATCAATGATTGCTATGACAACAGCGACATATTCAAAAAGGTCAAACTTGTACTGCTTTAATCTTGAAACAAACAAAATGACGGTCATTAATCTACCTTTCTATGAAAAAGAGAATTGCAGATTATTCGAGGCCACAATGGTAAAGTGTTTGCTACCTGTGCATGACAAGATTCTTGTTTTGGCTAGGATGACTTCCATGTTGTTGTCAATTAACAAAGAAACGGGATCCTACATTGTTCTCGATAGAACCTGCACAAATTTTACACCATCCGAACATGAAAATCCGAAATACGTGGTTTTGTCAGATCTTTTGGTAGAATTATATGCAAGAATTGTGCGCCTTTATCGTAAAGATAAAGAAAGGTGTTCTTTTGAGATGTTGCGAGTTTTTAAAGTTGATAGATTAAACTTTAATTTTAAACCAGTAACTTGTGGCTATGTCAAAAGGACAACACCAGTATGTCACATATTGTGTCCCCATTGTGACCCAAATGCCAAGGAAAAAAAAGAAGAAGACAAACGCGGAATGAAGAGGAGGAAAAGAAGAGTCAAAAGAACAGAATAGTGGTATAGAATAGATATGACTCTGGTGATTTTAATGACTCTTATGATGATTACAGTGATGACTATTACAATGATTTCTTATTTAAGGGAAATGGGTTTTGATGAAAAGGGGAGCCCAGTTTTTTTTAAACTTTGTGGGAAACAAAAAAAACTTCCCGTTTGAAATAAAAAATAAAAAAATAAATAATATTTAATGGTGAAAACAAAGGGAAAAAAAGAAAAAAAAGACAAATGATTTTAATTTCATGTTTCCCAAAAATGAATATATTTTCAAATTTGGGGGGGATTAAACTTTTTGTTGTAGGAACTCATTTATACATGATTTTAAATGAATATGGTGCATAAAAATTTGCTTTATAGAGGATATTGAATGAGTGTAAGTTCAATACTGAATTTATTGCACGAGTTGAATAAAATTATATTATGCGAGCCTTTGGCGAGCATAATATTATTTTATTCAACGAGTGCAATAAATTCAGTTATGAACTTACACGAATTTAATATTCTATTTATCGCATACCCAAAATCAAGACCGTTTAAAGTAAAATAAGAGTCATTTTTCATTGACGCGCCTATAGTTTAACGCTAACATTTAGCGCGTCTTTACACTATGTTTGTATAACGCTAATGACGTCACGTCAAAATATATGCACGGCCGTGCAATACCATATTTACGGAGTCGCAAAATCGGAACGGGTGTGTGATAAAACTTATTAATTCACCTTTGTGTACATAATATTTTATTGTCCTTTATAACAGTTAATTTAGGTTAGACAGTCTTACAGAATGACTATCACCTTTATTTTATATACCTTAACATTTTTAAAAATTACATGTATAAAGGTTCAAATCAAAATGGACCATATAAAATAATTACTTCTTGTTTCTTTCTAATGTTTCATTGGATTACCAGCGAGTGGATGTTGTATAATTGAGATAAATGTTGTATGTACATCATATTATTATAAATGACAAGTCGACATGACATATAAATATACTTTTATGCTTTTATTTAATTTCGCAATTCATGTATATCAAGGTGTACAAAGTTCAAATGTCAGAATGATAGATAATATATTTGAGAGTACAATGTATACGTATTATGTAAAATCTAGGTGGAAAGCTGTTATGTAAAAAGACGGATTGAAGAGTCCAGTTGGTCAGTTTTTTTAGAGTTTGGGTTCGAATTTGAGACTTGTACATGTTAAACACGTATGTAGAATTAAAATATAAAAGTTTTAGTTGTGCGTTTCCTTGCTACTATACGACAATTACATTACATTTAAACAGGTATATATTAGGAGTGGACGCTGATTTAGGTTCTTCCCATGTTTATATGTGTTTTAAATGACCATCTCATATGATCCATGTGCATCCTGTAATGTTTTCATTTGACAAAGGAATATCTGTTTTTATTGTACCTGATAAGCATTTTATTAATAAACCTCATGAAAATTACCGTTATATCGTTTTAAGGCGTGTCCCGTATCTGGCAGAACTGTCCCCTAAATGATAAATGGTAAAGGTAATTGTGGAATATTCATTCGAGTAATAGCAAATGTTGATTCAACGCTTATCGATGTAATTGCGATAATTTTAGAGTATATTGTATTAATTGTAAGAAAGAAGGTTCTTTGGAGCAGATATGGTGAGAATTAACTTGTATTTGTCCTTAAACAAATACATTCTTAAAACTTTAGAACATTTTCATAGATTTTTTAGTCAAAAGGGATATGACTATTCATGCATCTGCATATAAACTATTTTACTTTATATAGATACTTAATATCTGTTTCAACAAACATACTGTACAGTTTTTTTTGCAGTTAAATTATAAGATAATAGTAATAAGATTGATGTGTCTCGTAAATGACCAAATGAAAAATAACTAGATAACAGTGATTTTCTCAATAAAAGTGATATTTCTATGAGAAAAAATATTTGCTTTGATTAGTACTATTGTTATTGTTTACACTTACTTAGATGTATATGCATATCTTGCAATTTTGTTGAACTTCTCAGACCATTAATACAATTTTTACTCAATTTTTGACAATTTTCAGTTCAATTGTTTAAATATTGTTAATATGGTTCAATATTGCCAAAAGAATATGCACATTTCATAAATAAAAGAAGTTAATATTAAATCATTATAAATATATCATTCGAAGTATTAACATCCCTTTTTTAATCCATAGCATCTGGACATTTACGGGACTATTAAAAAATCATTTACGAGTCCTTAATGAATTGTCAATATACTGAGATGACGGGGATTATTTCACATTTGACAGTTGAATAATAGATATGTATGCATTATCAAGAATTCGTCAGTAATTATCACATTTTCATAAGTCCATAGTATATTTTGAAAATGAGATTTGAGTACAGTCGGTACAGTGGAAAGTACATTTCCACGAGTTGTTTCAAAAAGATAGAGTTTTTGTCAGTTCAATGATTGATTCCAATTCCCAGATGTTCATATAATTAGATGATAGACAATTTATTCTTATTGACAAAATAAACTTGCTATACCAAATGCATAATTAAAGGACCGTTGTCTCAAAAATGACGAAATTTATTTTCTGGTTCTATCTAGAAACCCTGTCATAGGGAAAAAATCTAGGATGTCGATTTAAGATGACGAGATACTTATAATTTTGAAACGTAATAGAATTTAAATATACAGTTCATTTTTCAGTTCTAGAATTTATGAAATGTCGTACTTAAGTGAGAATAAGAGTTTATAAAATGCTTTATAGCTTTAGCTCTTACATTTGGTTTGCTATATTGCTGATCATGGTCATGCAACTACATAGTTAGGTAAAGAAGCAGACGCTTGTTTTGGTTGAGTCTATTATGTTTTGTTTAGGGGGTGAGTTGTCATACACAAATTTACAATTAATATGCATTTATTTCCAATGATTGTTATTATCTTAAATGCTTCTGGGATTTTTGTTTTATCAATTCATTTGTAAATAACATTGTTATATGTCTATTAACGGAATAATTTTAATGAACACGAAATTAGTTCACACCTTTATGTGTATTGATAACGTGACGGTTTAAGCCAATGAAAACACATCAATATTATTACAATCAGGCAGAGAAAAAGTTTGCAAAGAGTAAATCGATAATCTTTATGTAGCAAACAAACTTTGAATTGCAAGTACTTTTTTCATATCTTTTCGGCAGGATAAACTGTCCGAGGAGGGCATCGTAAAATGGCTGCCATTTACAGTATCAAGTGATTATCCCAAGCACCATCGCGACTAAGCGCGGGAATTATAAATAAAGCTAACCTCGGCGCGTCGCATAGGATGGAAAATACCTTTTTCATATTTTATTGTAATAAATATTTACAAACTGTGTTTTTCGGTTTTTTTATCAATATATAACCAATAATGATGTTAATATGAATAAATAATCATATCTCAAATCTGTGACTATGACTTACAATGAAATTCTACCTTTAGTGTATTAAAAAGGTTTTTAATTTCCTGTATTTTTTCTGTGATTATGCTTCAAAGCAGTCAATTGACCGTGAATTTTCTTTTCATATTTTGATTTCCTTGAAATCATTTTTCTCATCTGAAGGCATGCAACTTTAATATGATGATACATTAATTACATTCCATGAAAATGTTAAAAGATATAAAATATCTCATGACATGTTTGTTCATTTTACATTACACCTTTGATGCAGCAAACATAAAAAGTCTTCACAAAAAGTAGTATGAAATCGTACCTATATTACATACGATTGTAAGAGTAAGAGTAAGATATACATATACGAGAGTGTGAGCGGAGGTCTGGTCACGTAAAATGACCTCAAAGTATCGGATTTAAAATAGTTACCATTGGAGTAAATTGGTGTAAAATGGCTTAAAACATTCATGAAAGTTTGCTTTACATGAGGGTGATGTTGGATAGTAATAACATTTTTTCGTTTGTGAGGTATATGTAAAAATGTTCGAAACAATGGAATAACAAAGAAAATATAACCTGTAAATTCACGGTCTCTACCTGTGAAAAGTGGCCCTCGGGCATCTATTGGATATTTCATCGATATTGACTCTGATTGTTACACTTGGATATTTATATATTAACATATTATATATAAGTTACCATATTTGACAGTATTAAACTGCTATAGTAGACGCTGGCGGTGTAGTAATACGCGCTCGTGCCGGTCTACGGTATTATAGACTTATCACTAAACATTTTAACTTTCATACAGTTTCATACTGTTTCATACATTATCCCGACATTATCCGGACCATCAAGTAGACGCTTGCGGCGTAGTAATACGCGCTCGTGCCGGTTTACTTTATATGATACTCATCGTTAATGGGCAGGAAAGATAAATCTCGTAATAAACTGAAACGGTTACGTAGTAGTGAATCGGACAGTGAGAAGCAGTTGCACAAACAACACAAGCTGAGCGTAGAAGAAGCACCAAACGGTAACATTTACGAAGTTTTAAACCAAGCAAATAGTATTTTGTATGGAGACGAGGCAGACTCTAGTTTACTAAATACGTCCTTTACCAGTAACGGTATCTCTGACAATCCAGTATTCCCCATTGAGAAGTCTGACTTACAAATGAAAAGTCCAATGAGTAGTTCTAAAAGCAGTCCCAAAAGTAATCCCACCCCAAACATGGCGGCGCCAAATTCAGCATCTAGCTTCACTGACTCTGAAAAGTTAGATATGATATTGAAGTCGATAGGTGCTCTACAAATGTCTTAAAACAGCATGAGGAGCCAGTAAGAGAGTAAAATTGATAAGTTGAAAAATGACATGAAAACAGATATTGACACGAAAATAAAATCGTTGAAAGATGACGTCTCGTTATCGATGGGTCTACAAGCCTCTAGAATTGATAAAGTTGTACAAGAGATACAATCTCTAACTAACAGAGTCAGTGATATGGAACTTAATGGAATCTCAGCACGAGGAGTTCAAGATGGTGATCATGTAACTGGTACTCACGCGCAGGCCTCGTTTAGACCAGAAAATGCGGACGACTCGGACATATCCGTATCGCATATGGCGTCACTCAGGAACCAGAGGAAACACCCGAGTGTCTCATACGCAAGGCACAAAATATCATTGACACGCTAGGGAACGGAGTCGGAACAAATGTATGTATTCAAAAGATCGTGCGATTTAAAATCCGGGTCGCTGGAAAGCCGGGTCTTGTTAAAATAACACTTAGCAAACCTGATGAAAAAGTGCTTGTTTTGCGCAGTAAATGGTCGCTGAAAAATTCCAGGGATTATACAGAAGTATTTCTACAAAGTTGCAGGAGTCGCGCCGAGCGAGATATTGTTCAAAATGCACGCGCCGTACTACGACAACTGCCCGACGGCGGGAAAAACTTCCGTGTAGATGGTAACGGACGAATCGTCCCTCGACGTGCACGTGACGTAAACTCGGAACCAATGGAACAACATATTGACTAGGGTATTTCCCGACCTAGTGACAAAATCCGTTTTGTACATTTGAACGTATGTGGATGGACTATAGAAAACTCTAATTTGCGTATCTCTATTGTTGAAAGTCTCAATGCGGATATAATCTCTCTTTGTGAAACACATCTTGCAAACGATGCAGTGATCGAAATGCCAGGCTTTGTATGGTATGGATTTAATAGACGTGAAATCCATCGAAATGCTCCTAAAGCCTCTGGAGGAGTCGGATTATTAATAAAACAGTGTATTGTTGATGCATTTAATATTGAAATCATAGACAAATCATTCGATGGAATATTAGGACTGAAATTTGTCAATAAATCGACCGAAATGAACTTCATAGTATATTCCTGTTATTTGCCACCTGAAAATTCCGCCAGGGGAAGGGACGCCCAATCGTTCTTTTCTCACCTACTGACCCAGATTTACAGTAATTATGAAAGTGACTATATCTTTGTCGGGGCAGATTTAAACGCTCGAATAGGGAATCTATCGGACAACATTGACTTCTGTGATCTCATATCGCCTCGTGAACCGTTAGATCTCAATGTTAATCAGCACGGTCGTGATTTCATTGACTTTCTCATTGACTCGAAATTTGTGGTTTTAAATGGGCGGTTTAATTCTATAAATCTGGACAATTATACTTCAATTAGTAGTAAAGGCCGCGCAGTTGTAGATTACTGGTTTGTACCGCAAGACATTCTTACAAAATGTACCAATTTTCGCGTTACAACAATGCAAGAGATCTGCGATCAAAATCTACTATAAAGGTTACTTGGCGAACGCTCTAGGCTACCTGACCATTCGGCCATTTTCATGGAATTTGACTGTCACGGTTACGTGCATGCTAGCCTATCAGACCCTTTAAGCACAAATGCCCACGAAAGGCGTTTTAAATTATGCAAAATACCCTAAGATTTTATGAATAATGACTGGGCTAGAACAGCTATCGATAATTTAATATCAGAAATTGAATTTTCACGGGAAAATCAAATCGACATTGACACTGTATATGATAAATTGTGTGACACAATCATGGACGAAATGATTAGGGTTGTCCCAATGTGCAATAGTACAAATAAAACACGAAAACGCCGAAAGCAAGGTAAACCATACTGGAACGATGATTTGCCAAACTGTTGGAACGAAATGCGCGCCAAAGAGAGACAGTTTTTGAAATATATCGGCAATAATCAACAAAAACGTTATTTACGCAGTCTTTACATCGAAGCGCGAAATAAGTTCGATAAACTATTGCGGCAAACGGAAAGGGTATATCGACAGCTGCAAGCAGTTGAGTTGGAGGAGATATCAATATCGAACCCAACAGAATTCTGGCTTAAAATCAAAAGCCTTGGACCCAGAACCAATAAAACAATACCAGTTGAAATTATTGAAAATGACAGTGTTATAAGTGAAGAGAGGCGTGTTTTAAAAAAATGGCGAATAGACTTCAAAAACCTGTATAACCGATGTGAAAATAGTGATTTTGATGACGTGCATTATGACCGAGCAAAATTAAATAAACAATTACTTGAAATGAACATGCACGACCCATTATATGAAAGCAATAACCAGCTAAACGGAAATATTACAATGACTGAAATTTCAAATATAGTTATGCAAGCGAAAAAGTACTCATCCTGCGGCCTTGATAACATACCCTATGATGTTTTGAAAAATGTACCAGTTATTGCCACTTCACAAAAACCATTTCAATTGATCTTTGACTGTAGCATCATACCGTCTCTCTGGCGTAAGGCAATAATTTGTCCGATATTAAAAGATCAAAACACAGAAAAAACGGATACCGTTAAACTATCGTGGGATAAGCCTCTTGTCAAGTATTAGTAAGCTAAACACCTCGCTTGTTAATAAAAGAGTGACTAAGTATTTAGACGATAACCAATTGCTTGCAGACGAACAGAATGGCTTTCGGTCAAACCGTTCCTGTGAAGACCACATTTTTACGTTACATAGTATAATAAAAATAACCCAAAGGTGTTTTCCTCCTTCATCGATCTAAAAAAATGCTTTGACTTTATTGACCGAGAAATGCTACTTTACAAACTATTGCTGCACAAAATTGACGGAAAGGTGTATAACTCAATACGGAATATATATGCAAACTCATTATCATGCATTCGGATCAATAATAAACTTACCAACTGGTTTCAATGTGAAACAGGTGTAAAACAAGGCTGTCCACTCTCGCCTACATTATTTGCAATTTTTGCTAATGACTTAGTAAAAGAAATAAACGATCTGAATATAGGCATTAAAGTAGGTGACACATCTGTTTCCATTTTGATGTATGCAGATGATATTGTGTTGCTTGCGGACTCCGAGGAGAAACTTCAGACCATGCTAAACACATTACACAATAGGTGTAAACGCTGGAGGGTTTTAATTAACACCTCGAAATCAAAATGTATGCATTTTAGAAGGGGTAGGGCACAGAAAACCAACTTTGAATTCAAAATTGGTGACAATATACTTGAACTTGTTGACTCATACAAATATTTGGGTGTAATATTCAATGATAAGAATGATTACCGGCAAAATAGTGAAGCATTAGCGAAAGGTGCAGGTAGAGCTCTTGGTAGATTAATAAGTAAAATTCATAATCTTTAAGACCTTCGTTTCAGAACATTTGAAAAATTGTACACTTCTTGTGTCGTCCCAATTTTGGAATACGGTGCATCCGTTTGGGGCGCAAAACAATACCAGGCTATTGATAATTTTCAAAACCGTGCGCTAAGGTACTTTCTAGGAGTTCACCGCTTCACACCGATACTCGCCCTATACGGGGATACCGGGTGGCTACCAACCAGTTATCACCGGTGGATATGTATAATCCGTTACTGGAATAGACTTATCAGTATGAGTGATTCCAGGTTAACAAAAAAAGTGTTTATTCATGACTTCAACCTAAAGAATAACAACTGGTCAAGCGACGTAGAGCATATATGTGATCAGTTAGGTCTAAGAGATAATTTTGAATCAAAACGTGCAATCGATTTAAAAGTTGTGACAGAATTGACGGTAAATATGTACAGTATAAAGTGGCAAAATGAAATCCAAAATATATCAAAGCTACGGACATACAGACAGATAAAATTTAACTTTGGATGTGAAGATTATTTAAATCTAAACCTGGAGAAATTCGAACTGTCGATGTTATCCCAACTAAGAACTGGCATTCTCCCTCTTAGAGTTGAAACGGGACGTCATATAGGTGAACCAGTTGAACAAAGGATATGTAAATTGTGTCAAACCAATGTTGTTGAAGATGAGAGGCATTTCATATTATATTGCAATTTGTATGATGACATCAGACAAACTCTTTTAACTGACATAATCACACCTGATGCCTATAATGTACTATCTGATGAGCAAAAACTTAACGTCATTATTAATGACCACGCTAGAAAATGTTCAAAATTTATTCTACAAGCATACCTCCGCAGAAGAGGTATTCTTTATTCTTGAGACATTTTTAAATGTATTGGTAAATCATTATCATGTTGCCAGCTACCACTCATAACTTACTGATTGAACTGTATACATCAATCCTCTAATTTGTTGTTGCAAAATGTAGTATACATTATTCCACTTTTCTTTCTCGTTATATATATGTATCAATTAACCACTGTCTTATATATTTTGAATTAATGTTAAGGTCACTTATAGGCCCATTGGGCCGGGTACCTATCAATTGTATGTATAAATTGTTGAAAATAACTTGTAAATGTACAATGTGACTATAATAAACCAATTTCTTATCTTATCTTATCTGTTGGTTTCTTACCCTTGACATTGATTTTCAATGTTTGACTATATTTAGTTCAAGTACGATTTACAGTTGTGGTTATTTTGCTCTCTTACCTCGACATTTAAGTTTTAATACTATTTAATATCCAGCGCAAATCAACCAGATAATAATACATGTATATATAATGTGTACATTTCAAACCTTATAAAACATAACTATAGCTAAAAAATAGGGTGTAAAATAGAGCTGTTATTACACTTGTTTGAGAATAATACTGACTCTAGTGGATCAGTACACAGCTTCAAAACCTATACCCAGTTATCAGACTCGACTAGAGTCTCGTCCTATATAGTTTTTCAGCTCTGTACTTGTCCAAAAGATTTCAGTATTGTACTCAACAATGTTATAATCTCACTGTATGTCTCTTTTTCACGTTTATCACATGTATGCTAGTACGATTATACAAAGGTTATCAAAGTGTTAGGAATTTTGAATAATTAACTTTTGGGCTAAAAGTTGCCAAAACGAGTCGATCTCAAACTGAAGCAGCGGTAGCAAATATTACTATACAAAAACTCTCCAGGAACAATGGTTAGGAAACTACCCGCCTATATGACTGAAAAACTACTGTTGGAAAATGGCGTTAAAAGAAAGAAAAAAAACAAACAATTGAAATTAATCAATTATTCACTGAAAATATTGTAATACAATAATGTATGCACATATATTGTAAATGATAAATCTATTATTAATCATAAGCCCAATAAGTTTATAAAAAATATTTATTCATAAAGTAATTGTGTTTCAGGAACAATCAAAAGAGTGTTAACCATCATCTGTATCGGGGCAACAACCAGAGATTAAATCAAAAGAACTCCTTGATGAATATGGTAAAATGCTAGGTAAACCTCTACACTTGAATGAAGAAATCCCGAAAACACTACAAGAAGGAAGACTTTTAACAAAATCAGATCACAATGAAGTCAAACATACATTTGAAGAAAATGATGCTAGGCAAGTTCCAGAGGAGTCACTTTCGCAAGAGAGCAAACCATTGTCTCGACGCACTTTACTGAATTCTAAGTCTTCAGAGCATTCGAAAGGAGATCCGAACCTTCCTGGTGAAATTTATAAAGAAAGTCAACCTTTACATCGGCGTGAATCAGTAATCTCCAATTCTTCAAAGTACCCTATGATGCATCGGCGTTCGTGTCTGTCAATATTACCACTGCAAAAGTTAGAACCGAATATTGAAAAATCATCCATAGGCTATGAAAATAACTCATTTGATAGTTTATCCTTAACAGAAGCAAATATGACAAAATCGTCGCAAAAGCTACCAACCGAATATCATTTGTTCCGAGATCGTTCAAAACAAATCGCGAATTCAAGAAAAAATTCAATAACTGGGTCCGAAAAAAATGAAAATCTATGGGGTCGAAGGAAAATATCTGTTCACAACTTAATGGATTTTTCATTGATGATTGCCAATATTGCCCAACTTAAAGCTGTCTTATCAGATGAAAATAACCCAAATAGAATGTTTATACTCATTTGTATCATAATATCTATGACTTTTCAGATCATTTTTGCAGTTTGTATGATAAGACGCCAAAACCTCAACAATAAGATCAATAAGGCTTTTGATGATGTAGAAAAAAGAGAAGAGAAATTCGAGCCAGTAAAGAAAAGTAGGAGAGTAAAGAAATTTCTGGATGAGATTGGGAACTATCTTGTCCTGTTCATTCTTGTTGCCAATGGTCTTATAACTGGATTTGGCTTTATGTAAAGATAAAGTGATAATGCTAAAATGAAATTATTATGATTATATAATGTTTCAGCAAAAAGTTAATCTGTTTAAAGGAATATTTGCAGTTTATATTCCATACTTGCATAGACAAGTTTTTGACAGTGATATTTGCTTTTTTCATCTCTAACATGTTCATTTGTGTTTTATATTTACTATTATCTTATAATTCCTGTTGATATTTAACTAACGAGCAGCATTTCAATAAGTATTCGATCAAAACATTTGTGGAGCTTCACATTATTTAACTCATTCATTATCTGATATACGCAGCAAATTTCAAGATAATAATATATGCAGGACATATAACAGATATCGTCAAACGTTCACCGACGCAGCTTACATAATGAACAACGACGTCAAATCAACATTATCAAAGAACAAAACTTCTGTACAGCGGTCAAAAATTGACATTTTGAAATAACTTAAGTTACTTTTTTCATATATAACTTAAGTTTCTTTTTCATATATAGAGGTTAGTGAATGAGCATGGTTTAATATTTAATGTACTGAACAAGTTGAATAAAATCATATTATTCGAGCCTCTGGCGAGCATATTATTGTTTAATTCAACGAGTTATTTAATTTAACATCAAACAGACTGGCTTTATTTTCAAACGACTACACATTTTTTTACATGCAGCTTTTTGATACTATCGATCAATATACTGTCGCTTTCAAGTCACACACAGGTGATCCAAAATAGTTCAAGATGATAAAATATGCAGAACATATAACAGATATTATCAAACGTGCATCGACGCAGCTTACATAATGAACAACGACGCCAAATCAACATCATTTACTATCAAAGAACAAAACTTCTGTACAGCGGTCAAAATTTGCCATCTTGAAATAACTTTAGTTTCTTTTTTTATATATATAGAGCATAGTGAATGAGTATAGTTTGATATAAAATTTATTGAACAAGTTGAAGGATATCATATTATTCGAGCCTCTGGCGAGCATAACATTGTTTTATTGAACGAGTTATTTAGTTAAACATCAAACAGACTGGCTTTATTTTCAAATGACAACACATTTTATTACATGCAGCTATTTGATACTATCGAACAAATTTTCTTGTCGCTAAGTACCTTTCAAGTCAAGTGAAAAATAGATAAACAGGTCATATATATCTTCAAAGTATCAGTACTTCAAAAAGTATTGACACCATGCCTTATTATTTTACGTTGTAAAATACAAATACTTTTTTTGCTAATGGCTTGATATTTATCAACGAACTATTTTACAAGATGACTTAGCATAAATCTTTTCACTATTAAGATCTTATTTTAAAGGTATCAAGTACAAAACTTGCTTTTTAATGCATATACGTAAAGGGTTTGTCAAGCAAGAAAATTATTTCCCTTTTTTGTGTTATCCCTGGTATTTGTGTGCCTTTTTTTATATGATTTTGAAAAAGACGCATCATTTACTGCGGAATGACACGACTTTTTTGCGACTTAAATAAAAACTACATTGAAAACATTCACATACACCAGTTATATATTTCGGGACCCAATTTTGAAATTTTTGCATTATGGCATAACATTTTTATTTTACATTTTCTTCAAATGGAAGGACAATGTTTTCTTTTATCACATACTCGTGCCGATTTTGCGACTCCTTATATATGGTATTGCACGGCCGTGCATATATTTTGACGTGACGTCATTTGCCTTATAAAAACATAGTGTAAAGACGACAAAATGTTAGCGCTTATACCAAAGGTGCGTCAATAAAAAATGACGCTTTTTCACTTTAAACAGTCTTTATTTTTGGTATGTGATCAATAGAATATTAAATTCGTGTATGTTCATGACTGACTTTAATTGAACTCGTTGAATAAAAAATATCAAAAATGCCAAAGGCTCGGATAATATAATTTTATTCATCTAGTTCAATAAATTCAGTATTTAACTTACACTTATTCAATATCCTCTATATCTCCAAATACAAGAAATGGACTGTACAACTGTCTGATTTAATGTAATAAGGATAGATTACCGAGACTTAATATCGTAGAACCAGGCTAAAACTAAATCAGGCGTCAACACGGTTTTTGTGCTTTATTGTTGATCCTTTGCTTATAAAAAGTTCATATATCGTTTAATATTGAGATAATGAATTCATGTCCAATGGCATTACGATAAACCATTACCGGCTTGACAGCACTGTCTATATGTAAATAAGACACGTAGTGTCAGATTCCTGGCTCAATAATTGGCAAGCATTCCCTATACGGCATTGCCTTAAGAGAAGCGTACCCATCATGTGACAGTATAAAACGAGAACTACTATAAAGGTAATTGAATTTAATTTTCGTGTCGTAAAGCTTACCCTTTAAATTCAATTATTACAACTTCGTACATCTAAACAGACATTTGTTTCGGTAGTTTTTAATTAGCTCTTCTCAAGGTTTGCATTCCACAGCTGTCGATTCATTTGCAGCCATTTAATGCGCTTGTAAAATATACATATGATTTTAAAAAGCCTGAGTGTTGTTTCATGTACCTGTTTTTGCATTGTTTGAAATGTACGTGTATATTTTAACGAAATATATAGATAAATATATTTGTCTAAAAAGTCAAATTGGTTGTGCATTTCATTCAATATCAATTTATAGCTTCATTAATTTATCATTTAGAAAAACGTTATTTGATATAGTTTTGATCTTATTCATACTCCATATTACATAAACACTATTTTAACCAACCAAATGGTAATATTGTTAAATCTTTTGAGTAATTATTTAGTTTGCTTTTGTTTTATAAAAAAAAAACATTTTGCTTTTTTTTTATAAAAGCATACCACTTATGAAATTAATGTATCGTATATAGGTGAAATTTTAATTTTTTATTGCACAAAAAGTTTTTTAAAATGTGAAAAAGATTTCTGTTTTTGTGCAAAAGTACATATTTTTGTGAAGAAGCACCAGCTCTAGATATGAGACAAGATTAATGGACATGTTTAATGTTGCAAAAAGGAACGTTTTTTTTTTCTAAATCGTTTTAATCTTACGTATCTACGCTTGTACTTTATTTAAAGTGTTAAAATGATTTTGCAAATTAGACAGATAATCATTTTAAAGATTTCAATACAGCTGCAAGAGAATTTTAAATAATAAGTTAAAACAAACTTCAATTTCGTGTAATTATAAATGTAATATCATTTCTAAAACATATCGCCATTTGTTACTTGTGATCCAAATTTTTTTTAAACTAAGTAATTCAAATACTCATGCAAGTGCAAAAATATAGGGAAACATTTATAAGCATCTGACATATTATGCAGAATGTAACTAATATCAAGAATACTTATACAATTAAGATAACTGAATAATAAATAACTTTTTTATTCCATTTAATGATGGCTCAACGTCAAGCAACAACGCATAAATTGACAAATACATATTTAGTTACTTTTTGTAATTCAATTTCATGGTAAAAGTATAACAAAAACAACTAAAGGCATTAATAATTTTATTCCACATTTCGTCAACTCTAAAAAAACACAACCATATTATAAACTCTTATAAAATCAAAGGGCTGCAAGCTCTGTGGTATTTTCTGATTTTTGCAATCTAAATCATACTGACTATCTGTATGTATTTTCCTATATAGGTTTATTTCTATATACTAAAATTCATCTTACGCAGCGACTGCGTTAAGATTTTTTTTCTATAACAGCTTGAGATCGATACATATCTAGAGTTGCATCAAAAATCATTTTTTATGACACACTTTATCCTTGCATATCGTGGCTACTTCCTTAAAAAAGGCACTTCAAAAAAGTTGCATCGACTAGGATTTGAACCTTAGGCCTCTCACACCCTAAACGAGCGCGATACGAGCGCGATACCCCTGCACCACGGTGAAGTACTACGTAATATGTAGCCTGAATAATAACAAATACATTGTAATTCTAAATTGAGAATTTCCATTTCGTGTTTGTAATCCTTATCAATTTCGAGGTATTTTGTTCACGATAAACCTGTTTAGTACTGATAAAAATAATTTAGCGAAAATCTTCTCGCCAAAACAGTCCGACATGTATATATTCCACTTCTCGGCAGTCAGATTTATTTGTATACTACGCCCTTGAGTATTCAGTAATCGACATAGCTAAAATAGCATTTTCATTGATTAAAATGATATTCATCCGCGAAATTTGTGATTGTAACCTCATATTTCTATTGACTAATCTGAACTTTCAATGTACTGTAATTCGTAAAATGCCTACATTAACAATAATTCTGTCTTTTAAATTGCTGGTTTTTAAGCAGTTTTGAGTGAGAACTACTTTGCGTTGTTAGGTATGTTAGGAAATTTTGTGTTAGACCGTGGATGTTAGCTATGTATTTACTGATCTTGCGATCAGAAAATACAAAACCATGTTACGTTTTTAGTTGTTTGTAAGATTATAAAATATTCTAAACAAATTGTACCTGAAATTCATAACATAGGTGAATAGGTGAATTTAACTGATGCATTAATCATACATGATGGAAAAAACGTATGCTTTTAATAACCATTTTATACATTGGTCAACAAATAAAAATATTGAAATTATGCATATCATAGTCATATTTCAAATAACATTTTATCAGTGATAAAACACAATAATGAACAAATTACGTTACACAGTTAAACATCTTTTTGAACAAGTTTCTGAACAAATTTTTTAATTTTCCTTCCTTTTCTGTCCAAGCAATCTTTGTACATTCTCGTTTCATTAACATGCTCAAACTTTGCATAATAAACGCATCTCTTTTATCGACGTATTCCAAATTGTTTGTAATGAGCTGTCTCTAAAATCGTCGCTCCTATTCAACAAAAATATAATGTATGTTTGAAATTTGCTTAACAGAAAAAATGGTTATGTTAAAGTGATATAATGCACATCTATGGCATTGGTAGATATGGAGTGAACAGGTGAAAGTCAAAATTTGTTAACACTTTCTTGAAATTCCTTTCAATCTATAATTAACTTCACATGAACAATGAATAACTCACTAGACCTTTGAAATGTGTTTAATTTCCCGACATAATGTATTCGTAACTTTGATGACATTGTAATTGATCTTTCTAACTGCCATGATGTTTTGGGGGTCTCACGGGAATTTCAATTGATGTTTATGTCTGTTAATGCTTTTGTAATAATGACATGCAAATTTTGCGTCCTGTGACCTGAAACATAGTGAAATAACTATTTCGTTGATAAGGCTAAAACGTTATCTTAAGTTACACATGTTTGAAGTATTGACGCAGGTAAATGTTTAAAAAGTATTCAAAATTCAACATTGCGTTAGATATACGATAAATATAAACTGGTGTTAAATGATATATATACTGGTAACGTGTCACAATTACACTGACATAAAAACCTCAAAATCAACGACAAAAAAAACATTAGGGTATATGTCTTTGTCATGACCAACCTCCGCACCACTACAGTCAAGGACTGCAGGCTAAATAGATCTTAAGTTACTAGTTGGACACGCAATTAGTGGTCAAGGCCATTATGAAAAGTCATTTTCAAAAACTTAACACAAAATCTTAGCACTGAAGATCAAAGCGTTTTCTAGACAGACAAGGATAAGGTGACATACCTACAGACGGACGACCGAAATGACCCCATCATAGTATACTTCCATTTGGAAGTGGGACATGGATAATATTGATAAGATGTCCGATAAGGTTACTAAAACTGTTAAAATTTAATAAAGCAAATATTTTAACCTTTTCAACATCCAAAAGAGAAGCGTCTTTAAGCTCAAGATGTGTTGATGCTATAAAGTAATCTGGAACAACTTTGGACGTTTGTCTGTCGTCCCGTGTCTAATAAATGCTATTTGATTTGCATGTGAACACTTACATCATAAATCTATGTCGAATGTTTGTAGTCGATCCCATTAGTAGAGTATAGCACTGCTCGTCTGCATCTGTTTTGCATCTGTTTTAAGACTAGCCAAAAATGTTTTCTCTCTATCCTTTGAAAGTTTCTTCACTATTTTATTAAAATATTTAATTCGATATTCATTTCTCCTCCGATCAAAATTGGTTTCCCTGTTTCTGCAATACAGCTGAATACGAGGTACCATCAGCTTATTAAGGTCTAAGAAAGACGGTTTTTCAATTGAGTTCAAGCTTTTTGATTGACTCATTTGATTGAATAATTTGTACTCTGTTGATGTCATATAAGAAAACTGTTTCGTCACAATGCTGAAGACCATAACCCCTTATAGTGTTGAGTTTTGCAGCTTTGTTGTCTCCCGGAAAGAAACATATATACTGTTTTGAGCCTGGACATTGAAAAATATTGTTCAAATATCCTGGGCGTTGGTCAGGTGATAGTGTTTGAAGCCCCTTTCCAGAGTTGTTGAAACTCACAGTAGAGAAGACGTCGTTTTCCATGATTGCCAATTCTGAAATGGTAGGACGACACATTTCAATTAATCGTAATGGAAAGAAACGAAGAAAGAATACTTTTCATTCAATGATTTTTGTGTGTGTTTCTTTTGATTTTAAACCATATAGTAAGCATAGAATGAAATGACTTACCAGTGATATCTAAAATCTAAGTCTCTTTAAAATAAAACACAACGATATATTTAAGATATCTCTACCTTTCTTTGCAAATGTGCTTGTCATGACTTTAGACGGGCTCATTTATACCTGTAATGATCGTTCTAGACCATTAAGTTATGCATAATTTTCGAAGGAGGATTTAATTAATTTCCCATCATATCATTGTCTAATTATAGACAATTTGACATAAATTGGAAACTAATTAATATTTACAAATTAAGAATGATTCGTGTATAATTATGCAATTTGGTTATTTCAAGCAACTTGCTCATTTTGTTCTCAATATACACGTGTATTATTGGCTATTGTCTTTCTGACAATCACAATTTATTCATTGATATTGGCCTACGGTCCATAACAACAATATATACATTATATAATTTCCTGACTGGTGCAAGTACAGATACTAATCGTTATCAATGATACCATGTTTTCTTTGAAAAAATACATCATTTTAACTTGGTTTGGAGTATATTTTACCGAAGACTGATATCACAAAAGTTATAAACAATCCTTGATAATATAGTTTGGAATGAAGTTATAATTATCCAGTTTGTAGCTTTACTAAGCAAATAATACCTTTTCAACTGACAATAAAATAGTTCAACTAGAGTGCTGGTGGCAGACAATTACTCACGAGACAAAAGTAAATTTACAACATTTCTATAAGACATTAATAGATAAATACTTTCGTACCATTCCCATCAAAATATATCATATTAACTGGAATATAACGTTTGAATTTGATAAACCATATGATTATTAAGTATCATGTGAAGTAATATTATATTTGATATATAAACCCCTACTAGTTTAATAAGTCGTTTAAACGTTTGACCTTAATCACTGAAGTTTTTTTATGCTTTTCCAAATATGTCGTGTCTATCTGATAAACACTGCACGTGTCATCGAAAAGTAGGTCAAAGTAAGTTTGACGCAAAAAATAAACACGTCTCTTCTTTTGAGCTTAATCTGTTCATTGTTTCATATCAGGTTTCAACTATTTATTTAATTGACCTTTTTTATTTCACATTTGTACTTTTGATAATTATTTCAAACTAAAGTTAGCGTAACAGACTATTCAAACATTTCTATTCCTTTAATTTACAGAAACCACCTGATCTTATTTCCTTCTTTTCATATATAAATAATGTTATTGTTATGTAAATAATGCATATGTGCTGTATATAGCTTATTTATGCATTTGAATACTTTGACTATAAAATATTACTAGTAAATTTAAATCACTCATCACAAAATTAAGAAAATTGAATGTCCATTTTACAAGATTAAATAACCCTCATTGTCACCTGAAGTGAAATAGTTGCTATTATTTTTGCGATTAACTGTCTTTTCTATAAGTGCAGCAGAAATATTAGGCAATAATCTACTTATTCGATATTGATTTATTGATCTGGATCATTGAGCCAAAATACATTGTTTCTGAATTCAACTAAAGTCGCTTCTAGAGGGCGTGAGAGATGTTGCACATTTTATTAAAGATCCTTTCACACATTTTTTATGGTTTTGTATTATAGATATGATGCTCAAATTAAGATTTAGCATTTTTGTAAGTTCCAAAAAGCATTATTTATAAAGATATTACCAAATCTAACATTTTATGTAAATAAAGGGAGATAATAAAAATTGTTTTTTTTTTTATAAAGTTTTAGTCATTTTTTCCAATAAAAAAATGAACCCATATATTTTAATGATTACATATAATATGTACAAATATTTGCAGTAAATATTGTACACATTCTTCGATGTTTGAAAATTTTATAAGCATAATTGTATACATATTTATAACATCAACAACCTCAATTAAAACATACAGGATCTTTAACATTATTAACAAACTTAGTTGAACGTCGTTTCTTGTTTCCTTGGGTTTTCATTGCTTGCGGAATGATTTTTTGTCAATATGAGAATATATGAGGTATAAGATTTATTGAAGGCCAGGGTGTAATTTTAAAAGACAAAATTGAAGTCGTACCGACGTAAAAAGACGACTTACATTAATGCAAAAGATATGATAATCCCCACGGAAAATAAATCCTTTTTCGGAAAGTCAAAATATATGGTAATCCCATGGACTTAACAGAGAAATGAATAATCCATTTTCGAAAAACTGTCGTAAAAAAGATTTATTCAGAAGTTTATCCTTGATAAATGTGTACCGGTGTTGCATACCCGTGTCAAATTATATCTGTATTGTAACTTGTTTAAAGCACTAAACAAATACTATACAGCTACTTGACAGTTGAAATGTAGTCTAGTGTTACATAAGTTATCAATTTGAACCCGTAAAGAAGTCGACCCACATTTATGTAAAAGCGTTCCTTTATGGCAGAAAGCACAGACAATTTCCATAAAACGTTCACTAAAATAAACCTCATTATAATTTTCGATATTTTTAGATCTTACGCAATTCAGAAATAGGTAAACGTTTGATTTTTTATATTATTAAATATTGTAACGTTTTGACATTTTTACCAAGCTAGATTTTATTAAAGATTATCGTTTGCTGAAATGATTTTAGTGTAACTTTACTATTATGTTAATTGTTTATGTTGCGACAATGTATTTTAGTTTACGGTACTTTACAATATACGTTTAGTATACGTATTTTCAATAAACGTTTTATATCATATAATATAATAATCGTCTCAGTGATAGTGATCATTCTAATCAGCCAATGAAAATTAAGTCATGCTTGAGCGATCATCTCAGCATGTATAAATACGGCGATTAGATCAAAATCATTCAGTCTGCAGAGGATTTCACCGGGACCAGGTTATTCTATGTAACTGAAGCCTCGCTTCATACATAGAGGATAATTTCGTCAACCTAACTGAAGCCTAGCTTCATAGGAAGAAAAGTAGAATTGGCCAAAACTAAATACCTTTGTTATCCAATTGAAGCCTAGCTTCATGGATATAGTGTCGTTATAGTTTAGTTGTGAAATTGTATTTGACTCTGGGTACTTATAGACCTCCAAATTTCCTGAAAGCCTCGCTATCAGGGAATTGGTAACATATAGGTATTAAAAATCCAGAGGTATACTAATAACAAATAAGTTTGTATAGATAAAATAGTTGGAACTTTGTTGTAAATCCCTGCCAGCAGCTTATCTATCTATCTAAATAGAAGCCTCGCTTCATAGATAGGGAGGTGGTTGCTGGACTATAGGAAATTATCGGGTTGCAACGTCATATCTATAGCTTTTGAATTATTTCATTGTGTTATAATTACAGTATTGTGACTTTTGATAATTTAATAGTGTCTTACGGAATGTTAATTCAAGCTGATTGTTTATAATATTTGATCATTTAAGAATCATTTGTATCTAATCAAACGGCAGGTAGCCCAAAGAAAAATTTATTATACATATCTAAATATTCGCTCGGTACACGTTACAATATCAGTTGTATGCGTCATGCATTAAACCCAACTTGCTTTAACAAATATGTGTAATATTTTGAAGACTTTTTTTGAAACTTTTAATTGCAAGCAATATCGATAATAATAACACACAATTTCACAAATACAGGTAAATCAAATGTGTTCCGTACGAACCATCACGTTTTCTCGCTCTCACTTCCTTATTCACCAGATTTTGACTCACAAAACAATATTTACAACAAAGATACCCAATCAAACAAACATCAAAAAGTACACAAGCACATAAAAAGAAAGAAAGAACGATCACAAAACAATGTCATGAAGTAATTACTTGCTGACAAGGATTGGCAATGGCATTTTCACTTATGGTTATCTTTCATTACAAAAAGAATTTGCGCATTAGTAAAATAACATTGTAACGATAATACATGTATTTCCCAAATTTATTTGATACAATCTAAATACCTTAGTAACTGTGTAACTGACAAAGTTGGTAGTTTACATAACATTTTAGGTTCTGAAACTTAGTTCATTCATTTTTATTTCCATTGATCAATCCTTTTATAAAATGATTGGTTCCAAGTATATACTGATAAGAACTGAATAAATTAAAAATGCTTTATAAAAATTAACATTTTGCACGTTCAAATTTTATGAAACATCTCTATATCTTGTTTAAAGCTGTTTTAATCGTTTCGCATCAGGCCTTGGTTAGAAACAGTTGTGTGAAAGGTCCATTGATATTTAATTGTGTACATACGGGTCAATAATTGTAGTAAAATGTGCCATTAGTTTATTTTAGAAATGATTCAAATAAGCGCTTACAGACGACACTAACATTATGAAGAGAAAAACAGCATAAAACACACAAACAAATCATTTTCTTAAACTGTTATACCGTAATTTACCTGAAGTAAAATAGATACTATTTAAATATATACAGGTAGATGTTGAGTCAGTTCTTGTTCTATGTCTTTGTCTCTCTCCGGGAAAGGCAGGATACCATCCAAAGATATTTATGGATTATATATCACTCCGGCGTTTTCTTTGCTAAGATTGATCGCGTTTTATTATCGTAATTTGTCAAATTTATGGCTTCGTTTTTTCGAAAAATTTAACGCCGTCAATCATTAATTAATTAATTTATCTATTAATTATACTATAATGACACAATATTATCATGTTGATAGTTTATTGTGTACATTTAATGTTTTATCTAATACTCTAATTTATTGTTTACAAATATTCCTGAGGCCCCTTCAGAGAAATATGAAGACGCAGAAAATATATTAAGACAATTTATGGTAAAAGAAATGAAAGTAGCTCAGGACCTCGTAGACAAAATATCCTTCGAACGAGTTCATAGAATGGGCAACAAAACCAATGGTCGCTCTCGAAACATTGTTGCCAAATTTACCCTGTTCAAGGAAAGAGAACTTGTGAGGAAACAGTGGAAAGCCCTGTCCGGTACACCATACTTTGTTAACGAACAACTCCCAAGGGAAGTATTCGACAGACGAAGGAAGCTTATACCGAGGATGAAGGAGGCGCGTGAGCAAGGTAAAACTGCATGGTTAACGTACGACACGTTATACATAGACGGCAAACCAGTTAAGGGCTAGGAAATTGCGGGGGATGAACTGAAAATTATATCTTGGAATATAAATGGTTTAAGTAAATTTAAAAGAGACAACAACGAACTTTTGGGTATAATTACTAAAAATGACATCATTTTTTTGTATGAAACATTTGCGTGTAAGAACAGTGTAATTGACATTTCTGGATATAAATCCCATAATTTCTATAGACAGTTCCAACACCGAAGAGCAAAAAGATCGAGTGGCGGAGTCGCAATATATTATAAAGAAACAATATCACCAGGTATTTCTATTGTTGAGAATAGGTTCGATACATTAATTTGGGTTAAACTCGACAAATCTTTTTTCCATACTGAAAATGATATTTACTTATGTGGTGTTTATTTGTGGGGCGAGGACTCCCCAGCATATAATACTGTAAATGTGGATTTATTTGAATATATTGAAAATGATATTAACCATTTTGAATCTTTAGGAACTGTATATTTAATGGGAGACTTCAATAGTAGAGTTGGTAATAAATATGATTTTATAATCTTTGATTGTATGAATAAGTCTTTTGATGACGAGTTATATGTTCCCGATAAATTTATTGACCGGGCCTCCTTAGATAAACCCTGTAATAACTACGGTGTAAAATTAATTGATCTATGTCGATCAACAAATCTCCGTATTGTTAACGGAAAGTTGCATAATGATTTTAATATTGGTATGTACACATACGTTTCACAAACTGGAGCATCAGTTATTGATTATGTTTTGACAAATGCAGTTAATTTTTCAAATATTACTTCTTTTGAAATACAATCTGTAAGCGAATTTAGTGATCACGCTCCTGTAAGTCTATCGTTGAAAACAAACGTTTGTTTACCTGTCCGTAAAGAAAGTAGCTATGTAAAATATGTATGGGATAGTAATCTGGAAAATTCATTCAGAGCAGGATTAATCGCAAAATTACCGGAATTTAACCAACTTTTGATTGGTATTGATTGTGGTGACCGAGGTTGTGTGAACAATGTTTTAAATAACTTTACCTGCTTACTAAGGGGCGTGGCTGACCCATTTTTTGAGAAGAATTATAAACAAAAACATAACGCTTCATTCACTGATAGTTTTACTTCAAATAATGCAGACTGGTTTGATGATGAATGTAGATTGTTGAAAAACCGTTATCTAGATGCTTTGAATAATTTTAATTATTGTAAAGATGTAGAAAGTAGAGAATATTTTGTATATGTAAAAAAGAATATAAAAATTTAACCCGTAGGAAAAAGAAATCATATATAAAGAGGAAATATTCTGAAATTGAAAAATTACGATTTAAAAAAAAATAAAACATCTGTTTCAGATGACATTTCTGTAGAAGATTTCAAGACATATTTTGAAAAGTTATCTAACAATATTTTTGAATAAAAAAATTTAGAGTGTAAAACGTTTTGTAATGAACATGATTTTAATTCAAGTGATTGTAGGTTTGATGAGTTAGATATACCCATTACATGTGAGGAGATCCGTAAAGCTGTAAAATCCTTAAAACAGAATAAAGCTTCCGGATCAGACTATTTATTAAATGAGTATTTTATAACGTCCATAGATATTTTATGTGGACATATATGTGATTTATTTAATATTATTTTAGAGTCTGGTTTTTTCCCAGATAAATGGACAGAGGGTGTTATTGTGCCTGTGTTCAAAAAGGGTGACTCAGGTGACGTAAAAAATTACAGGGGAATTACTCTCCTAAGTTGTTTATCTAAACTTTGTACTACTGTATTAAATACTAGAATTGAAAATTTTTGTTCAAACAATTGCATTATATCAGACTGTCAATTTGGTTTCAGGAAAGGAAAATCAACTATAGATGCCATATTTATTTTACAAAATGTAATTCAACACTATCTTAATAATAATAAAAGGTTATATGTAGGGTTTATTGATTTAAAATCTTGTTTTGATAGCATATGTAGAAACTCGCTTTGGTTGAAAATGTATAAGTGTGGCATTCAAGGTAAAATATTGCGAATCATTAGAGATATGTATAATAAAGTTAAGTCATGTGTAAGATGTTGTAATTGTTATTCTGATTTCTTTAAGTATGCCGTAGGCTTAAGACAAGGGGAGGTAATTTCACCAATACTTTTCTCCATTTTTGTAGAGGATTTAGAGTTACATTTACAAAGCAACATAAGTTCTGGTTTGTTAATTGACGACATTATATTAATCTTGTTACTTTTTGCAGATGATATGGCTATTATAGGCAAAAGTCCGGATGATTTACAAAAAAAGCCTTGATTTATTGTATACTTATTGTATAGAATGGGGATTAGAAGTTAATATTGAAAAAACCAAGATAATGATATTTAGAAAAAGGGGAAATATTTTTAACAATGAAAAATGGTTTTATAACGGACAAGAAATAGAAATTGTAAACCATTTTAATTATCTTGGCACGGTTTTCAGCTACACTGGTAATTTTTCGTTGCACAGGGAACATTTGATTGGTAAATCTTTGAAAGCTTTAAATATGTTATTGTATAATTGTAAAGATTTTGATTTTAAGCCTACATTATTGTGTCAGCTTTTTGATGCATTTGTTGGATCAATTTTATCATACTCTTCGGAGATTTGGGGCTATAATAAGTCCAAAGACATAGAACGTATACACATGAAATTTTGTAAAAGAATTTTAAATGTTAGACAAAATACATGTAACGCAAGCGTATACGGAGATTTAGGTAGATATCCTCTTTTCATAAATAGATATGTTAGAATTATAAAATTTTGGTGTAGATTGTTAGTTACAGATAATATTATCTTGCAGAAGGTTTATGAACAAAGTTTATACGATTGTCATAAAGGTTGTAATAATTGGGTTACTGATGTTAAGAATATGCTTGATATGTATGGGTTTTCCGATTATTTTGTTAATATTAATAAAGTTGATTGTAAAATTTTTCCAAGATTGTTTAAACAAAGACTGTTGGATAATTATAGACAAGAATGGAATACAGCGATTGAAAACAGTTTAGTATTGGATCTTTATAAAAGTTGTAAAACAACACTATTATATGAAAATTATTTAGATATTTTACCAAAACACTATAGATTTTTTATTACAAGAATGAGAATGTCAGCTCATTCACTGAGAATTCAAACTGGAAGGTATGGTCAAAATAGATTGCCACGTAATGAACGATATTGTCTTTGCTGTAACAATGTTGATATAGAGGACGAGTACCATTTCATATTGATATGCCCATGTTTCTTAGAAATTAGAAAAAAGTTTATTAAAAAATACTACTATAAAAGGCCTTCCATGATAAAGTTTATTGAACTACTATGTAGCAATAAAAAGAATATATTATTTAATCTGGCAAAATATATAAAAGAGTCATTAAATTACAGAAATACTATTGTTAATTCTGTCAGATAAATTTGATTTATGAATATATATGTCTTATTAAAGAAATTCCATTCAACATTTTTATGTATAGATTTTTTCTGAAGATATGTCTGCTATGTAAACATGTATATTTAATTATGTTTAAAACAGTTTATCCTCAACACTATAATACCAATTTTTGTTAATTTGAAATAACATTCTAGAATAATAACTAAAGTAACGTGACATTGTCTTTAAAGTTTGTTTTAATGCATTGGAAATTAGTATTGAAAATGTATTGTAATGTATTTCAATGTATTATCACACTATGTATGATTATGATTATGTACTATGTACAAGTCGAAATAAAATAATGTTCTGTTCTGTTCTAATTTTGCTAAGTATGCAAGTGTCATTGAAAGAGATTATATTTAAATGACGCTGGAATGTGATAATTTTGACTATTCAATGTATAAAAACAAAAAGAATTTGATGAAAGTTGAGAAAAAAAAATTAGCACTAAATAATTTCAACGAAAAAATGATTGAAGGGAGAAATCATACGGTGTCAATTGTTACTGCTGTAAGTAAAAATATGAAGTAACAACTTTGCTAGGACATAAGATTGACGTGACTTAACATGTACTTGCCATTTATGCACCATTTTGCGATTCGTAACGCTAAAAGAGATCAAAAGCTGACTTGCCATTTCCTAACAAATGCTTTATAACTCTTCTTTTGTCATCGCCCTATTTCGTCATAAGACACCAGTACTGGTTAATACTTGGAAACAGGGTCTTTCTAATATAATACCATTCTATAAAAAAGATCCTGTTGGAAACGGACTAGAATGTTGTTCAAATAATATTCCAGTTTTCATCACAATCGAACAATAAACAGACAAAAATACATATTGGGCATATATTTTGCACGTTTTCAAGAAGAAAAATCAAAACAAATAGAACATGGACAAAATTAAATTTTTAATTTGAAAAGGCAATATCACAACTCCATATAATCACTCATATTACAGAATGTCACGTGACAATGATGTATGTCGTTATACACACACTTGAAAGAGAAATGTCGTTATTTTATATGATAACATGCTTTATACTAAATGGCTAGTTTTTCAAAGGCACTTTGAAAAAATAAGCATAAAGTTTGTACATAATTTCATACCTTACGCATCAGTCATTTTCTTCCTTTTACCGAAAGATAACAGACATTCGAATTTATAGCCAGGAAAATAAAAAAAAATAGACAATGTTCTTAATGTTTTAATATAATATAATAAAGTACGTAAAAGCAAATCGATGAAAGAAATATCGTGGGTTACTATGCTGCTTATTAAGTTATTTGCCCCTAAAAGGGAGTTTACTTTACTCGTTCAGATTATTTTCAAGAGCCGAGATTTCTAATACAGTATGGTTTACCGTATATTAAGACGTAAATCCTAGCATGTAAGATTTATTTAAGTGTGAAACTAGAGTGAGAATATGTTACCTGAAGTCCCTTGTTAAGCTGATCATTTCTGTTTCTCTTTATCAGTGCCCTCAGCATTCTGTTCAAATTTGTAGCATAACATAACCATATCATTTTTCATTAAATTCTAAACAATTTTCTAATGATATGACAAAAGTACATTTGAATTTGATATCATTTCAGGAATGAGAGTGTGTTTGGAACGTGTTATACGATACAATAAAGCTAGCTTACGGAACGTCGGTTATTGTTCTCAGATGTCTGTTTGTGCATGAAACAGTTTTGCAAAGAGGGGTACCTGAGGTCATCCTCCACCAGTAAAGCTTGAACGTCGCCACATAACCTATACTGTGTCGGTGTGACGTAAAATCCAATTAAACAAACAAATACACATTAGACCTAACAAGATATGTTTGTAAAACTTGTATGCCCCCTATCGGCAGCCAATTAGTCATGTGATTTGGTTATTATGCATGACTTCTGGCCCAGTGAACAAAAAAAATTATAGGGGTTATCTACTGGTCATGACTAGTCACAATGTAATACTAGTAATAATTGTGACCCCATAGGTTGTGTGCATAAATTTAAGGTATTACAAATCTTAACAAATAATATATGCATCATTTTTATGAATCATGTAGGCCTCATTACTGACATCCAAGTTGTTATATTACATCAGACCTTCAAAAGTGTATACCATAAGCATTTTTAGTTAAATATAAAAATATCAACCATGGCAACTTGAGTTGTTGAGTTATTGGTCAGAAACCGTCTTTAAGTACAAGGTCAATATGTCACTGACACCTTGACCCAAAATCAAAAGGGGTCATCTGCTGGTCATGAACAATCATCATACCAAGTTTAAGTTCCTAGGCCTAAACCTTCTTTAGTTATTGATCGGAAACTGCTTTTACCTACAAGGTCACTGTGACCTTGACCTTTTACTCCTTGACCCAAAATTTAATAGGGGTTATCTGCTGGTCATGACCAATCATCATACTAAATTTGGAGTTCTTCTGCCTAAGCAGTCTGTAGTTATTGATCGGAAACCGTTTTTACTTACAAGGTCAATGTGACCTTGACCTTTGACCTCTTGACCCTAAAATCAATAAGGGTCATCTGCTGGTTATGACCAATCATCAGACCAAGTTTGAAGTTCCTAGGCCTAAGCGTTATTTACTATTGATCGGAAACCGTGTTTACCTACAATGTCACTGTGACCTTTGACTCGTTGACTCCAAAATCAATAGGGGTCATCTGCTGGTCATGACCAATCATCACACCAAGTTTGAAGTACATTGGCCTAAGCGTTCTTTAGTTATTGATATAAAACCATTTTGACCTTTGACTCCTTGATCCCAAAATTAATAAGTGTTATCTGCTGGTCAAGACCAATCATCACACCAAGTTTGAAGTACCTAGGCTTAAGCATTCTATAAGTATTGATCGGAAACCGTTTTTACCTACAAGGTCAATGTGACCTTGACCTTTGACTCCGTGACCCCAAAATCAAAAGGGGCCATCTGCTGGTCATGGCCAATCATCACACCAAGTTTGAAGTACCTTGGCTTAAGCGTTCTTTAGTTATTGGTCGAAAAATGTTTTTACTTACAAGGTCAATGTCACCTTGACATTTGACCCCTTGATCCCAAAATCAATAAGGGTCATCTACTGGTCAATACCAATCATCATACCAAGTTTGAAGTTCCTAGGCTTAAGCATTCTTTAGTTTTTGATCGGAAACAGTTTTTACTTACAAGGTCAATGTGACCTTGACCTTTGACTCTATGACCCCAAAATCAAAAGAGTCCATCTGCTGGTAATGACCAATCATCACACCAAGTTTGAAGTACCTTGGCTTAAGCGTTCTTTAGTTATTGATCGGAAATCGTTTTTACTTACAATGTCAATGTCACCTTGACATTTGACCTCTTGATCCCAAAATCAATAAGGGTCATCTACTGGTCATGACCAATTACCATACCAAGTTTGAAGTCCCTAGTCTTAAGGGTTCTTTAGTTATCACTCGGAAACCATTTGGTCTACGGACAGACGGACCGACAGACCGACCGACCGACAGACAGACAAATGCAAAGCAATATACCCCCTCTTCTTTGAAGTGGGGGCATATTAACACATCGGTGTATGCAAATTTATAATCTAATGTCAGTGCTTAAAATAAAGTGATAAAGAACGGATTTTGTTCTTTTACCTACAAATGATGGCCTATTTTGCTGAATTACATAAATGAAGACAAAGTATGAAAAAAAGATTGCCTCCTCTGAGCTTATAACTTGCACCAAAACTCTGTGTTCTCATTGAAAATGAAGACTCTTTCAGGAATAAGAATTTGCATTAAGCATTGAATACTTCATATTCATTTTAATAAGATGTTTACCTATTTCTTAGCGGGACCCATAAGTTTTACCATTATTTTGTCAGCTGCAGAAAGAGCAGCAGAGTACCAGAAGCAGCAACAGAGAGAACAACAACAACAAGTATAGGCAATTGCAATATGACATTGACTTCAAAATGTATGTCAGTTAAGGGGTCAATATTTTAAAGATGAAATAGGGGTTAAAATCCGGTTAAAAAGGACCCCTTAACAACTTGTATCAACTCTACTCTAAGTGTCAGTTAAAATACTGCGCAATGTTTCTTAATATTAATACATTATGATTTTATAATGCAATTAACATTCCTAAAACTTATAGCATTTAAGAATGTATTTTATTATTATTACTTTTTATAAATGATAGACTGTAAATATAATTAAGATTTCAAATTACAAAAATGTAATATATTGTTATCATTTATAAGTGCACCTAACATATAAATGTATAAAAATCTTAGATAGATAAAACATCATAAAACCATGAATAACTATTCATAAAAATGTAAGAAGGATAACTTTACAGCACACATTACCGAAGTTTAAATGCATTGCATATAAATCTCTCTTATATCTACATATCGCCATGTCTTTTTAAGATAATTTTATCTTTGATTTGATCTTTTTAATTTTTTTCATCATAGAGTTATGTACATCCTTTCCTAATAGATTAGCATATGTGTAGCGTGTACCGAGCGGTCGGTTATTTAATCTATAGCTACAAAATAAAATGATTTAAAATCACAAGATTCCCAAATGCAAATATATAATTTTTCTCGGGATGCCTAACCTTATGATTGGAAAATAACTAAATAAAAATCGTTGACTGCAAAATAACAATCTTACTCCACTTCTTAAATTATTCAAAATGAACACATCTGCGGATGTTTCTAAATTCAAAATTTTACTATTTCATGTTTAAATGTTGAATTCTGCTTAAGCCGGTGCTAGGGGGCGTAGACGGTAACTTGCACTTTCCAGTACCGTCCATGAACAGGCTCAATCAAACCGAGCCTGCAACATTTTCAATTTTGCCGTGTTGGGCTTTCTTTAGGGATTCAGTATTTATCTATTGTATAGTCAAAAAGAAACAATTTATATTCTTAAAAACAATTCTCAAACAAATACCAGTCGAAAGCTAAACCTATCCTTCATTCCCCTTCTTTTACATTTCAACAATCTCTTATCCTACATTCCTTTCTAAAGATTCAAACATTGATAACAAAAAATTCTTCAATAATCATTTGCCTTATAAATATATAGCATCCTTAGTACCAGATATCCGAGATTTCTGTGTACTAGTAACTATATATATAGCTTTAACTTCAACCATAATATTTCTAATCAACCGTTTGCCCGAGATCTTACTGAAACAATAGAACATTTCAGTACCAGATATCTGAGATTCTGTGTACATGAAAATGCTACTATCATTACGATCCAACTCTTACAAGGACATAACCAAACATATTTCAAATATCTATTCTCTGAAAATACTTAAACTAAACAAATACTCAGAGATTTGACAGATATAGTAAAACGTCCTTAGTGCCAGATATCTGCGATTTCTGTACACTAGTATGTATTTACTACGTCGTTCCCTTCTATACACATACATGTTCAAACCAACTTAAACTACCCATTTCTTAAACTTTCTTTTATCGAACGTTTGTCCATGAGGTTTCACAGAAGCAGCAAGATATTTTTAGCACCGGATATCTAAGATGCATCGGTACTAGTAAATATAATACTGCTCTGATCTGCCCCACGGACGAAACCAAATTGAATCTTTTGCGCTGCGAATGCTCTATTTATACTAGTGATTGAACCATCTCTGCAGTGAATAAAAACAATGATTTTGATTGGCTAATAAAAATAAAACGTTTCTTGATACTGATTCTAACAAAATCTTATAAGCGTCTGTTACTTAAAAATATTTCTCTTATGAATTACTGTGAACAATATATAAACAATTTCAAATACAAGCACTTTGAATGATACCCTAAAGTTATACAGATTTTAAAGTTAAAATGATTAAAATACTTACTCTTTATACCATGACAAATTTACAAATACATTATTATATTTTTCCAATACAAATGGTGAACTTATAGAAAGGGGAGGCAATAGAGTTACCCATCAAGTACGTTTCCGTCAGATATGTATGTACATGTATCTTTTACAAACGAATTAAAAGACATTTTCAGTTGACAACTTAACATTCATAACGCAAAAGGTAAGCAAGTTAAAAAATTACGATATTACAACATTATGATAAATAACACCTTTTACTTTGTTCATATTCCCTTTGTCTTATCCTTTCTTTCTCAGCTCTTCTTCTTCTTTTTTCTCGTTCCCTTTCTTTCTCATCTTCAAGTTCCTCTTCAAGTTCCTCCTTCATTCTTCTTAGCTCTTCTCTATGCTCTGCAGCTTTTCTTTTTTCTCGTTCTTTTTCTTTCATTTTAGCCTTTTCCATTTTTTCTTCGAAAAACCTGCGTTGATCATCAAGTTTTGTCTCCAGTTTTATTCTCTCATTTTCTTGTGACTGTATCAACTCAGTTTTCAATGTGTTTAGTTTTGTAGTCATAACATCTATTGGTTATATATGGATAACATTAAGAACGTAATGGCATCATGGACAAAAAAATAAATTAAAAGAAAGATTAGCAGATTATTATAAATGGCCAAGATAATGACTTTTTTAAAAGTGAATATTTTTCTAGGTAAAAAGTTAACATATTAGTTATAGAATATATCTGACCCTTATGATTTGTTTTCATATTGATATAAAGATTAATTAAAATCAAGGTTGCTATTACCGGAGTGCGGAGAAAATCAAACTTGACAAGTTTTTTATTCGAATACATACTTGCATGCCAAACACAGTTAATTCAATAATTTCACAAAATATTTCGCTGAAAACGGGACATAGTATTACCAAGAATCAACTGATTGCAATGAATATCAAATGTAACTTGTGTTTTGGTATAAGAAACTTGCATGCCAAAAATAAACAGAAACATTGAAATCCTATAAAAGTTTTGATGAAATCTATAATTTCACTTAAATATTGATTACAAAGGAGCAGAACTTTATCAACAATGAATTGATTGCAACAACAATTAAAGTTGACCTGTGTTGTAATATGAAATAATTACATTCCTCAAATAAAAACACAGTTACTTAAAATCTTTTAAAGTTATGCAGCGAAAACCAATAATTTTACAAATAAAAGCTTAAAGGGGCATATCGCTATTATTAAAGAATTGATTGCAGCCAAAATCAAACCTACGTTTTGATATAACATACTTACATGCAAAATATAAACACAGTCATCGAAAGCGCTTAAAAAACTTTGTGCTGGGGAAACCAAAAAAAATCACTGAAAAATTCTTAAAAAGGGACATAACTAATAACAGCCAAAATCGAATAAGATAAAACAAACTAACAAAACATGCTGAATATAAACACTTTCACTGAAGTCCTTTAAAAGTTTTGCTACGGAAACATGTTAGCTACGGACAGACGGACAGACAACGCCATACAATAATACGTCCTGATGGTCTTCGGTCGGATAAAAAGAGTACTATTGATTTGAAATAAAACACAATTTTAGGCACAGTATTGCTAGAATGTTTTTGAATATTAGCAAATACTTTAAATATCTTCAGGAAATTGAAATGAGCATCGTAAAATATATCATTAAGGAGAATAGACAAAAAAGTAAACATCAGATATAAAATGGTACTATACCTTTTGACTCTTTCTCTGACAACTTTTTATCCTCTGTCATCATCAGCTTATTTTCATGTATCATTTTGCTTTCAAAATCGTGTTGTGCCTTTATTCTCTGCAATTAATATATGAACAATAGACTACTTCACGCAGGTCTTTCAATAGTCTTACAGTTTAAAAATATGAAAACAAAGATCAGCAAAGATATGCAACTTTCACTGCATGTAGCCCGAAACATAGGACCTTAGGCAAAGGACCCATTTGGGCACCAGACAAAAACAGAACTCAAATTGAGTTTCATATTCCACGCATTCTATAAAGTTTAAATGAACTTATTAACCCCGAAATCCCATATCTCGCTTTCTGTGCCCTTCTCTCAATTTGGCATTTTCCCGGTGCCTTACCAACGAAACTTTTTCAGTTTTAAGCAGTGAAAAATTTAACTCCGCCGGTTTTGTTTGCCCACAGCTACACGACATAAAATCCTTTTGTTTTTCGTGATAACCAGCTCAACCAGTGACTAAGTATTATCCATTTGTAGCAATGGAATAGCCAGTCAGCCAATTTGCATAAATTTGTATAAGCTTGAAATGTACATGGTCCTATATTGCTGAATACTGTTGTGAGCTGCTTTCCATGAACGTTTTCCTTCCTTATTGGCCTTTGCTGTTATATCATTACAATTATTATACACAGTCAAATTTATCAGACACTGTAATAATATTCATTTCATTTAAAGCAGAAACAACACAAAAACATATTAAAAGTGAATCTTTTGATCAGATGTAGTAAAATAAGAAAAAATATCATACTGCTAAAAACGTAAATAAATGACTTGAAATGAAGATAGTAAATTAATTGCGTATATATTATTTGACTGTAAACGTAAAAGCCCGCGAATAAAGTGCTGGATTATGAAAATAGGCTTAAATAAAGAGAAATAAAGATTCCTTGAAGAACATCAAAAGGGCAATATGAAAATATTGCTGGCTCGGTTTGTTTGTGCCAGCTTATGCATAATTCATATATAACGTAGAATGGTAAAAGTTTGTCATGGAGACTTCAATGTGACACAGTAGTGCACTTCCATGAAAAGCGGTGTATGGTAAAAAAATTGATATCGCCCTAAACGAGAAAAGTAGTGGCGAAACTAAATATATTATATTGGAATTTAAATTAAGCTTACGTATCACAGATAAGCTGTCAAAAGACAAATTCAAAAAGTAGGTACCATATTATATAATTATACATAAAAGTGACGAAAACTGTGTCCACGTAACTAGAAGTAAAAATCAAAATACCAACAAAGACAACAATTATTTTCATGATCGGAAATTAAACCGAAACAATACCTCAGCGATGTCTATGTTTTTTAGTTCTTTATTGTATTCATCATATAGTTTATGCATGTCTTGGTCGTAGACATCGTGGCCACCAGAGGTTGCGTACTTTCCCTTTTTAATATTTACTTTCACAGTTTCCTCGTGCATCTTGTGGAGTGTATCTATACATTTCTCATATAAAAGCTTTGAATTATGCTTTTCAAATTGTTCATAAAGTGTTTGCATTTCAGCCTGCAAAAAAATAATGTATAAATGGTTGGAGAAACAATAGTAGGAAGATTTTGTTGATATAAAATTTTCGCTAACTTATATTTTATAACAAACTTGTATCATTTCTTAAAGGATATAAATTGAGACTTAGCTCAGTACGAGTATAACTAACCATATGTTCTAGCTACAATTAAAGTTTATAAGGACAACATTGTTAAATGATTGAATCCGTGATGTTCCTATGTGGTTAAACCATTTTAATTTAACATAACAACGAAACAAGAATATAAAGATATGTTCTCCATGTTTAATTGTTATCAAATTTGTTATTTAGATAAACAAACTCTTTACAATGCGAAATACTTATTTTACCTCTGTTGACTTTTGGAATTTGCTGTCTGTATCAAACATCAGTTTGGACTGCAGACTTGATAACTTCTCTTTTTTGAACTTTATGTGAGAATCACACAATTCGTTTTTGTCATATACCGGAATCTGTGTTTGTTTCAGAAATACTTTGTACTCTTCGACAGCTACATTTGCATGCTTTCCGTTTTCTTGTCTTGCCATGATCATCATAGCATCTTCGACACATGGTACATTGCCATCACTTATTGTGGTTACATATTCTCTTAGAAGTTTAGCTAACACTATAATAAGAATACCATTCATAACTTTCAACCAGATCTTCGCTTAAACCAAAATGCTTATTGTTGAGAAAGAGCTAACGGAAGTCACCAGGCCAAGATCAAATAAATTACTGATATTGTCTCCTAAAAACTCTTTAGAGTTAATTTTAAGTTGCATTACACGATTTATTAGATTTTCAATTTTCAAGTTTCTACCTAGAATACTTACACTAAGACATATATTATTTGATACATCAGCATAGAACAAAATTAATTATAAAACATTTTATAATATCTTAAAAATTACTTCATACAGTTAATATTTGTGTAGTTTTCACTAACTATTCTGCTTCATCAAACTCTTACAGAAACAAATATTTATGAAGATATATACAAATAATTAAATGACTATAATAAAGAAACGAAAACGTTTATTTCAATATTTTCTCATATTTATATATAAGCTTATATTTAATGATATTAAACTACTTACTGCTTCCTGTTACGGGCGATTTATTAAGAAGATATTTTCCTGGGCAAGTATAAATATATGCCAAGAATTTCTCTGTTTCATGTACAAAATCCTCGTTAAGGTCTTCTTCTCTGGCCAAATCTAAAGTTCTCATTACTTTTCGACCAGCTGGTCTGTCAAATGTAAACACTTTCCTCCGTGTGAAGTATCTCTTAATACATTCTCGTGGTCTGTTATATTTCTCATCTTCTTGGGTCTCAGCGGTTTTTGTTTGGAGGCACATTTCTAGATATTCATCGGCCGTCATTTCTTCTCCATTGTGTTCTAGTTCAAGATTGAAATCTCGGACACAAAGTACAAATTGAGGCATAATACTTTCTAGACCGTCATTAGACGAATCGTTTGCGGATACTTTTATATTTTGTGACAGCATGGTGACATATATTATAAGTTGTTAAGGTATCAATTTACAAAATTGAAAAGAAGTACGCGAGATCTTTCTGGTGCTATTTAGATTTAAATGTCTTGTGTGTATAAATGGTTAAGTTTCCATCAAGTAAAGAAGTCATCTACATAAATATGAACTGTCAAAGCTATCAAACGTATCAAAAATTATGGAAAAGTTTTATTTAAAGTATTAACCAATGTATTGGCAGCATATTCAATTATGAGAATGTGCTCTTGTTTCTGTTCAAGAAACTTATTAAAGTCAGTTTAATTGGATAGTAATTATTTTCCACAATTCATAATTCAGATAACATAACACTGATTCTATTTATAAATAATTTTAAACATTAGTTTCTTAAACAACTTACGAGTATAAGTTCATCATTTATTTCATTTATTCTAGAAATTCATAGTAATATTTTAGAAATTCAAAGTAATGTTTGTCCATTACAGCAAACTATTCACATATGTTAATATCAAAGCAGAAAAGGATACGTTAGTTTCTCAACTGCATCTTGATTAAAAGCTGACATCACATTGTATACTAACGTGCTGCTGATTAAAGTAGTCAGAGTAAATATTTTATTGTCATGGTCAATATCACCCTACAAAGACAGACAACTATAACATACATATTTTTTTGTCATTTCAATATTTTCGTCAATATTTTCGAACAATTACAAAAATCTTTACAAATGTGTCTCATGTCAACATACATATTACAATCAATATCAGATGCCATTTAAGAAAATGAAAATAACTGCCTGGAAAGACTCTGTCTGTCTCTGAAGTAATGGATCGTAGGTTCGAGCCCTGTTTAGGCCACGACCATAACTCCCCAAGTTGCACCAGTTCTTGTGAGTTCTAGCAGGCGGTCCGACAAAAAAGGCTCCAAGCCAAGCGAGTTAATATATAAAAATTAACAGTGTATCGTTTGCAAAACATTATGGCTGCACATGCCGAATCTAAAACAATGATAACTCTTTAAGAATTAAAACATATACTAAATATTTTCATTTATTATCTATCTTTTTACCAAACACTTGGTATAAATCACCTTTGTAGCATCTCCTAAACCTTCAGTATCGAGTAACAATAATACTTCATTTTGCTTTTTAGGGTGTGGTCTGCACCATGCCCAAATACCTTTAGTACATGAATCTATTGAGCTACCCATCATGAACCCTAAAATTGTAAAAATATCTTAATGTATTATACACAGGATCAAAATAGTGTCATTTTATTAAATATAACCATGCATCCGTATAATGCATATTGAATTATAAGAATGTCTTTACAGTAATATAAAATAAGAAAATGAAAAAGGTGTAGCATTTCGGTAAAAAGTAATGTTGATAACATTTTGTTTTTGTTTTTAGATACATTTACCCGGAATACACTTGATCTCACTCTTCCACATTTAAAGATCCTTTATGTTATAATTAAGGTTGTTACCGCACTTAAGTGAAATTTTATATCTGTATACAATTATGCTTCTAAAACAATTTTCAAACATCGAATAATATGTAAAATATGTACTGCAAATATTTCAGCACATTTTATGTAATCATTAAGATAAATGCATTCATTTCTTATTGGAAAATTTGATTTAAACTTCATAGAAAATACATTTCTAATTATCTCCCTTTATTAACATAAAATGTAAATTCGGTAATATCTTTACAAATAAGGCTTTTTGGAACTTACATTATTGAAAAATCTTCATTTGAGCATTATATTTATGATATTAAGCCATAAAAAATGAGTTACAGAATCTTTAAGTACATACTATCAATGGAAAGACCTCATAAGATACTAGTAAACACACCAATGCAATGTTCTATTTCCTATATACCGGTATATGTCTTATATAGGTTTACATGTAGATTCCTAAAGATTTGTAAGAATCATTATCAACTTTCGTGTTTAAGATAATATATCAATATTTTGATGGGCTGTGTTAAATGTTTGACAATGAACAAAAAGTAAGAGACTATTCAGTTACGAGGTTTGCTACTTTTATTAAACTCGACTACAGGACTAGATATCGATAAACTTTTTAACCTTGCATTTGAGTGTCATTGTTAGACGTAATCATGCTTAATCTATCATGGTAGAAACGCTGAAAAATGTTTATAATTCAGCCATGAAAGGTCTTTATTTGGTTTTAAAGTTTTGTACCAACAGTTCTTTATAATGAGTTATGAAAGGCCATATTCTTACAGCATGGTAATTCATCCATGGTTTACAAAAATAGTCTAAGGTAAACGAAAAGCAAACTTATATATAATTTCAAAGACTTTTATTTCATCGAATCTATGATTAAAACCACCTACCAGAGTTTCTTCCAGCCAATCGATTCATCAGGTAGGATTTACCTGTTCTGTAAAGGCCCGCTATAGCTACAACATTTAATGGCATCTCAATTTTCTCTAACGCCCTCACTGTGTCGTCTACAACTTCAAGAAGTCCATTGTTGGATGATATTAAACACATCGGCTTTTCAAATATCCAATCTTGTTCTCTACAAATATTTATTTCAATTTGAATGTAAGATGATATTAGACACATCGGCTTTTCAAATATCCAATCTTGTTCTCTACAAATATTTATTTCAATTTGAATGTGAGATGATATTAGACACATCGGTTTTTCAAATATCCAATCTTATTTTCTACAAATATTTATTTCAATTTGAATGTGAGATGATATTAGACACATCGGCTTTGTTCTCTACAAATATTTATTACAATGAAAAATCCCTGACAATGTTTGTTAGATAAGCATTAATCTGTAGGCAATGATATACGCACTGCTGAAATAATGAAACTTTATTTGTATTTGTTTTAACATTTTGCATAATCTTTGTTTCATGAAATAGGGTTACCAGTTGTATAGTTTGTAACGGAAAGAAATATTTTTTCGAAAAAAGGAAAACAAAGCTCAACAAGGCAAGGTGACAATCATAAGCTATTAGAAACTTCTACATACATAATATGTATTAGAAAATTCATATGTATAAGATACATGTATCATACTACATCGTATAGTTTACTTTTCAAGCAACATATATCTATTCCTGTATATGATTGAACATATATTAAATTGCTTTTGGAATCATACCTGTCTTTGTCAAGCTCTTCTGACATGATCATTTGTTCGGTTTCAGTTTCTACCACATTTGTGCCAGCATTGGGTTTTTGTTCATCATTACGTCCCACCGAGGTGGTACTGAAAAGATTTCATAAAGCCAATATAAGTCAACATTATGCTCTGATAATGGAATTTAAAAAAATAATATAAAATGTATTAATACTGAAATAGGTCATCACGACGAAAGTAAATGACACAAAAATAACAAGCAAGAAACTTAAAAAAGTAGAAAAAACAAGAAACAACAACAACAAAAAAAACACATACAAATACAAATAAAACAAAAAACATGAAAAAAAAACACAATCAAAACAAACAAACAAATAAACAAACAAACAGCAAACAAACAAACAACAGAAACAGATGTAATTTTGAGTTAAGAGTTACATTGTTTTTCAAAATGGGTAATGTTGTCAGTATCGGGTTTTTCTTTCTCATTAAGCGTCCTGAAACGATGTTAATACTATAAATATTAAACCACCTAACGTTCTTAAACGATATGTTTTACAATTCACCATTTTACCAATTGAGAGTCCTTAAACTACGAGTGTCTCGCATCGACACTATAACGAAAATTTTAAGGCCTCTCAACGTCCTGAGATCATATTATAGCATTACTTATAGCTATAAATGTCTTAATTCTTGAGACAACGTTATAATAAATACAAAACTAAGACCCTCAAGCCGCCAAAGTATCCTAAAACGATACATGTAAAAACATCATTTTATTGATATACAAATCAATTAGGTCGCCACTTTAAATAATAAATAATATTATATTATTGGCTGATGACATGTCCGGTGTATGTACTCTTAGTGCCTTAAAGGGCGGATGCCCCTCATTGAGCATAGACTACCGACAAGCCCGCAAATGATGTTATAATAACATGATTGATCTATACAAATGTCCAGAAACTATGTAATTATGCCATAAATAAGTTAAATATAACACATCATGGTTATTACAATGTACTGTTTCATACAGGAGAAAACAACCACAAAAAATGAGATAAATATTTCTTAAAATACTACTTAAAATTCTTGAAAGGTTCTTATTATTATACCTATTCTTATCAAGTTTTTTTGAAAGTATCTTCTGTTCAGTTTTGGATTCCACACCTGTTCCAGAATGGCCATGTGTGTCAGTATCAGAACTCTGTTTAACATTAGGCCCATCTGAAGACCTACAGCGATAATGACAATAAAACAGCAGCATTATTTTTCATATTAAATAAGGGCTTTCATACATTTAGTGATTTTTTAAAAAAATCCCAACAACATTTATAAAAGTGTGAATAAGATATCGTGTTACTTTTAAACATCAAAGAACTATCAATAACTCAAATACAGTACTGTATTCCTAGAAAAGATTTCGCGCGTTTTAAGTTAGCGCTTTTCGCGGTAGGCATGATTCCGCGAATCTTTATTGTCGCGATTATGTCACTTATAACAAATCTGCGATGATTTCTAGCTTCAACCAAATAAAAACATAAACATGCAGAATATTTATTATAATCTACTTACACAAGAAACATATAAACACAGGTGCTATAGAAATGTTTAAAACATATGTATGTATGTTATAGATACCTGTTTGGACCCTGAAAAAGTCAATTATTAGTAATTATCATGCTTATTGAAGTTATTCGCTAGTCGTGGCGTAAACAATAATATTTACAGTTTGCGTACATTGAATGATTTTATTTGCTTGGAGAAAGTGTAATCCTTTGTTAAAAGTACAATAGTGATCAAGCGCTACATTGATAAACAGCTGTTATGTTGTTATAATGAAAACGATGTACTGTCCGATACTTTGTATTCGCGAACATTTCTAGGAATACAGTATTTCTTTTAATGTCCTGGATCTCATACTTGTCTTGGTAAAGTTTTTCTGCCATTATCGCCGGTTCAGTTGTTACAGTTGTTTCCATTATTTCAGGATGTACATGTATGTTAATATCAGGTTTTTGTTCATCATTACGCTCCACAGGAGTGCTGAAACAATGTTATAACAACGCCATTAATCTACACAAAACCTCTTCTTAAAGTATCTTCTGATAATTAAAAGCCCAATGACAATTTATGAACGATGTATTTAAGTAATATTGATCCCAATACCAAAAATCAACTTCTTTAATATTTTTTCATAATGAACAAACTCCAGTTACAGAAATGAAGTGTTCAATTGTTAAAATGTCTAAAATGTCTTGAATGCCATACCATACTTCTTTATCAAGCTCTTCTGAAACTATCTCATGTGCAACTTGAGGTTCTTCATTTTCTTCAAAATGGGCTAGTTTGTCATCATCGAGATTTCCTTCCTCAATAGGTACGACTATATCACTAGAACGACATTTTTTAAAGACACTATTTAACCAAAAATCTGGAAACAAAGTGATCCCACGGAAGCATTAGTCTTCAAACTATGTTATTACAATGCCATCGTTTAACCATGTTTTAACAACAACATTAACCCAAACAATTGTCTAGAAACGATTATTTGATTTCCCATTAAGTCTCGCAGGTGTTCAGAAAAGATTGTGTTATCCCTCTAATTGATACAAATAAAGTTTTCAATACCTGAAACAATGTATTAATGATAATAGCAAGTTTCAAAATTATCTTGAAACGATACAAGGATAACACTATAATAAGACTTCCCCAAAAAGGCCCTAAAATGAAAAGAGATAATTTGTCGGCAATTGTTCTGAAACTTTTATATATGACAACAGCATTGAATCCCATATTATTTATATATATTTGTTTTTTTATCTATAGAAAAAGTCCAATTCTAAATTGATACTTCTTAAAATTCATTTAACGTCATACCTATCTTTACCAAGATCTTCTTGCATTATCGTTCGCTCATTTTTTACCATTATTTCAGAACGGACATCTGTGCCAGTATCAGTTGTTTGATCAACATCAAGCCCCAACGGAGCCCTAAAACGAGGTTAGAATGACAACATTATACTTTGTCACGTGATATAAGGTTACACACACTTTAATGTACTTAATTAAATCATACATAATGTTCCATACATATGTAAAAGTATCATTTTACTTTTTTCATATATAGAAAAACGATTTCAAGAACAGAAATTTATTCATTGATTAAATTGAATACTGGGTGTGTCATACCTATCTTTGTCAAGCTCTTTTGACATTATCGTCTGTCCAGTTTCAGTCTCACCGACTATTTCTGAATCGACATGTGTGCAAGTATTAGGTTTATGTTCATCATTTAATCCCTCCTCTATGAAGCTGAAACGATGTTATTGATACAATAATAATCTATTTATACGCTCAGGAACTACGTTTTTACGCCTACATAGTGCCCATTAACGACACATTATTTTCATACCACTGTGCTTTATAATTCCCATACCGTTCATATAAAAAGATCAAAGCCACAGAAACAAACTTAACGTTCATGAATATTTTTTTAAATGTCTTGGACATCATACCTTATCTTACATAATTTCCAGTGGAATTTCAGTTCCTACATGTTTTTTGAATACGGAAAAGGTTCGACCGGATCGGATTTATGTTCTTCAATAATCCAATTTCAGTTACGAAACAATGATATTAAATACATCACTTCGGTCCTTTAACAATATCATTATGATATCATTATGTAACCCATTCAAACCCATCCGTAAACCATGTTAAAATAGGAACATAAAGCCCAACGCGTGCCTAGAAACGATAGTTTAATGCAATATGAAACCCTTTAACTATGTAAATTCAGTATATTTTTTATTAATGTCCTTTGTCGAGTTTCCACCTATAAAGGTATGAAGAACTCAGGTTCCCCTCCATGCATTATTTCAGATAAGATTTGATGTCTGATAATAAGCACCAATGATCCATTATCCATCTGAATAGCTTTCTAACATGACGGAATTCTAGCCTACAGAGGTGAGAGGCAAGTGGTTCAAAATTAATCTAAAAAATATTCTCAATATTCATCTCTGAAACATTGTTGAATGGTAACAACATGTTTTACAATTGTCCTGAAACAATACAATAATAGCATCTAACAAATCCACATAATGGCCCTGATTTTTTAAAAATAAATTCTTTGATTTTGCTACAGCGCGAAAATGTATCTATTGATAAATACTTAAAATGTTTTGAGCGTTATACCTCTTTTTATTAAGCTCTTCTGGTGTTATCGTCTTTTCAGTAACAGTTTTTGCTACTGTTTCGAAATGGACTCTCGGGCTAGTTTCAACTGTTTCTTCAACATTAGGCCCCACCGTCCTGAAACAATTTTATAAACTAAATAAATATATTCCAAAAACTATAACAGACATATTTATTAAATATCATGTAACCTTGTCTTTTATCTTTTCGTATAAAAAATATTTTCAACAACAGAAATATATTCATAATTCAAATTGAACACTTATTGAAATGTATTTGTTTTTTCGTACCTATCTCTGTTAGGTTCTTCAGGTGTTATCGTTTCTTCAGTGTCTGCTACTTTTTGTTCAACATTAGGCCCCGCTGAAGTCCTGACACGATTTAATGAAATATATGAACCCTTTTTATCTAAATATATCTCACAAACTATGACATAGATGTTTATTGAAAATCATATAAACTTGTCTTTTACTTTTTCGTATAGAAAAACATGTTCAACAACTGAAATTTATAAATGTTTGAATACTTATTGACATGTGCTTGGTTTGTCGTACCTCTCTCTGTCAGTTTCTTCTGACATTTTCGTCTGTTCAGTTTGAGTTGCTTCCATTATTTCCATTATTTCTGACCGAACATCTGAGCAAGTATCCGGCTTTTGTTCATTATTAAATCCCACTGAAGTGCTGAAACGATGTTATAGTAACAACAATAATACATAATAACAACATTTAGTCGCACACTTCTTTTCTTGACGTTTTCTTAATGAAAAAATAAATCCGGTCGCGATAATAAATGCACTAACAAATACTTCTTAATATGTCTCAAGCGTAATACCTATCTTTATCTAGCTCTTCAGGCGTTATTGTTCTTTCAGTTTCGGATTCAGTTTCAGAATTGACATGTGTGCCACATGTGTCAAGATTTTGTTTAACAGTAATATCCACTGGAGTGCTAAAATGATGAAAAAATGTTGTTAATCATTGATATTATATGAACACTTTTAGTCCAATAAGCTTCCTTAAAACTCCATTCCTTTGCAACAATTGTCCTGAAACATTGTTATAATAAGAGATTTTATTTATATTTATGTTCTGGTTCTAAATATATTTCATAATAATGCAAAATGAAGACAACCACCGGTATGTTTATGTACATCATTTGGCCTTATAAGCGTTCTTAGACTATGTTAAAACAATACTATTCATCCCAAACAATAGTCTTGAAGTGATATTAAAATAACATTTTTATTCCCATTTTTAATCTTCTTTAGACGTCTTATTATCATAACAACATTAAACCCCACAAGCTATTTGATATGAAATAATTCATAAATCAACAATATACAACATACTAGTGTCCTGAAATAATAATGATATTACAAATATTGTCCGGCCTGAGTCCTGAAAAAAAACCTACTCCGATTACTTGGTTTGTAAATCAAAATGTCAAAATGTAACATTTTGTTTCTTATATACATGTAGTTAATGTTGGGCTTTTCTTGGTGCATTTATAGGACACACACATTAGAATGAAGATATTCCTCGTTAGAGCGTATTATAACGTTGCTTATTTTTAACATGTCCCAATTTCACGACATTGTTTCATGTCCCCCAGATGTAGATGGAGAAAGTGATACACCTCCATGCAGCCACATTATGGGCTTCATAAGAGGATTTTAGTATCGCCAGAGTATACACTTTAAAGTAATTTAGAGAAACACGGAATCTCTAAAAACGCCAAAAAGCATGGTCGACTTTAATGAGCCTGTTAAAGAACGGTACTCCCACTAGCACCGGCTCAAGCAGTATTCATCATTTATAAATGACAATCTTAAAATTTTGAATTGAGATACATGTTCATCGGTAGACGTGGAGTTGGTGCACGAGTGCAATAAAACGTAGCAAAAGAAAAAACCCCAAAAAAACAACAACAATGTAAACAATAAATTAGATAAAATGTTAATTATACACAACCCTCTACACCCGATACCATAAACCCTAAACAATGCTAGAATAAAACGATATTTTACTTACTGGTCTAGTCTTATCACGTCTCACAATGGACTCTGGAATTTATAGAGTTCGCTTTTTCCTATTTCAATTTAGTATCCCCTTAGTAGCTATATCTGAAATATTTGAAATGTTCAAAAGCTATATAATTATCACAATGTAATCAAAATATGATCATCAATTCATCAATTTGATTTTACACATCATCACAATCACAATCACAATCTATCATTACCTTTCCATACACCAAGGCTGGAGTATTTTACTGATTAAAATTTAAAAAAAACAACAACAAATACACCCAAATATCCTTTAACAATTCATTACCTGCATTCATTAGTCAATGACAAATAAACACTATGATACACCACATCAACACGGTAGAACAAATAGAAAATGAACAATGTTCTATTCCCATTTATAACGAAAAACTTGATTTTTCTCGCTTAAAGATATCCTTGTATAGCATTAATAATTTACTGTTTCAATCAATACAATCTATATCTGTTCTTCTTTGCATGAAACGCGAATCAAATGCTAATACGTTCCAATTACTAGTTTGTTAATCCATTAAAAAATTTGTATTGTTTAAACATTGTTTAACAAAAGTGGTTATCATTCGATTAGGAGCCTTATACTATGTTCCGTTGAAAAAAACAACAAGTATGATCGGTGCAATACGGTTTTCGGAAAATTGATTTTATTTTCAGTATGTGAGAAAATCAATATTGATTGATTAAATGTCTTTACTGTCATTTGATATACAGATAGTTTAAATATGAAAATCTTTACCTATAGAATTTATATTGTATTAGTTTACTAAAAGCCCCGTATACTTGATCACAATGTAAATCATTATCACGAGGCCTGCCTACCTGATTAAGGAAGTCCGACTTTATGGAGTTATTATAACAAAAAACGTTACAAATCTATCAGGATGAAAATGCATAATATAAGTATGAGGCCATCATACGGGGGTTCAGAGGGTTTAACATTATAAGACAAGCCTCCATAGTTTAGGTCAAGATGTTTAACATTAATATGAGACAACTTTACCTTATTTGAGATCTATAAATAAATTACTACGAGGCCAATTTTTCTTTTTAAGATTTAATTCTATTCAATAACTTCCAGATCAGTTTTCTATATTTAAGATGCATTTCTATTCAATACCAGATTTTTCATATTTTAGATGTATTTCTGTTCAATAACTACCAGATCAGTCTTCTATAACTAAGACGTATTTCTGGTCAATAACTACCAGATTAGTCTTCTATATTTAAGACCTATTTCTGTTTAATAACTACTTGATCAGTCTTGAGTACCACTCAAGCCGGTGCTAGGGAGTGTGAGGGATGTTGCACTTATTCATTATCCCTCATGTACAGACTCAATCAAACCGAATCTGCAATTCTTATGTTATTTTGTTGTGATTAATGCTTCCGAGAGATCACTTTGTTTCCAGAATTTTATACTTAACAACAGCAGGTGTCAAGTGCCGTGTGGCAGCCGTAAAAAGTTGCCCTGTACTTTACTTCAGTGTTGTTATATTTTCTGCTCCTTCGGGATCATTGATGCCAACACTATAAAGTGTTGAGAATTGAGTACTGCTCAAGCCGGTGCTAGGGGGCGTGAGGGATGTTGCACTTATTAACTATCCCTCATGTACAGACTCAATCAAACCGAATCTGCAATCCTTATGTTATTTTGTTGTGATTAATGCTTCCGAGGGATCACTTTGTTATCAGAATTTTGTTCTTCACAACAGCAGGTGTCAAGTGCCGTGTGGCAGCCGTAAAAAGTTGCCCTGTACTTTACTTCAGTGTTGTTATATTTTCTGGTCCTTCGGGATCATTGATGCCAACACTATAAAGTGTTGAGAATTGAGTACCGCTTAGGCAAGTGCTAGGGGGCGTGAGGGATGTTGCACTTATTCATTACCCCTCATGTACAGACTCAATCAAACCGAATCTGCAAGTCTTATGTTACTTTGTTGTGATTAATGCTTCCGAGGGATCACTTTGTTTCCAGAATTTCCTATATTTAAGATGTATAACAGAAACATTTCTAAGAGAACTATTTCCTTTATTCAAGATTTATAACTGTTACCAGTCTTTCTAAGACGAATAACTATGAAATAACTACTAGACATGTTTACCTTATTATGCCCCCACTTCGAATTAGAGGGGGTATATTGCTTTGCACTTGTCGGTCCGTCGGTCCGTCCGGTCTGTCGGTCCGAGCTCACTGAAATGACGATGTGGGGTGAATATCCATGTTCAATCCGTACAGACGGTACTTGTGAGGAAAAAGGTTGCTTATGGGGTGCAAATACGTTGCTTATGGGGTTTTAGAGATCAAAGGAGATCAAAGAAAAAAACCCATAATGTCAACTCAGTAGGAACGTCCGTCGGTCCGTAGACCAAATGGTTTCCGAGTGATAACTTAAGAACAGATAGGCCTAGGAACTTCAAACTTTGTATGGTGATTGGCGTGACCAGTAGATGATCCCTATTGATTTTGGGGTCAAGGGGTCAAAGGTCAAGGTCACATTGACCTTGTATGTTAAAACGGTTTCCGATCAATAACTAAAGAACGCTTAGATCTAGGATCATCAAACTTGATATGGTGATTGGTCATGACCAGCAAATGACCCCTATTGATTTTGGGGTCAAGGGGTCAAAGGTCAAGGTCACATTGACCTTGTAGGTAAAAACAGTTTCGTTTCCGATCAATAACTTAAGAACCCTCAGGCCTAGGAACTTCAAACTTGGTATGGTGATTGGTCATGACCAGCAGATGAGTCCTATTGATTTTTGGGTCAATGGGTCAAAGGTCAAGGTCACATTGACCTTGTAGGTAAAAACGGTTTCAGATCAATAACTAAAGAACGCTTAGGCCTAGGAACTTCAAACTTGGTATGATGATTGGTCATGACCAGCAGATGACCCCTATTGATTTGGGGGTCAAGGGATCAATGTCATAGTGACCTTGTACTTAATGACCGTTTCTGACCAATAACGCAACAACTCAAGTTGCCTTGGTTGATATTTTTATGTGCTTTTGGTATACACATTTGAAGGTCTTATGTAATATAACAACTTGGCTGTCATTAATGAGGCCTATGTGATTCATAAAATTTATGTATATATTATTTGGTAAGATTTTTAATAACTTAAATTGCTGCACACAACCTATGGGGTCACAATAATTATTACCTTGTGACTAGTCAAGACCAGTAGATACTAGATAACATTTATTAATTGCTTGTTCACTGGGTCAGAAATCATGCATAATAACCTGATCACATGACAAATTGGCTGCCGATAGGGGGCATACATGTTTTACAAACATATCTTGTTTAAAATATGTTACTGATACATTATTACAAGTAAAATTTTCCTAATCTACGATATATATCATTATAATGATACCAATATATTTTTTCTACGATATATTACATTATTACGACACCAACCAACCTTGTCGACGACGCATTACATTAGCATGCGACCAATTTATCTAATCTAAGATCCATTACATTATAACGAGATCAATCTTCATAATCTACGATGTAAAAACTTGTAACGATATCAATCTAATAAGTATCTGATCTACGATGTATTACATTATTACGATTCCAATCTACATGCTCAACGATTTATTACATTATTACGATACAAGTCAACCTAATTAACGATGCATTACATTATTACGAGACCAATCTTCCTAATCTACGATGCATAACTTGTAACCAATCTATCTGATTTACGATGTATTTTTTTCGATACTAATCTACCAAATAACGATGCATTACAATATTACTACACCAATCTACCTTATCTACGATGTTTTACATTATTACGACACCAATCAACCTAATGTACGATGTATTACAATATTACCATATCAATCAACCTAATCTACGATGTATTACAATATTAAGATACCAATCAACCTTATGTACGATATATAATATTATAACGAGGCCCGTTTTCTTAAGAATTCACAAATTAATTAATATTTTTAGTGTGCCTGAGTTGATAAAAAATGTTAGAGATTAATACCTTTACAGAATTCAATAAAATTTTTAAATAACCTCTTATTGTTACGTAATATAATTATGATAAGTAATCATTTTCCGACCATCTAACACTGAGTGGATATCAGCCTCCATATTATGCCTGTTAAATAGTTGTGGTATGACTTACTAGGAGTTTCAATTTGGTAGTTAGTTGTATATTTAAATAACCAACTACCTACTGGCTGGTAGTTGGTTATTTGTTAACTACTTAACATATGTTCGTTGGTAATGTAAGCCACTATCACCATCACTCAAATAGTCAAATACATCATACATTTTTAAACACAGAAAAAAAGAAGGGATCTAGTTGGTTATCCGCTCGAATCCCCAACAACCTACCCACAGGTTATTGATAATTTCAACTTTAAAACTGGAATGAACGTCTTGTCTTCTTATGTCCACCAACCAGACGCTGTTAAATATTTAGCCATTGTGAATAACCACCACCAATCAGGTAGGTAGTCGGTCAGTCGAATATCCAACTACCAACTTCCAACCAAACTGACGCTCTTAAATGGTCTATATAATGTTCAGAGGCTTTCGGTTATGCTTTCTTATTCCTTAAATGTGATGTTACACCAGCAGTTTTAACTTAAATTACAGTTACATGTATATAAAGTTAAAGATTACAATGTTATAAAAAGATAATGATATATGACATCCCTTGATATTTGCATTTACTTTATAAAAATAGTTATGTCTTATTTAAATTCTTTCAAGTTCAATTTGAAATCCCTGAAGTGAGACATGCTATTTTGTTATATAACATTTAAGGTGATCAAACGCTTTAAATATAGCTTTAGATATTAAACTTAAAATGTCATCAAATGCTTATCATAAAAACACAAAGAACGCGATATTTGTTGCAATATTTGAATTTTGTGCAAATAAAGTAATCTAAGTCGGGACGATATTGTACTAAAATGGTATGTCATATTTTCTCTTTTTGTTTCATACCGAAACAATTCTTTTGTTTTCCTCCAGGTGTATAATGATAAATACGATTTTTTCTTTATTTTGTTTATTTTACATTTCATTGTTTATATGTCGTGATTCATTATCATGTAGTATATTTTGTTTTGTTTTATTATATGACATTTGATTAAAGGCACATGTTAAAGGGACGTAAGTGACGTTTCTTTGATATGACGGGACTTTGAAAAAAGTTCTATCATTAACTTGTGTGCAAAAATTCAGAACATTTTAGTCACTTTTTCCCAGAATAATTATTCAAATTGTGGAAAAATGATCCAAAATTGGGAAGCCTTGCAACTTTTTTGTTTAAATCGTACTAACAAAAGTTCTAAATATACGATTTTCTTTTTCTTTTCTGAGCATATTTCTTAATTAGCTTTTACATTTCTTTCTTTTTAAGTGCTCAGACTAATCTATGTAAAACTTCAATTTACTTTGTTTTGGATATTGCACATCAGTGGGATTCCATTAAATATAGAAAGGATTGTGTTTATGGTCAAAGATAATATTTTTTTTGACTTTTACGGAATATAATTCTTGGTCTATATTTCTTATTGAACTTATTTGTTTAAAGAATAATAAAATCACTTAATAAGATCACTGATTAAATGTTGCATGTAATATGTGCATTAAAATTGTGTATCAATGCCATAGTTTCTGAAAAGATATTCATATTTTAAACGGGTTCTATTATTTTTTTTTAATGTCGTAATAGTTATTTCCAACTGAAGTTTCTATAAATCTTCGGGTAATATTTAGTTGTTAAAATATTGTCAATTTTCTTCCTATTATCTTTGGTTTATACGAGTACATATCCACAATAGAACACCTTGGCATTCTTCAAAACATACTTTTTTTAATTGTCACGTTTCATTTTTTTTTCTTCAGCCATGACTTTGATCTTCAATGTTTTATTATATGTTTAGTTCTAGTGTGATTGGCGGTTATAATTATATTATACTCGTTTATCTCGATGTTAAAGTGAATACAATATTTAATGGGCAAAGCAAATCAACCATATTAAAAGTGATGGTATGTGTCTATTTAAAACTTTAATAAATATAAACAATACACTGAGAGCTTTTCACCACGGATGTTCGTATAAAAGTCATTATTGGGTCCAATTTCATAAATTAAGCATCATTTTCATTTCTAAAGTCCAGAAAGTCCACACAAATATATATCGTACCCCTAAAGCTTCATGTTCTTTTTCTAAAGTTTTTTCATATCAAATCCATATCGCACAACATCTAGTCTGGGTTTTATTTTTTCGATTCTCATTAACCTATATCAAATCCTTATTGTTATTGAAGTAACAAAGTTCTGTCAAAATGGCAAAAAATGTCAGATAGAGATCACTAAACATGACCGAGAACAAGAATGAATTTATCGGACTTGTATACACAGCTGTAAAACAGTTTTGATAGATGTGAACATATAAAAATATTTCAGTATTGCACTCAAAAATGTATAATAACCTCACAGTGCTTACCTTAATTGCGTTTATCATATGAGTATACGAATGTCAACAAAATATTTTAAATTTTGATATTGCTATAATTGATGGATTACCTTTTGGCTTGTCGGGATAGCATAAAATTCCCAAAATGAGTGAAAATTATACTTTAAAAAACAACAACAACAGCAGCAATAAAAATTGATACAATTTACATCTTCATTTTTGTTTCAGGAACAATCAAAAGATCGTAAAGTATCATCTGTATCTGGACAACAACCAGCGATGAAATCAAAACACCAAGGTGAATCTAACCATTTACAGGTTAAAAGGCAAGGTAAATATTTGCATTTAAATGAAAAAAACACTACAAGATGGATCAATGCCAGGAAGTCCTTTAACGATATCAGATACCAATGAAATCTAACCTTCTTTTGAAGGAAATGATGCTAGGCAAATTCAAGAGGAGTCACTTTCTCAAGAAAGCAAACCTTTGTCTCGACGCACTTCACTAAATTCAAAGTCTTCAGACCATTCTAAAGGAGAGTTTTGGTGAAATTTATGGAGAAAGCCAAACATTACCTCGCCGTGAATCAGTTAACTCGAATTCTTTTAAAGATCCTAGGATGCATCGGCGTTCCTCTTTGTCAATATTACCGCAACAAAAGTTAGAACCGAACGTGGAAGAATTAACAATAGGATATGAAAGTGACTCGTCTGATGTTCTGACCTTAAAAGAAGCAAACATAATAAAGTCGTCGCAAAAGCTACCAACCGAAAATCATTTGTTCCGAGATCGTTCAAAACAAATCGCCAATCACACGCCAGGTTCTAGAAAATTCAATAACTGGGTCCGAAAAAAATGAAAAACTATGGGGAAGGAGAAAACTATCTATTCACAACTTAATGGATTTTTCTTTGATGATTGCCAATATTGCCCAGCTTAAAGCTGTCTTATCAGATAAAATTAACTTATACAGAACCTTTATACTTATTTGTATAATTATATCTATGAGTTTTCAGGTCATCTTCGAGGTTTGTATGATAAGACGTCAAAACCTCAACAATGAAATCAAGAAAGCTTTTGACGATGATTAAATGAGCGAAGAAAAATTCGAGCCAATAAAGAAAAGTAGGAGAGTAAAAAAAGTACTAGATGAGATAGGAACTATCTTGTCCTATTCATTCTTGTTGCCAATAGCCTTATAACTGGATTTGACTTTGTATTAGGGGATGGATAATCTCGTAATGTCAAAATGATATGTAGTTGTTTCACATCGATTTCTTCATTTTGTGCACACAAAAGAGTAAATGACATAATTACTGATGTTATTTTTTGAAAAGAATAATTCTAATCCATGACGTTAAATGTAATTTTTATGAAAATATTGAAAGGGAATATCTAATTCAAGAACAGTAAATAAGGCACATGATTTGCTTTATTTTCGTAGGAACGTATTTTTAAGGTGTAGATAAACTTTACTGTTTGTAGTTTGGAGAATATAATCTTACTAATATGCACAATTCTATACATGTCATAGTAACATGTTTAAAAATATGCTTGTTCTGAGAACCTTTGGCGACGTATTTGGAACGTTTAAACATTTTAAGGTAAATAGACATAAAAGATGTAAACATTATAAATGTGTAATACGGTACAGGAAAGTATATGGACAAGAGAAATTTGACCACTCAGTCTGGAAAATGCTTCAATAACATGATGTTTTATTTAGTTCGATTAAAAACCATATGATTTTTAGCATACAGTTAATCTACTTAAAGAAAAAAATACAATTTATTATCCATACTTACAAAGCCTAGTTTTCATCAGCGGCATTTTGTCTTTTTTTATCTTTAACATGTATATATGTGTTTAATGTTTTTGGTATCTGACGTCGTGTTGTTGATTCTTTACAAACATACGACATTTAAATGAGTATACGAAAAAAACCTATGTGGACAATCACAATTAAATCGAGCCCGCTAAAGCCTCACTTTATATGTTAAACATTTTTTGTCTAAATCAGTATCTGATGTACACAGCAAATTTAAAGATAATGCAATATGCAGAACTTATAAACATATACCAGATAGTATAAAACATGCATTATGAACAACAGCGTATAAACAACGTCATTTCCCTATTAAACTACATGTACAATACTTCTGCACAGCAGTCCGATAAATAAAGATACCTACAAATGAATTAAGTTTCCTTTTTCTTATAAAAGTAATACGATATATTGACATTTTTCCAAGAATCGAATGTTTTTGTAGTAACTTATACAACATGACATACATATAGATAATGAAATAGACAATAATTAAAAGAACAGAAATTGTGTTATCATTACAGCGAAACGATCAATGTACTTTCGTTAAGTACTTTTCGAGTCACAGACAGGTGATCCAAATATTTCAAAATGTATGCGCTAATAAAAAGATAAGATATATTAATTCAAAGTATCAGTACTTTAACATCATTGCCAATTATGTTTTATTCCCTGCGGTCTGGAGACCGCAGGGTATTGGTACACGTTTAACTTTATAGGCATGGAGGAGCACGTGACCTGTTTTCGGTACATGGAGGAGCATGTGATCTGTAAACCGTATATGATTGGTTAATTGACCTTTTCGAAAACCCAGCTAAATACTGTTAGCCGGTACGTTACGGATTCACCTGTAGGGAATTAGTCCGATTATACCTAATTGAGAACAAAAACCTATTACGTGATATTTCTAATTTTCTATAATTATTTTACCGTTTAAGGTGGAAAAACTTGAATGATGTATTTGAAAATTATCATTGTTTCTTTAATATCTATCTCAAATTTTACAAACAATAAATTGTTAAACTGAAAATCTTCAAAATTAAAATATTCGTAGTGGCATCTGCCATAATAAATAGAGATATTTTCTGCGTAAACTTGTGTGTTTACTTAATTTATTATTTGCTCGGAATTATTCATAAAATGGAAGGCCTATTTTATCATTTTCTTAAAAAGAAATAATTGTTTTATGTTCTTCAACGTTCACCAGTTTCCAAATACCTTCTTCTATATTGATCGATTATTGTCAACTTTATTCCTGATACAAACGTTTATCCCCCCCCCCCCCAAAAAAAAGAAAAAAGTTAAATGAAATATCTTTATATCATTAAAATGTTCACCGCAGGAAACAATTTTACTTGTTACCTTATATTGTAGTTTAAAACGAATTTAAATATGACTTTTATGTGTATCCATAAATATATATTATTAGATGATTTAGCATAAATCTATTCACTAGAAAGATCTTTTTTTAAAGGTATCAAGTACAAAACTTGTTGTATTTTATCCATATACTTACAGTGTAAAGGGTTTATTTCAAGTTTCTTTCATAATCTTTAACGCAAACAAATTAGTAAATAATATAACTACACCTCGCTCGTTAAATCGATCTCGTTATAAGTGGAGTAGACTGTATATCAGGAAGAAAATTATTTCCTTTTTTTTGTATTATCCCTTGTATTGGTACGCATTCTTTTAACTTACATATATAATTTTATATAGCTTGTCTGTTGCTTATGCATCTGTTTTATTGTTTTATTTTAAATGTATGTATACACTTTTGCCGGAATATTTGAAAAAAAAAATATATATCTAAAAAGTCAAATAATTTATGCATTAAATTCAATATCAGTTTATAATTTTCAAAACGTCACCAATATTTTTTGTTAAACTAAATGGTAAAAATGTCAATTATTTTAGTTGTACTTTTTTTTTCTTTTTTATTTTGTAATAAAGATGTTTTCTCTATAAAAAATAATTGTTATGTAAAAAAATATACAACGTGAATATGCAATAAATGTATCTTATATAGGTGAAGTTAATCTTTTCCATTGCACAAAGCGACTTTTAAATCTGAAAAGATTACTGTTTATGACTGTGAAATTTTTTTATATGAACGTATAGAAGTTAAAGTTAATAAACCCGTTTAATGTTTAAAACTTATGAATGTTGATAATGTAAACCCCATTTTACGCTAGTATTATAGTTGATATGATAAAAATGTTTTTGTAAAGCCAACAAAGATTTTATAAGATTTTAATCCAGCTACAACAGAAGCTTTAAATCATAAACAAACTTTAGTTTCGGAAAACATGAATCACAATGAAGGCAGGGAAAAAACTGTGGCAATCAACTCCACATGCAATGATCTGAATTTAAGTCAGATTGAAATACTTATAAAGTTAAAAGGCTTCTAACTTGTAAACTTAATAATTAAATTAATATACCGTTTTATGATGGCTCATCATCAAACAATAACGCATTAATTCAGATATATACATTAAATAAGAATTTGTTAATACAAGTCCATTGTAAAAGTATAAGAAAACCATATATAGGCAGTAACATTTCCTTATCACATTTCATCACACAACAAAGTTGCATCTGTTATACGACTCTTAAAGAAAGGTGTGCCAGGTTTTAAGTTATTTATAGGAAAATAAATATTTTAAACACATTGTATCTGAAACTCAAATCATCATATTTTGTGAATCTTAAATTATGCATGAAACAAAATTGATGGTATAAATATGTTTGCTTTTTGTAAAATTTACATATCAAAATATTAAAAACATTAAAGCATACACATTGATGCCACAGTATCAGTGTTTATAAAGAAAGGAAAAGTATTAATTTGCCCCTTTTCAAACAAAATCTGTTGTATACACATAGGAAATAAGTCAATCAATAATTCTCCATCAATATACCATATCATCGTCATATTTCAATGATTAAATACAATTATAATGAGCTTGCAACGTAACTCACGGTGTACACATTTTTAACAGGTTTCTGAACATAGTTTCTTATTTTTCTTCTTTCCTTTCTTTGTGCATGCTCGTTTCCTTTACATACTCACACTCTGTACAATCAACGCATCTCTTTGACGTTTTCCTAATCGTTTGTAATGAGCGATCATGCGCATGCGAACATTTTCGACAAATTTCAACAGAATATCAATGTTTAAAATCTGCTTCACAGAAAATATAAGTGATTTAGATAACAAATTGAAACTCAACTCGAAAAGTTGCGAAAAGCTCGCTAATACAGCGTTGATGACATGATTATTAGTCTTCCTAACCTCCATGATGTTTTGGGGGTCTCACGGGAATTTCCATCGAGGTTTGTGTCGGCTTATGCTTTTGTAATAATGGCATGCTAATTTGGCGTCCAGGGACCTGAAACATAGTTGAATAGTAAGAAACCTTAATAAGGCTAAAAAGCATGTATTTAAAGTAACATATATTTGAAATATTTAGGCAAATATACATTTCAAAATTTAAATTCAAATATTTTATGAACAAGGCTTTACTTTGGACATAAGATAAATTTATATCGGTGTTAATTTTGTAGATGTGTTTAAAAATGTTATATACATATACAAGTAACGTGTTCATGTCCTCCCTTTTCATTTATTGTCACGGGGGCATTATGTACGGTACACTTATACTCATTTAAAATGTCAAGTGCTATATCAAAGCACAATATATATTAAATCAGCGCAGTAACTAATAAGTATGAAAACAGTATTACTGAAGAAACTTGATCTTGATTAGACAGGTATTTCAAGCGTCACAATTACCCTGACCTTAAACCCTCAAAATAAACGACGCAAAATCAATAGGGCACATCTCCTTGTCATGACCAACCTCTACACCACAGTTGCAAGCTTTAGCGATCTCTAGTTATTGTTTGCTCACACAATTAGTAGTCAAGGGCATTGGACCATGACATTTGTACCTCAAAATCAAAAGGGGTCATAACCTAGTCATTTCCAACAATTTTATATAAAATCTTAGCACTGTTAATCAAAGCATCGTTCTCTAGATATTGGACAGAAAAGGAAAATGTGACGAACCTACGGACGTATGGACTGACCATTATATGCTCCCGTTTAGAAAGTGGGGCATGAAAAGTATTGATATGATTTCTAAAACTTTTAATTCAAATTATATATAATAATGCTAATATTCTACCTTTTCGATATCCAAAAGAGATGCGTCTTTAAGCTCAAGATGTTTCGATGCTATAAAGCAATCTGGAATTATAACGTCGGACTTTTGTCTGTAGTCCTGTGCCTGAATATTGTCATTTGAACTATTTGATTTGCATCGATACACCTTCATCATAAACCTATGTCGAATGTCTGTTGTCGATCCCTTTAGCATGGACGGAGTATAGCACTGCTCATCAGCATCCGGTTTAAGACTCTTCAAAAATGTCATTTCTCTATCCTTTGAAATTTTCTTTACTATTTCCATTAAAGTATCAAATTCGATATTCATTTCTCCCCCAATGAAAATTGGTTTCTCTGTTTTGTTAATCAGCCTTTGTGAAAATATTAGAATACTTTCCATGAGGGTTTCAGCAGGTACAGTGGCTGACTGAAACAAATCGTACTTCCAGGAGACCATAGAAAACTCTTTAACAACTCGCTGATGTGGTTGCAGGGAAAATACCTTTACATGAGGAACCACCAGCTTATCAAGGTCAAGGCCAGGCAAACTTCCGATTGAGTTCAAGCTAACATTTGGCCGACTCATTTGTACTCTGTTGACGTCATATAAAAAAACGGTACCTTCACATTGTTGAAGAGTATATTGACCATAACCCCTTATAGCGTTGAGTTTTGCAGCTTCGTCGTCTCCGGGAAGGAAACATATGTCCGGTTTTGTGTCCGGACATTGAAATATTCTGTGCAAATATCCTGATCTTATGTGAGGTGATAAGGTTTGAAGCCCCTTTCTAGAACTGTTAAAACTCAGAATAGACAAGACGTCGTTGTCCATGATTGCCTATTCTGAAACGATAGGACAACACATTTCAAATAATCGGAATGGAAAGAGACAAAGAAAATAAAATTCTTTTCATTCAATGACTATTTTCTGTGAATCGCTTGTTTCTTAACCATATAGTAAACATAGAATGGAAACACTTACCAATGATAACTGTAATCTAAGTCTCTTTTTTATAAAAACACAATGATATATTCTCTGCCTTTTTTTCAACTGTACTTGGTATGACTTTGGGCGGGCTCATTTATACCTGTAATGACCATTCTAGACCATTACGTAATGAATTTAACGTTATTTCCGAAGGAAAGTTTTATTGGTTTTCCTGATTATAAACAATATGACAATGATGGGAAACCAATCAATATTTACAAATTAAGAAATGATTCATGTTATGCAATTTAGTTATTTAAAGAAAATTGCTCATTGTTTTCATCAAATGCACAAAATTTAATGGCTATTTGATAAGATTAATAAGTAATGTGCGCATTTTTATATTTCATTGATATATAGACTACATCTATTTTAATAAATCTATTAAGTACTTGACCTTAATTACCTGGAGTTTCTTTGGGTGTTTTTTAAAAGTCTCGTCAATCTGATTTAAACTGTACCTGTCCCCAAAACGCAAGGGCAACGGCTAAGTGTGTAAGATACAAAATTTATACCCGTCGCTCCTTTTGAGCTTTTATCGTTAAATTTGTGTCTCACAATAATCATGCTTACTTATACTTTACTTTATTAACGTTTTTTTATTTAAACCCTCCTAATTTTACCAAAAGTTAGTGAACAGACTATATACCAAACGTTCTATTTCTTTTATTTATCGAAAACAACAACATTTTCCTTTTACTTCATTTCATTTATAAATAACATGTTTTTTTCAGGTGGTAAATGTATGCATGTTATGTACTGTACAGCTCATTAACACAGTTGACCATTCTACTACCTTTTTCTGTAATTTCTACAGAAATTAAAGGCAAGCAGCGACTTATTCGGTATAAATATTTTGATATGGGTCATTGAGTCAAATACATTTTGTCTAATTTTTGAAGAATGAATACAACAAAGATCGCTGCTAAAGAGCGTGAGAATTTTTTTTTTTCAAATTTCATTGATATCGTCAGCAAACTCAATTGAACTATATCAACAATAGAAGTATATAGAAGACCTACATTTATGCAAAATATATGATAATCCCCATGGAAAATAAATCCATTTTCAGAAAGTAAAAAATATGGTAATCAAATTATTTTCCGAAAACTTTGGGCTAAAAAAGAAATTTTCAAAGTTTAACCTTTTAAAAAAAGTTGGGAAACCCGGGGTTGCATACCCTGGGCGAATATTTAAAATTGTAACCTGTTTTTAAAGCACGAACAAAATACTATAACCCTCTACTTTTACTTTTAAAATATTTGTTTAGTTAAAAATGGTTACAAATTTTAATAAAAAGTATAGTAGGCACACGTATGAACGCGATAAGAAGTCGACCTACATTTATGTAAAAGAATGTGGAAAAACCGAGGTCTTTACGGCGGAAAGTACAGTCAAATTTAAAAAAACTGCACTGAAATAGACCTCATTAGATTTTACCATTTATCTTTACTATAGCATTATAAATAAATCTTACGCAATGCAGAAGTAATTTAACATTTTGATATTGTTATAATATAATATGTATGCCGGTCATGCGTTAATAATTAACCAAATTTACCAAATATATGTAATATTTGGCGCACTTTTTTGAAATTTTAAATTGGAAGCAATGAAGTAGAATAAAATTATATCAAAATGAAACACGGTAGTTCACAAATGTAGGTTGATCTACGGTGTTCAATTAGGACCAGCGCGTTATTGTTTTTACCGTTTTAACTAAGAAAGATACCCATGAAACGAACATCAAAACGCAAATAAAGCGTAATTAAATAAAATGAAAGAAGCAACGACCACAAAACAATGCCATGAAGTCATTACTTACTGATAAACATTTATTTGCAATGGCACTTTCGTGACAATGTTTATCTTTCATTACAAAAAGAATTTGCGTATAAGTTAAATACCATTTTTAAACTATAATTGTTCCCAAATGTTTGTTCAATATCATCTGAATACCTTAGTAACTGATCATGAGGGTAGTTTACATAACAATGTAGGATCTGTAACATAGTTTATTTATTTCTATTTTCATTAATCTATCCTTTATAAATTTATTGACTTAAGTTAAACTGATAAAAAATAAATAAAGTAAAACTGAAACTGTTCATATTTCTATATACATATTCAATGGCGTTGTACAACAGAATAATTAAAGTATGTACATATAGATAGAAAATCACATATGCACGGCAAATGAACTACAAATAATAAGTTTTAGAAATCAGCCGTGCAAAATATATTTAAAATATTAAAAATTAAAAAAAAAAGTAATAAAAAAAATAATAATAAATAATTTAAAAGAAAATAAAGATTTATCGTTATTTTAGTAAAATATTTAACACATTTCCACATCTCGATAAGTTTACAGCCCAATCACAATCTTAAAACAATGCGTAAAAATCTCTAAAATAGTAGGTTTCGACATTTTTCTTGAACATGTACAAAGTCGAAGACTATCTTATATACAAAGGCAGTTTATTCCAGAGAGTTGGACCAACGGTACTCAAACTTCTTTCGCTTTGTTAAAGGGAACAGCAAAACAATCTGAGATTTGGTCTTTTTAAGACAGGTTTGTGTAACAGTTCTGTTAGATAAGCCGGAGCATTGCCAATGAAACAGTTATACATTGTACATAGTATTCTAAATTTGATTCTAGCTTTAATTGGTAGCCAATCCAGTTCAAACGAATATTCTTAGAAACTATCATAATTTCCGCGTTGCAAAACAAGTTTAGCGCACATATTTTGGATACGCTGTAATTTCTGTAACTCACTTTCGGAAATGCCAAACAATATAACGTTGCAATAATCCAAATGTGTGATTACTAGCGACAATACTAGGATTTTTGTTGATCGCTAAATCAGATGTTTGCGAATGCTCTTTATTCCCAAATAATTAAACATGGCAGTTCTACACTTGGTCCTAACATGTGTTTAGAATCTTACGACCTCGTCTTAGTAGGAACCTAAGTATCTTATAACACTGACATTTTAAATTTTATCACCGGCGATATCAATTTCTTAATTGAACACATCTACCAAAAAAGAGAAATACAGAATCCCTAAAGAAAGCCCAACACGACAAAATTGAAAATGTTGCAGGCTCGGTTTGATTGAGTCTGTTCATGGACGGTAATGGAAAGTACAAGTTACCGTCCACGCCCCCTAGCACGGGCTTAAGCAGAATTCAACATCTAACACGAAAATGGTGAAATTTAGAATTTAAAAACATCCTCAGAGGTGTTCATACGGCGGTTATCATGGAACCTTCAATGTGACACATTAGTGCCATTCCATAAAAAGCGACGTATGGTCCCCTAGTAAAAGAATTATTGTGCCCTAAACGAGAAGACAATGGGCGGAACTAAATAAAATGGAATTTTGAAAGGTGATTTGAGGTTATGAAGCCTGCATATCACAGATATGACGAAGTTGGGCTTGCTCATCTACGCACATCTTCATCTGCGGATGGTTCTAAATTCAAAATTTCACCATTTTAGTGTTTAAATGTTGAATTCTGAATTAATGAAAAAGAACTCAAACTTCCTATTATGTATTGGATTCCTAAATTACATAAAAACCCTTACAAAGCCAGATTTATTGCTAATTCTACATCTTGCACTACAAGTAAACTTTCTATTTTATTAACGTCTTGTTTGACTGCCATTAAAACACATGTAATTAGATATTGTGATAAAGTCTATGAAAACACAGGCAAATATCTCTTTTGGCCAATTAAAAATTCTGGTGAAATCTTGGATAAATTCAAAATTAATAACTTTCAAGCTTCAACTGTCAGTACATACGATTTTTCTACACTTTATACAACTTTGCCACATAAATTAATTAATGATAAACTAATTTCCCTAATTCAGAAAACTTTTGCACGGGAAAAAGTTACCTTTCTAGCATGTAATTCTAACAAAGCTTTTTTTACTAACGGTATTGTTAAACATTATACTATGTGGACCTGTGACGAAGTTTGTAGAGCGCTCTCTTTTCTTTTAGACAATATTCATATCATGGTTTGGTAATACCTTATTTAAACAAATCATAGGAATTCCTATGGGTACTAATTGTGCACCCCTGGTTTCCGATTTATTTGGTGCTGCTATGAAAGAGACTTTATGTCGAGTCTTTCTGAAGATACACAACAAGATGTTATAGTAGCGTTAAATAATACTTCCATATACTTATATATTCCATATATTTTTGATTTAGATAATTCTTATTTCCCATGAACTACAACTTAATAAAACGAACTCTTGAAATTTTAGTACATAATTTTTGGATCTTCATATTACTGTCAATAACAATTCTATTCACACGAAAATCTGTGATAAAAGAGATAACTTTGATTTTTGTAAAATTAATTATCCACATTTAGACGGAGACGTACCCCACACAACATCTTACGTGGTATATGTTTCTAAGTTAATTAGATTCACCAGAGCTTGTAGCAAAGTGAAGGATTTCAACGAGCGGAATATTTTCATTACTAACAAGCTTCTCAAGCAAAGCTACCGCTATCATGAATTACGCAAATATTTTACAAAATTTTACAATTAATTCAAAATTCAATAGTGATTTGAAAACACTTCTGCGACAAGGGATTAGCCAACCTGATTTCTATGGCGATATGATTTACAAACTTCGTAAGATTTTGGGTCATGGTAATTTTTCTGCTGTTTTGACTAAAATCATTGAACGTTTTATTAAAAGAGGTTATGACCCTACTATTTTAAGACATACTGCATGTTTAGTGTTCAACCCTTTTACAGTTAGACACTACGCTTTCCTCTTTTGATTGCATCTGACGGACCAAGTGGGAGACTCTATGATGGATAGTTCGTAAAGCCCTTTGGGACTGAATTGTCTTTATGTTCGTCTTCTGCCTTGCTTCGTCGGGCCCTTGTAGGTGATTTTCTTGTTGCTCTGTCTTCCTTTAGGACATTGAGTACTTTTGTTATGGTCATTGGGTTTACTTTTGTATGTTTCTACATGATCATTTTAGTGTTTTACTTATTTAACCTTTTGTAACCATGACAACTGTTAGAATTTCACTTGGCGGGGATTCATTTTATTTACACTGTCTCGTTTGGTGGGGCAAAGGGCGAGGTTTGGTGCACCATTAACCGGTTTAAACTCCCCAGAAGTCATTATTATGCTGCTGACCGTTCCAAGGCGGCGCCCCACTGTGTTCCTCAGATGTATGTCTATGCTGTTTCATACTGTTTTGGTGACACTTTTGCTTGTGTCCCTTGTTGTTTTCTCGTCTACGGTAAGTATCTTCCCCATTGCCTCTAGTTTTTATTTCTTTGATTACCCCCCCCCCCCCCACATTCCCCCGGTCTCCTGTCCCCTTCCCCTTTGTGGGCCTATTATTGTTTTCTTTGAATTCCTAATCAGTTACAAATTATTTATCATTTAATGATTAACCTGTCTTTGCCCTGTCCTTTTTATGTTTGGGGTCCGCATGGGCTCCTTGCCATTGGTTCTTGTTGCTGGGTCATATGGGGGTTGCGTTCATTGAACGCCGCCTTTCCTTGTTGATCTTGTTTATCATATTTTGAGTTCTGCATATCCATTTTATCTATAACAGACTGGATTTCTGATTAAAACATGTTTACAAAAGTATTGACATTTTCACTATCGTCAAATCATCGGATAATTCAGAATTGGATATGCTTTTCAAGTTCCTATATTGTACAGTTTAAGTGATAATATTTCTTTCTTCACATTAATGACTTCGTGGACAGCACAGTGATCGGAGAGAAAGGCCCTTGCTCAAATTTAAGTACACATACACGATTAATTGATTCAGTGATTACCACGTCTAGTTACTTTCCAGCAGTGTGTGTACTTAAGTTGACATGTTGCTCTAAACCCATAGCATGAAGGCAATTTAGAAAGTTTGAAGATGCACCACTACCACTGTCAATGTGGATTTCTGAAGTCTGAAGTCAGTTACAAATTGCTCACATGTAGCTAGGGATGGGGGTCTGTATAAACAAACTACGTATACTGTTATACTTTTGAAAATGATTGCCCATATGCCAAACCCATGTTCCATCTATTTCATTTTAATTTCGGTTTAACAAGTCAAAGCAATACCGCCACCAATTTTGTTCTTGCGGTTTGTAACCATTTTGCTTGAGATCAGACGTTTCAAAGTGATGTTGTTTTTCGTCAGAATACCATGTTTAAAATAACAAAGCAATGTCAATTATTTGTTCCAACAAAATTTTCATTGTTAGCAACAGATATACAGTTAAATGTAAACCATGATTTTTTTTTCACCAATCTGTACACGCTAGTTTTGAATTTAGGGGTATTTCAAATTGTGTAGGTTTGTACAGGAAGGATTAGTCAGGATTTTAGCTTTACCACCATGTTTGCTCCTTTTGTGAGTTTTGGGTTGAGATATGTTCAGCTTATATATAACACCTGGTACTCAAATGTTTGATGTATTAAGTTGCCTATCTATTGAAACCGTTAATCCTATTTTCAATAGCTGGTCATGACATTACCTGTAGTTTTTATTTATAGCTGGCTGGTTATTGATTTCAATCATGTCCGAAATATGTATATTTTGTAAATATCTGTAAAAATGCTTTGATAAAGTTTAACAATTTTTGCATGTTTAAACGACATGAATCATTCAAGATCTTGATTTTAACAGTTTAAATCGTTTCGCATCACACCTTGGTTTGAAACAGTTGTGTCATATAATGTCAGCTTAAGTAAAAATGCCATTTTTATTTTATTGTCCACACACGGGCCCCTAATTGTAGTTAAATGTGTTATTGTTTTATTTCTTAAATGAATGATTGATTTAAATAAACGCTTAAAGACGGGCCTAACATTATGAAGAAAATAAAAAACATTATAAAACTCATTGACAAATCATTTAAACAAAGTTTTATGCCTGAAATGATACTATTTAAACACATACAGGTAGATGTCGAGTCAGTTCATTTTCTTTGTGCTTTTCAATGTCTTTTTTTTCGGGCAAGAAGGATACTCTCCAAAGATATCTTTTGAATTGATATATCACTAAAAAATAACATAAAAATATGTACATTATTTCATACCTAACGCTAATCAAAAAATCAAATCAATATATCGTCAGATGTATTTATTTATTTCAGTCTCATTCATGTATATACATATACATGTATTTACAAATCAGCATAATAAACTATACATAATCAATTTATTGCACACTTACATAGACATCGTCACATATTTTTTTCAATTTCTTGTTTTGCCTTCTGTCAGTAAACATACCAATGACCAAACAAAGGCTGCTTCAGTTATCAAATAAAATTCAGGTTCATTTTATCAAACAATATGCCGCTTCTTGTAAGTTTAAAGCACTTTATTTTTCTTTATAATTGTAATTATAAAATTGTGTTTGTAAATCTACCTCCAACCAACACATTTTATCAGTCATATAACACAATAATGACCAAACAACACCTCTCAGTTTCAAGGTGATGTTTCTAGGGTAATTTTTATTTGCACTTTTCATGTAAGTTGATGAATGATGAGGACTGTTGTTTTTTCTAACCGCCATGATGTTTTGGGGGTCTCACGGGAATTTCCATTGATGTCTGAGTCGGCTTATGCTTTTGTAATAACGGCATGCAAATTTGGCGTCCTGTGACCTGAAATGCAAAGCAAAATAACGATCACTAAACATAAGGCATACAATGATTTACTACACATTGGACATGTATATATACGCATTTTATCAAGAATAAATAATCATGCACATTTACTAGTATTTGTATTATAGGTGATAAGGTGAACACAACTTTCTGAACACAACTTTCTATTATGTATACAAACAGTTTACGCATAAATTTGATGTAATCAATCCAAAACGTATCATAACAAATACCTAATCAGTGTGTTTATAAATATAGCTTAATTAATTTTTATCTATATTGATATTTAATTTCTATTATTATATTTATAATACCATAAGTTTCCATAACGTGAAAATGTATAAGAAATGTTTAATAACAAACAAAATCGTGTATCGTTACCTCTTCGACATCCAGTAGTGAAGCTTCAGCGAGCTTAAGGTGTTTGGAGGCAATAAAACAGTCTGGTACAACTTCGGACCTTTGCCTGTCTTCCCACGTTCTAATAACGCCATTTGAACTGTTTGATTTGCATTTGAATACATTCATCATGAACAAATGACGTATATCTTTGAGGGAAGACTTTGTCATGGAAGGGAGAAAGCCCTGCTCACTCATCACTGGTTGCATATTTGTTAGAAACTCTTCTTGTTGATCTGTTGACAGTTTTTTCACTATTTTCACCAAAGAACTATACTCGATGTTCATTTCTCCACCAATCAAAACTGGTTTCCCTGTTGTGATTGCAAGTCTCTGTGAAAATGTAATTAAACTTTCCATAAGGGTTTCAACACTAATACAGGTTGAGTGGAAGTAACCATATTTCCAGGAGATCATCGAGAATTCCTTCACCACTCGCTTGTACGGCTGGAGGGTAGATACTTCTACTTGGGGAACCACGAGTTTATCGAAATCTAAGCCAGGCAAAACTCCAAAAGAATTTAAACTGACTTTTGGTTTCTCCATTTTTACCCTGTTGACGTCAAAAAGAACGACGGTATCATCTGAATTTGGAATAGTGAACTGACCATAACCACTTATAGCGTTAAGTTTCGCATATTTGTCGTCTCCAGGAAGGAAGCATATGTCCGGCTTCGCGCTCGAACTTTGAAATAATCTCTGCAAGTATGTTGGTCGTTGCTCAGATGATAACGTTTGAAGACCTTTTCTAGAGCTGTTAAAGCTCACAATAGACAAGTTGTCGTTTCCCATGATTGCCAGTCAACTCTGAAATAATAGAACAACATATCTAAAGTAATGAAATGGAAAGAGAAGAAGAAGAAATCTTCTTAGTAAGCATCTATAGATTCCTTAATAAAGTTAACATTGAAAGAACTTACTTACCAATGATACCTAAAATATATGTGTTTTTTTCTCAATAAAATTCAACGATATGTTTAAGTATCCTTCTCTGTCCTTTTCACAATTATGATTTTAATATCTTTGTGCTAGATCCTTTAAATAGCCGTTCTAGACCATGACGTAATTAATTAAACAAATTTTCCAACAGAAAGTTTAACTGGTTTTCCATCGTATCATTGTCATAACAGTATTGGGAAACCAATCTTTATTTAGAAATTTTAAGATGATTCATGTAAATAAAATTTGGATGTTTAAAGAAGCTTGCTTATAGCTTACTTATGAGATTTAATGTATATGAGGCACTACCAAAAGACATGTGCAACATTGGTTGTTTCCGGTTCTCGCCTTTCCGTTTTATGATACGAAATTATGACACAAATAAATGAAAGACAATGACGTTATTTTTAGGGTGATTATATCATTCAATTCAAATTCATTATTATGCTAACAATAGGAAAACATTGTATTGTATTGAATTGTATTATATTGAACAATCAACCCCTTCATACTATCTTAACAAAAAGATAAACCACTTTATCTAAATGACCTGGAGATAATTTGCTTAATGTGTAAACTTCATATATGTTAGCAAAGTGAAATTAAAAAAAAACAATTGTCATTTCGTAGGTTAACTTTAAGTTTGTATTTTTTGCAAAATTCATTCTAAAATAATAGTGCCCCTATACCCTTTTGAAATACCTAATACTCTATTCGAACCGTTATATTAATGTTATATACGATATTACAGAGTCGTCAGACCACAAAACTGTTATATTTTCCATATTTTATTGATAATCATTGTATTGCCATGTAAATGTATGCTATGTGCTGGAGTAGATATGCATTATATATTTTATAAATCTATTTTAACAATGCTCGTACTTTACTAGTTTTCATCATAAGATTATGTCAAACTTAGTGAGATTTAACAATTTCATTATAAAGGCATTAGTTAAGAAGTAAAAAGCTGACATAATATAAAAATACCCACGGAAATTAAATCCATTTTCAGAAAACTGACGCTATTTAAAACATAATTTATATCAAATTAGAAGCTTACCAAGATAAACAGCTATTTGTTCTGATCGAACCAATCTTTACCTTTGTGTTTAGCAATATTATATAGCAATTTTTTTTAATTTGTAAAAGATTTATGTGTATGCGTAGAATTTTGGTAGACATAAAATTAAACCCCGAGGAAAAGTCTACTCGTGAAGCGTAATAAAGTTCAAAATGAGGAATAAGAAGAGAGGTTCTTATTTCTGTTTCATTAACGTCTTTTAATCATGCAAATAGCCATGGTACGCTTTAAGATCTACATCTTCTTGAAGTAATAATAAGACACGTTAAAATGGGCTAGAATTACAAATCTTATCCACTTATGAGCATATAAATGAGAACATTGAAACTAAAAAATATCGATAACTAATATAAATTATATACTAGCTAATCATGTAAAAACAAATCGACAAACAGAATGAATGTATTCTATAACTGACTCTAAAATTTGTAGTAATAAAAAAGAGACAAAATGAAAACTCCCTAAAGCACGCACAAAACGACAAAATTGAAAATGTTGCAGGCTCGGTTTGATTGAGCCAGTTCATGAACGGTAATGGAAAGTGCAAGTTAGCGTTCACGCCCCCTCCAGCACCGGCTGGTTTGGTTTAAACATATTTATTTTAGCTCGATTGCGAAACAAGTTCTTGCAACTTATATTAATCACTTTCGAGTCCGCTTCCTGGAACCAACCAGTACTGGCGTCATATGAAGAAACATGGTCGTGACCCGAGTAGGGCTCGAACCCATGATCTCTGGGTTGAGAGGCAGACACCTTAACCACTAGGCCACCGCTCCCCTTGAACATTTGGAATTTTGAAATATCCGCAGGTGTGTTCATACGGTGGTTATCATAGAACCTTCAATGTGCCACGGGATATAGTGCTATTCCATGAAAAGCGGCGTATGGCCCAAAAGAATCCGTTTGAACTCTAAGTTACTCTAAGGTTGATCAACTAGTATCCAAGTAGGAATATCAGAACCACCCGGCAAGACTTAATTAATGAAACTAAATTGCATAACAATAGCGTATTGCTGATCATCAATGTAAAATATTACAACATTTCTTTAAAATCTTTAAAAAAAAGATTCCTCTACATTTAATTGTAAACATTTTACATGTGTTTTTGGGAACAGCGCTTTAAATCCAGCTTTTTGAAAAAGTTCAATTAAGCTTTTGTCTTATTTCTTATTTTGTAAAGATATTAATCATATACACTAATGTGAAATATATGCTCGATTTGATGGAAAAAAAACAACAACAAAAAAACAAAAACAAAAACATAATATTTATATTAACAAAATGGCGACATATGTTTTTGTAAGATTAAAACATGCATGAAAGGATCCTGAAAATTCAGCAGAATTGTTTTACTTTCAAAGTATATTAAATTTAACCAAGACTCGAATTGAACAGGAAACCCCCATTTTGTTGAGTCGGTGCTCTCTACTTATTATACACAGGCTGTTCGTTAGATACGAAAAAGACAAATTCATACGATTGTTGAGACATTAATATAAGGAGGGTATTTCGAAAAAAAGTAAAAAAAAAAATCCCCCCCCCCCAAAAAAAAAAAAAAAAAAAAAAAAAAAAAAATAATTAGACATATATATAAAACAGTATCGGGTTACGCATACATTGTTAGGGATATATACATTTATATAAAACAGAAACGAGTTACGCATACATTGTATCTATTGTGAACATTGGTAAATAAATATATCGAGTAAGGTTAAGAAATTTAAAGCTATTATACGGTAAATGGTCTATTTTGGTATTATATAATATTAAAAAGCGTATGGTATGCTGTCACACATAAAGAATAATTATCATTTTATTAATATATATAAATTAAACAATTCGACGAAAATCAACAAATGATAAATAAACATTCGTTAACAGATTTATAAGTGTTTTAGAGGTCATTTATTTGCCATTGGAAATAACTTTATCCCTAGGCCCATTCTCTTTAAGTTATTGAGTGGAATTGTTTTATACAAAGCATCTCTGTGACCCTGACGTTTGGCCTAATAACCTTAAATCAATAGACATTGTTTTCCTATTGTCAAACATTTCCAAGCATCGTGTAAAGTAGCAGGTCAGCAAACGGACAGCAAGTTATTCGGCTGACACCGATTTGGCTATTGGTCCGACATATTTATGGACAAGCACAATACCATCAAACTTGCGCATTTTTCATTGGCCTTATATACTTACATCCTTAAAAACCTCTGGGTTCTGATGAGACGAAACAATATTTAGAAAACTTCTACCTTGACCTGGCCTATACAGAAATTTACAGGTTACATATAAGGAAATGGAATATGTGTATTTTAGGGTACTGTGTACCCATTTGCGTGGTGTACATAATGTATAGAGCGAAAAATGATTCATTTATATTAGCTGAAGTATTTATTTTATGATTTTTATACACCCGTATAAATGTATGATGGGTAAGAATAAATCAACAGATTGATTAATAAATGCGTACTGGCCATTAATTAGGTCCGAGTTCGGTATGAAATCATAACAAAGAAAAAAGAACATAGACACCTTTATTTTATATTTTTAGAAATAAAAAGGCAATATCACATATCTAAATAATCACTCAATGCGGAATGGCATGTGCTATAGTTGCATGTAGAATACACTAACTTTTGTAATGAAAGAAATACAATAGATAGATAATATTTGTAAGTGACAAATCATTTTCGTTTTCAAAGGTATCAAAATAAGATTAAACATTTTCTACATAACAATGATCATATCATGATAATTTTTTATAGTAGTCATTTCAAAAAAGGATAGAAAAAAACTTGTACACAATCAATACCGAACGCTAATCTTTTATACAAAATCAAATTAATATGTCGTCAAATATAATGTCAAATCTTTGTTTTGCCTTTTGCCAGTAAATATATTTATTAAAACGAAACGTTACTTCTTGAATGCATCACAAATCAGCCTGTTTTACCATTGTTCAGTATCACCCGTCCATCATTTTTCAAAATCTTCTAACAACAACATATTTTATCAGTGATAAAACACAATAATGATTACGCAACACTACTCAGTCTCACATCTTTCAAGTGCTATTATCCTTCGCCATTTTTTACTTTCTCTCTACACTTGGTCGTTGACGAATGATCAAAACTGGGTTTTTATCTAGCCGCCATGATGTTTTGGGGGTCTCACAGGAATTTCCATAGAGGTTTGAGTTGGTTTATGTTTTTGCAATAATGACATGCAAATTTGGCGTCCTGTGACCTAAAATAAAAAAAATGATAATAAGACAATGCGTATGAATGCAATACGTATATTTGTCTATATTCCAATCTCAAAGTCTCGATCATTATTAAAAGATACATATCCAAGATATTTATTAGTGAATGTGGCCATAACATTTATTTACGAAAACCGTTTTACTGATACACTTGATGAAAACATTCTAAATTGAAATATACTACTGCAAATACATAAGTTATTTCATTCAGTTTAACTAAATATAGCCTAACGGAAATTTCTTTCTATATTTAGATCTGATTTCTATAATTAGATTGTATTTTAACAGTATGTATTGATTTAAATGTAATGTTACATAACAAATAAAACCCGGTATTCTTACCTCTTCAACATCCAATAGAGAAGCCTCTGCGAGTTTTAGATGTTTGGATGCAATGAAACAGTCAGGCACAATTTCGGTCCTTTGTCTGTCTTCCCACGTTTTAATAACGCCATTTGAGCTGGTGGATTTGCATTGAAATACATTCATCATAAACAAATGACGTATATCTCTGAGGGAAGACTTTGTCATGGAGGGAAGAAAGCCCTGCTCACACATCACCGGTTGCATATTTGCTAGAAACTCTTCTTGTTGATCAGTTGAAAGTTTTTTCACTATTTTCATCAAGGTACTATACTCGATATTCATTTCTCCACCAATCAGAACTGGTTTCCCTGTCGTGATTGCAAGTCTCTGTGAAAATGTAATTAAACTTTCCATGAGGGTTTCAACACTAAAACCGGTTGACTGGAAGTAACCATATTTCCAGGAGATCATCGAGAATTCCTTTACCACTTGCTTATACGGCTGGAGGGTAGAAACCTCTACTTGGGGAACCACGAGTTTATCGAAATCCAAGCCAGGCAACTGTCCAAAAGAATTAAAACTGACTTTTGGTTTCTCCATTTTTACCCTGTTGACGTCAAAAAGAACAACAGTATCTTCTGAATTAGGAACAGTGAACTGATCATAGCCTCTGATAGCGTTAAGTTTCGCATATTTGTCGTCTCCAGGAAGGAAGCATATGTCTGGCTTCGCATTCGAACTTTGAAATATTCTCTGCAAATATGATGGTCTTTGGTCAGGTGATAATGTTAAAAGACCTTTTCTTGAGCTGTTAAAACTCACAATAGACAAGTTGTCGTTTCCCATGTTTGTCAAACCTGAATAAAGAAATGATAAAAATCATTAGAATTTAAATAGAGAAAATGAAAAAAAGAAGAAAATATTTCGTCTTATTTAAAGAAAAGTAAAATTTTCGTTTTTTGTTTTCTTAATGTTTTGGAAAAAAAAAGATACTTACCAATTTTTGAAACTTATGTCCTGATTATTTAATGATAGCTAACTTTACTCCTTTACTCTTTAAGCTTGTGCGCAGTTGTAAGGATTGTATGTTAGAGCGGCGACTTTTATACCTGTAATAACTGTTCTAGACTATTACGTAATCAATTGAAAATATTTTCCGACGGAAACTTTATTTGAATTACCTCTTAATCATTTTCAAAGAATAGAATATGTGGAATACCAATGAATATTTATAACAAATGATGCTCGAGGTTTCACAATCGCAGCCTTTTTGGCCCTTTACAACGATATTCAGATAAAATCGGACCATGTCGGTGAGTGTTAAGCGTCTGTATCCAATATAAGCATGTTTTAATAAGAGTCACTGAGTCATAATTATTTGATAAATGAACCCATGTTTACAATTTGAATAAAGTATCAAATTTGTTTTTTTGCAATATCATCATACAAACTGGGGTTATACAGGCCTTTACATTTGTTTGGCTTGTTAATTTGTCTTTTTCAGGTTAACGAACTTGTTAAAATTCTAAATTGATAAAATATATTAAATTATTAAAATATTTATGCCGAAAAGCAAGGCGCCCGAGATAACATCTTCCCATAATCTTCCCGACATAAAGTACAGAACACAACATTTTATACAGATAAACGATAAATTAATTGGTTTTTGTAAATCTCAAACTTTAATTTCTAAATTTCCTATGTAATAATCAGCTCTGACCTAATAATCCATTTAGCTATTGTTCTGTTTAAACATATAATGAAAAGTATGCTAAAATTTTTGATTGTTTCCCTTTATTCCTGACCTTCAATTCGTGAATCTATAAATAGCGAAATGTACTCTAAAGATAGGCACTGACACGTGCAATTTGAATGCTTACTTTGAAAAAAATACTCGATAGTTATCAAATTTGACCTAACTACAGAGGGATTTCGATACGCGTGCATGGTCAATTTTCTGAAATGTATGAAACAAGTGGTGTATTTGTTGATATCGTTAATATCTAATTTTATGATGTGACATTGTTTTACTTAATCTTTCGCACATTGATAAAGCTTTTTGTTCAATCAAATAAAGAATTACGAAAAAGGTTAAAAAAAAGAAGCTAATTTTGATACTATATAAATGTACTATAAGATGTATTAATTAGATAGCCCCAAAAATCATTCTTTTTGTAAAGGTGAAACATTTAATCTGCTTTTACCGGAAAACAGAAAGAAAAGAAAAACAAAACATTTGACCCAAATTTCACTAGTTATATCATTAGTTTTGATGTACTGTTTGAAATATCGTTTTCTGAAAATATGTGTGAATCTTAATTATATTCTATAAATAGTGATATTAAATTAATATACTTTAAGATCTATTTATTTGATAGCGCAATAAAATTGATCTTTTTAAAAAGCGTACTACATCTTCTGCTTTGATCGAAAAAAAAACAACAACAACATTTGACATACATTTTCTGGAGTTTCCCGGGGATTTCATAAGTTTGAATGTACTTTTTGAAATATCGTTTTCTGAAAATGTGTGTAAAGACTTCAAAGAAAGAGATTGTTTTTTAATGTATTTTTTATTTATGTCTTAATATTATGAAACGTTTTTGTTTATATCAATATGATTAGTATGTGTTATGTACATAAAATAGATGTTAGATATGACGGGGGATGACCCCTACACCTTCATACCTACTATAAAGTTAATAAACGGGGTTGCCCAGTTGGAACCGAAGATTATCGTTTCTTCATTTTGAATTTGTACTTATGTCTGTTTTCATATGAAAATGAGTTTCCCTATAATTATTATAACATATTTCTTAAACACATATACATGTTTATCAGCACATCAAAGCCTTTCTTGTTCCATATTTTTAGCTAGGAATATATCTATAGGGAACTGATTGCCCTTTTTACACTGGCATGTGACATACATGCTTTTGTTTTGTTTTTCATAAAGTGAAATGTTATTTTCATAAGTTATATACCTTAAATAGAATTATAACAAATTAATTAAATGACACGAGCCTATGAACGAGGATATTGATTCCATGTCAAATGTAACTGTGACGTTGACTTAATGACATCAAAATATATAGGGGTCATCTACTGACCACTGTCATATCCCTACAAATTATAACAGGCATAAACGCATTCCTTTTCAAGTTATTAGGCTGACAAAGATTTTATAAAAGTGCCACTGTGACCACGACCTTTAACCTTATGATCTCAAAATTAATGACGGTCCTCTACTGACCATGGACTACATCCTTACTACAAAAAGGTTCATCCCTTCTCAAGATAATGATCGAAACAGGATTCAAAATGAAGTGTCACTGTAACCTTAACATTTGTCTTAATGACCTAAAAATTTACAATGAACATCTACTGGTTATGGGCAAGATACTAACAAAGTAACATTATCTCAAGTTATTGGTCGGACATGAATAGCCGGTTTGATATAAATACAAACAGACGTTCTCTCCCATTAGAGTAAAAATATTTCACGCCAATTATGGGAAGATGTTATCTCGGGTGCCTTGCTTTTCGGCATTAATTTTTCAAAAATGTAGAGCGAATGAGTGCACGTGCAAATTTTCGTGAACAACTATAAGTGACTTTCAAGACAGCTGGTGTCATTGAATAAATATTAGTCACTTGCAGTAGATCTATTATATACACTTGATTGCCGCAGAAATATTAAAACAATATAAGCCACAGAATTGTCATGTATAAAGCTAGATCTAGTGCTACAATCCCAAAAATATCTGAAGAAACTTTTAAACAATGTGCATCAAAGGAAAAACTAAAACCATGCATCATGATACAGAGAGGGACATTTAAGGCAAGATTTTATCAGATCCGCTCAGGTATACAATTTCATAAAAATCAAGGACTAAACATTATTCTCAGAAATCAAGCACATCTAGTGATGGATGCAGTACGAGTTTTTCTTCGAAAGTGTCTTCTTACAGACGTAAGACGACAGTTTGCTAGGATAAACAACAAATTGTCCGTGGCGAAGCCGAAGATAAATTGTTGTTTATCCTAGCGAACTATCTTCTTTACGTCTGTAAGAAGACACTTTCGAAGAAAATACGAGTAACTGTATCCGACTTATGCGACGTTTAAGTGTAAACGCATTCCATATAAATAAATCTAACTGAAATGAAATGTATGTTTACGTTGAAAATATAAAACTTTTGAAAATATTTGCATGGCCTTTAAGCTTAGGGCAGTGAAAGGTGTTGGTAAAATTGTATTCGCACGGAATTTTCGTGCATATTATTTTAATCGGACTTCACTTTTATTCATATAAAACAATGTTAAAATGCCTGAGTGAGATTAATTAAGTCATCCAACAATGAAACCGTCCCTGAGCATGTTTTGTGTCAATTTTAAAAGGATAAATGGATAAAGTTTTGGACCCCAAATTAAGTAAGTTTCCTTGTTTACCAGCTTAGCTTCACACAATGTTCAGCTGGATATGGCCGATGAATATTTTCTTTTGTGAGTTGGGATGGGACAGTAAATGTCATGTTAATGTTGTTGTATTTTATAATGTCAGAAGATATACCAAAAAATGTTAAAATTGTAGCATCATCCAACGAACTATTGTTAGTTTCGTCAATGCTAAAATCAACAGTAACTTTGTTCGTGGAAATGGCCATCCAATTGATTTGATTCATTGCTACAACTTTTATTCAGTTTCTATGGCGTCCTGTTTGAGGCAGTTAAAATATCCCTGTTACGATTTAAGATTGACTTAATATCTTGTTTACGCTCGACTATTCGAAAAGTAGAAAAGCTATTGTTACTATGAATTTTGACAAAACTATGACCCTTTGAACTTAAAAAATAATACATTATTCAGGCTCTTGCTTTACTATCAAGCACTGAGAACAGTCGAGCGCACTGGCTCTTGTTAATAGATAAGTAGCGAGATTTTACATTCTCTTTCGAAGAACTTTCGCTATAAACACTGGTACTGTAAATAGGTTACAGTTCAGGCAAAAAAACATGCGAAATTTAAGTTTAATCATCGCTAATATTTTTACATTCTGATTTGCACGAGAATTAAAGTATGAGAAAGTATAAGCATGAGACAAATTCAACGTTAAATGGCGCCAAAAAGTTTCTTGCGAGATTGTAAAATCTCGCTTCTTTATAATTAAACGTATAGAAAGGCGGGGCAAGACTATAGGAAATAGGAAAGAAATATAACATACCAAGAAGAGTCCTTTAACTGGCCATATCATGACACCATACATTTCAACTGTATTCAACCCACTAGGAAAGTAACAGTTATTTAAAAGTGTGTTCTTACTGATGTAAGAAGACACTTTTTTAATAGCTCTACTGGGGTATAGTCGTAGAACTTTAAGAAAACATACTTTTACGATATTCCATCGTCCAATTTTACATAAATGATGTTATCTTATGGATAGGTTTAACACAGGAAAACTTGTGTCTGTGATTATTTGACACTAAACACACACAATTTGCAGGAACTTGCTAAGCATATTTTTAACGCGGAAGTTAATAAACATTGATATAGATGATTAAAGCAGGAGATAATGTAATGTTGTATATACTTGAATCTTTACCACTTTTCGTAAGGCTAACTATAACTTCAGTCAAAACATTTAAAGCAGATAGGTCTACAACGGACACATTTTCCAAAAAATGTTCGGAAATCGAACTAAGAACAACACACATGTATCATCTGGATATTAAAATGAACAAGAAGTTGACAATTTTAAATGATGTTCATATAAACTGTTTATAAAACTATGGAAAAAAATTACGAAAAGGAAAAACTTTTTCTTTAAGGTCGTAACTTAATCGGACAACGTCACATTTTGTTGACAACACAAAATACAAATACAAACAATCATCTTTTTCGCATCTTCGAATAAATGCTGCCGGACTCCTTTCCAAACGCAGTGGTGGCGGTAGATTGATCACAACTTTGTCGTTTATTAAAAAAAGCAAGTAATGAACGTGGTAAGACCCTAGCTTGGTTTGTTACTAAAGATAACATACAGTTCAGTGGAAATCACGTTAGCACAAATCATGTTAAACACAATCGTTGATTCTGTAATTCGCTTTCAGTGGACAAGACATCACCGAGAACCACCTTGCAACGCGGTAAAACAGCCATGCATCTTATTTAATATTGTTAGCAATGAATGAAAAACAGATAACATGCCCTACTCTTCAACTAATATAATAACGTTCAACCTGAAAGAGTGAATATGTAAAAAAAATGCTTTTTCCGGTATACTGTTTGTCCCAGGATGACCAATATTGAGCTAGAAATCATGTAAACAATAGATTTGGGCTGGAAATATTACATTTATAGTGTTCACAAGTTTTTGACATATTTTGCATGTATGGCCTAGTTTTTGACACCGGATGATCCATGTTCAAACTTGTGCTAGAAATTATCAAACAATATTTCTGACAAATTTTCAGGATGTTTGGACTAAAATATTACCTCTAGAATGTAAACAAGGTTTTCCATAATTTCCAGGATATTTGTTAACAAGTTTTTATTTCGTATTTTGGCTGTGTGACAGCACATGCTGTTAGACGGACTGGGAACTTCAAATCAATAAAAAAATCCTAAATCCAATATACATTTAAGCACAACTTTATTTTATAGTGGATGGTGAATGATCCATAGCAAGACATTTTATGATAATATAGAAAAATTATGAAATAATTGCATGAGTAGGTACATTAGTAGATTTAATATTAAAATCAAATTGCAACATTGATAGTTATGCATTATTATCTAACCATAAGGGAACAAGAAAATTGATATACATATATAATTTACTCAATCAACATAAGTAACAAGTTATCAGCAAATATTTGGCAGTGAAAACCTTTACCAAGATCTTGGTCGATGCTTAACCCAAGCTATTAGACAACGTTAAAATGAGCATAATGTCTCTTTAATACAACAACGACATATTTATTTGATAATAACGCCACCGGGCCAAAATATACAATGCAACATGCACCAAGAATCATTTTACGTCCCTCGATTGACATCATTTGATATACAAATAATATGGTGTATAATAATACAGACATTACGTATTTTGTGTCATAACTTGAACTCATATATGAGTAAAAATCATTTAAATTTGTTTTCCATCATACTAATTTAGTTAGTATTTTGACGAACTTCATAATAGTTACAATAATGGAAAAATGCATGATTTTCACAATCCATAAATGACATATTTCTTTTATTACACTATGTACAAAAGCGCTGTTCTCTAGAATGGAAATAGGTCTGTCGATTTCTATTTTAATTGTAGAACATCATCACTTAGAGAAAGATCTTCCATAAACACATGGTAAATCCAATATTACTCGTAAGTGTTTTTCCATATTCATCTATAGGTGATTTATAATTCATAAAATAGAAGCAGTGATTGGAAGCATTTTTAGGATTAAAAATTTCTTACAATGGAGCAAATCCAAAATTTAACGTTAAACATCAGAAACTTATTTATAGTACCGCAATCATTCTTATATGTCTAATAAATAATTGGTTTAAACATAATTCATTAAGAACATTTTGCATAAACAAAATAATCATACAATAAAATTTATTGTAAAGAATAACACAATACAATGCTGAAAAAGGATCAGATCAGAAAGCATAAAATGCTTGTAAAGGCCTTTTCCTGTCATAGGATTAATTACTATAAATAAGACGGATTTTGAAAATGTTTGAAATATTGAATAAGAAGAGAAAACAATTATAATAATTAATACTAGTAAATTGACGAAAGGTGAAACTAAAAAAAGTCAAGTTAACGACCTATGAAACAAAGAATAACATAGAGTAAATCTTTAATCAAAAAGGAGTTTAAATAGGGACTTAATAGATAAATGCAATAATTGTCGTGTTAATAAATGTATTCAGTTTGAGACTTTCATAACTTGAGATAGAAAAGACATAACGTAATAAATAGTGGAAAAGAGGAAGATCTATTCGGTAAGTAAACTGGGGGAGCAGTAGATGTAGCATATGGGGTTGCGTTCATTGAACACCGCCTTCTCTTGTTGATCTTGTTTATCATATATTATAGACTATGGAAATCGTTTGCTATCTCGGATATTTATTTGAACTGCCTGAAATATACTGATGTTGATGTCGTCACTTAAATCTGTGTCGCCGTTAAGTGTTGTATGGTATGTTATATTACAGTAATTTGAAAGTGTTTGGAAAAGACTGTCTCTCATAGAAATGTATTGTTTGCATTAAAAATATGATGGTTAGTTTCTGGAAGTCCACATTGGCATAGAGGTGTGTTTACAATATTTTTTCTGAAAAGATGGTGGTTAAGAGAACTACACTCTGTCGTAGACGTGCATGGTATATTTGCCACTTTCTGACACCTGTATAGAAATATTTTGGACACTTTTTAATTTTTCTATTCAAAAGACACTTGAAAGCAGGCAACAAAGGGGCATTTTTTTATCATCTTGTAATTCATTCCATGAGAGCTGAGGGAAGAAAGGTATTATGGTATAAAGAAGTTCTTGTATGTATTTCCTGTATATTGTTCGAATTTCCTAAATTATAATTCGAGGTTTCACCTACAGAAGGAGGGACAAGTCTTAATATGTAGTCTGAAGAGAGTCCATTTTTCATTTTATAAACACGAATCAATTTATGTTTCTTTCTCCTACTGTCAAGAGGTTCCCAAGGAACCTCTCGTTGGATCTCATGAAAAGCCACAAGTTTACTAGCACCAGAGACAAGTCTTGAAGCTTTAAGTTGGATTTTATCGAGTCTTTCTTTTTCATATTGAGTAAAATTGATGTAAACAACATCAGTGTATTCTAAACTTGGCCTGATATAAGACAGGCAGATTATTTCTAAAGATTTTCGATCAAGTTAAAATTTAAATTGGCGCATGATATGTATACCTTTCGAAGCTCTTATCTTTACATGATGAATTAGAATATGCCATGATCCATCGTCTTACAAGTGTAAGCCTAGGTGTTTGTGAGATGTCACTGAAGATATTGTCTGGTTTTGCATTGAAAGAGGTGGATGGAATGGTTTAATTGTTTTACGTGTGATTAGCATGGTTTCAGATTTGGAAGGATTAAACTTGACTTGCCATTAGTCAGCCCATGAGGAAATCTTGTTTATGTCAGATTGAAGGATATCAGCCACAGAAACAGGATGGTCAACGATCAAATACAGGCTGGTATCGTCGGCAAAATGATTTACAGAAGACCTCATTAATAAACACTAAGAAAAGCAGCGGACCAAGAATCATGCCTTGAGGTACTCCTGTGTTGATTACAGACCAATCAGATTTAGCGCCAGGAAGGACAACAGATTGACATCTGTTCGACAGATATTCCGACAGCCAGTCGAGGTTGGGTCATTGAATACCGGCTCCTCCTTTAAAAACTTAATCAGGGGACCCTTGTCCAACACTTTATCGAAGGCCTTGCTGATGTCGAAAAGGACAATTCGTATCTCAAGACATTCATCAAGGAGGAGTTGTAAAGAAAGATTAATTGATTCACAGTTTAATCGCCAGGCTTGAAACCAGATTGAAGGGGAGATTCTCATGGAAAAAATTATAAATATACTTGAAAATAATGCGTCAAAGATTTTTTCCATACAGCATAAGAGAGAAGTAGGACGATAGTTGTTAGGTAACGATGGATCGCCTGTCTTAAAAATTGGGCACATTTTCCAAGTTTGAGGAATCTTACAAGAGCGGAGTGATGATAAAAAGTGAACAGAGTGGGTATTTGAGTACGGACGACGTTTCATACAAGATCCGATTGCTAATTTCATCAGGCGTAGAAGCTTTATTAGTATAAAGATCTTTAATGACATCTTCAACATCTTGAGTAATACTTATTGAATTGAGACTGTTCCCATCCTGCTAGTAGAAATCGTAACGAACGTGTTTATCAGAGTTTTCAATAGAGGACTGATTAAAAAAATAGTTGTTTAATAAGTCAGATTTTGATTTGTCATATGTAAGTCTTTGATTTATTTGTTTTGTTTTAGTTCCTTATAAGTTACTTATTATGTATTCTGATGTAGTGGTTTGCCTGCCCGTACTCTGCCTTGTGCCCTGTCCTGTTTTTCTTTGGGGTCCTCCTGGGCTCCTTGCCGCTGGCGCTTGTTGCTGGGTCGGGTGGGGGCTGCGTTCATTGAATGCCGCCTTTCCTTGTCGATCTTGTTTATCATATTTGAGTAACTGGATGCGAAGGTGCCGGAATTGTTTGTTTTTCAGTAGGTGAAATGAATGATTTAATGAGTCTCCATCAGTCTCTCTGCGATGTGTTGTTTGATGTAAGTATGTCTGAAAGTTTCTGAATGTAGTAATGTTTGGCGGTGTAAATAAGCGAGACGATTTTATTATTTAATTGTTTGAATGAGTGCCAGTGCATAGGATTTTAAGCTTTCTTGGCTCTATGATAAAGTTTTTTTTGCGTTTTCGAATAAACTGTTTGATTTCTGTCGTTATCCATTCTGCATCGGTTTGTTCATTAAACGGCGCCTTTCCTTGTACATCTTGTTTACTATATTTTATCATTATTGATTTTGTATGGACTGCTTTGAAAGGTCGATGATTTTGCTGCTTACTAAAGTTGCGTTTTCATCCTTGTCGTTGTTTGAATATTGTTGCTAGTCAGTTTGCATGATGCTTTGTTTCAGGGAGTTGTAGTTGCATATATAGCTTTATAAAACGTTTGAAAGATCCTGACTTAGGTTTAGAGAATACAAAAGAGCAAATATAGGGCAGTGGTAGCAAAGAATTTGGCCTAGAACTGGCTCCCCAACACTTGAAGTTATTACTGGATGACTACAAGAAACAAGAACAAGATCCAAAACAGAGGCTGACGTCTCGGTATAATGTGTAGGTTCGTTAATTAGTTGCTCAAGGTGAAATTGTTGACAAATTGAAAGAAGTTTGCGTAATAATGTAGGATAAGATGGATTTAAGTTAAAATCTCCAGTAACAATGATATCTGATATATCTGTTTCTACTGCCAAGTTTAGAGAGTGTTCCATAAGAGCTGTATAATGTGAATCTGCACTTGGTGGTCATTAAAAATACCTAGCAAAATACGTTTAGATTTAGGTAGAATAATCTCCACTCATACACATTCTATATTTCTAGGTTCGAGATCCATTCGCCATTTGTAAAATAGTAAATTCTTAACGTACTAACATACTCAATTCATTGGTTAGAATTTCAATTTTGCTTAGCAGACTTTTAACATTATATTGAAGGACAGATAAACAGGAACTTGACGACATTAGACTTGCTAGGTCCAGAGACATAGACGACGTAGTGGACAATGATTCAGTTGAGGAATTTGTTGACGATGGACCAGGATAAAGTAAGAACAATATGCAGCCATTGAATACACAAATTTTAACGAGAACAACGATGAGTAGATAAGTAAACGCTACATTGTGAATGAAGCACTCATAGCATGAAAGGGATCGTCTGTGTGGATATTTAATGTTGTATTAAACTTGATTCCTTATGTGAAGAGACAGTGAGTATGTAAGAATCATGTTTGGAGCAATGTGTAGAAGAACAAACATATTCAGTAAGAGGGAAAATTTCCATGTACAAGAGTATGAGTGCATGAGATTTATTCACTATGTAATTGATGTTAGAAACAACAAAAAGCGCGCCGTCACTATCATGCCTCCGAGTATATTAATTATTAGCATCCGAAGCATTCCATTTACAATATTCCGAATAGATGTCCCTAGGGAAAAAGAAGAGTGAATATAAAGGGAGAAAATGAGTTTGAGGAAAAACAAAAGAAAACAAGATGTAATAAAGGGACAATTTAAAGATACATTAACAATATAAAAGGACCAAAAAGTGCACTGAAATCATAAGCTATGATGAAAGAAGTGTGCATACTTTGAAAAGCCTCCTGATGTTATGCAAAAAGCATGGTTATAAATTTTAAATTATATTTCAAAGTTTAATCATATTGTACTATATACATATCATTTAAATATCAGTTACATCAGCTCTTACAGTTATTGAAAAAATGTTGTACTACAATGTTTTATATATAAATAGCAAGAGGTAGTAATATGTTTAAATCAAAAACATGATAAAGCAAACTACATATTTCGATATGCAAAAAGAAAGATATTTAAAAAGTCGTGTCAATATCATCCTTAAAATAAAAGGAATAATAAGAGTGACAATTTTCAAAAAGTATATCAATATTTTATCAAAGAAACTATTTCTTGAAAAGAGACACAAAAATATTACCAATTGAAAGGAAAGTTAGCTAGAAACATATACATATGCTTATAAGTGCATATAAGCTATACTATTAATTGATTTTACATCAACTATATGACTAGTATGTCATTGAAGTTATCTAAATTATCTTTATTTTACGATAAGATTTTCACAAGTAAAGCAAATAAACATACAAACAAGCACACATATGCACAAAAACATACAGTATACAACAGTATACATATGCGCACACATTTACATATGTACACATAAGCGCGTACATATGTACACATATACTTGCATTCATGTTAAAGCTTAACCGTATTGATTTAAACATATGAAACATTAATAAAAATTTTATTGTAGTATAAATTGCTCATTTACCAATGAAATTTTTATCATATTCCTTTGAGTTTTCTAAAACATCACTGATATAGATATTATTCAAGATAGTAGATCACATCGCGATGTATATTCAATCTTATTTTTACAAGAAAAAAGAACAACTGTAAAGAACAAATAACTTGGTAAAAAGTTAAAGCTGAAAAATGAATAAAATCTTAATATTATCATATTCGTTTGAGTTTTCTAAAACATCACTGATATAGATGTTATTAAAGTAGTAGATCACATCGAGATGTATATTTAATCTTAGTTTCTTATAAGAAAAATGAACAACTTTAAAGAACAAGTAAGTTGGTAGAAGGTTAAAGCTAAAAAAATAAACAAAATATAATTCTCGTTATAACTAATATAGTTTCTTTTATATGATAATCGCAATTACAAGCTGTTTTTATATAATTATATGAACGTGATGTGTCTAGATAACATTTTTTTCGGATTTCTAAACTGGAATGACAAGATGGTTGATAAATAGTTTAAAAATTCTATTTAAATGCACATATATACACTTCATATTATCTACAGTATTAGTCTACTGACTTAAACATAGTGCAATTCAGATATAGAACATAGAAACCGTTAAAACGAAGAATAAAATGAAAATAGTTTTGGAATGTCACGCACGATATTCACGGGATTACCCTAATTGTTACGAGTAGAAGTAGCTTTTTACAATTATCATTTCATCAGTGTTCCAAGCGCCGAGAATTGCTTTACTTTTTAACAAGTTGACGTGCTTCATATAGAAGTTCCGATCTAATTTTAGTTAAATCTTCATAATCATAATCTTTTCGTGTGGCTTTTAGTCTTCAACAGAGCACGCTTCTTGAGAAGTTTGTCTCTTTCAAGAACGACGAGATACGAACTTAACCAGGATATCGTGCGGTTTTCTAGATGATCTAGGTTTACCGAGTCGATGTGAAACAGCTTTTTCATTTAAGCTTAAGTCAGCACCAATGCTCGTGCTCATGTCAAGTATGATTTGGTCGGCATTTTCGTATTTGTTTTTTTTATATTGCGGTGATATGCAGATTATCACGGCGACTATATTGTTCTGCAGCGCCGGCTCTCAGTTCGAGTACGTCAATTCGGGTAGATAAGGCTACGTCTAAAAATAACTGATATGTGATAAGCTTAAACACTATGTATTGTGTTGATACTTTAAGCCAGTGATCCTTAACTGGTGCTCATATACCACTAGCAATATGTTGTCTCGATTTATAATCATTTTAGTTTTACAAAAGCGACTTAACTTGATACGCGCAGTAAAAGTAAACAATAATATGATTTTAAGAAAATGTTCAAAACACTAGTTCATCAAAAAGAATTCGTAATACAGCTGTAGATGTTTGAAAGAAAATGTAATTTCAATAAATGTGTCGTCTTAAATCATTTAAAACATCAAGGAAACTTGGTAATGGATATGATGTTCTGACACTAACTTTGCTATTAACAACGTAAAAACAACATGCTATCATTTCTACAACTTCTAGGTTGCCATGCTGAGACAGGTCTATTTGGTGTTTTTTACAAGCGGGACCATCACATTTTATTTCTGATATGCTTAGTGACTTTAAAGAGACAGCGCTGGATAAAGCTGAGGCTAGCTTATCACCGGCTTCATGTTTTAAATTACTTTCTGATATGGAAAATGACACAAGAGATTTTACGTTCTCAGCTGAACCCAAGCAACATACAAAATAGTTGAGATTAACTGTCTGTAGCAAGGTATTTTGTGACAGATCTAATGAATGATCATCATATTCGTCACCACCGTATGTTGCCAAAGTGAGATGCTTAAGGTTCTTCGCGCTTGGTACTAATTTGCAAAGTTCTTCATGGTAATCTGACGAGTCGTGACCAAATGAGTCCATTATGAAAAGAGACTCTAAGTTAATAGGAAGTTTTTCACAGTCAATTTCGAAGCAACAGACTTTCTCAAAATGAATCCGCACAAGTTTATTGTGATTTGTCAAAGAAAGAATATGTGTAGGACAATATTCTAAATTATTACAAATTGGTCCAATCATATCGGGGTTGTTATATGTTCTATCATACATAATCAACTCTTGCAAAGAGACTAATTTTTCTATTGATTCAAACAGGTTATCTAACTCTTCACATGAGATTTCCTCAGTAAATATGCATATAACCTGCAAATGATGCAATAGCGCAATCCATTTGCAAACATCCTCTGGAAGGTAGGTTAAACTGTAACTACAAAGTGACAGTACTTTTTCTGGGTCAATTTTGTGTAGGAATGATAAATTAGTATCGATATTAATTGTGATGTCAGATAAGCTTAAAGTGGTTTGCTGTGTCTCTTGTGCATCATCACAGTATAAGGCCCAATCTTCTAAAAGCATTTGGATCATCTCCGGTTCTCTAATATCGTTGTGAGGTAAGGTTTTCCTATAATCCACAAATGAAACATCTTGATGAACAACTTCGTATACATGTTCTGTTATTTCCCTCAAAAGATTTGGTGCCAAATAACAAATCGTTTCAACAACTTTTGACATTCGTAGGATATCTGCTATTGACTTGAACGCCGTGAAAAACTCATGCAACGCTGTTTGTTTGCTGAGTCTTCGTGCTTTGCATGGCGGTGGGCCTTTACTTTTGGGAAATGAAGTAACATAAATAGCAGCGAAGAATTCTAGATATGACCTGTGTATAAAGGTAAAGCTTGTCGTTTCAAGGGACGGATCAATTTTTGTCTGCTCCTCTATGAAACCAGTTCTTGTAAGTAAATTGATGTCATTTTTTGAAAAGCCACATTCAAGTAATTTTAATCGACCAAATATACATGTTGATGTGTCTGCGGTCAGTTCGTCAAATGCAAGCTTACCTAAACTCAAAATAGACGACTTGTTTGCTTGACATCTAGGCAACTGTCTTAACTTGTCAGGAAGTTCCATGTCTTCTATCGCTCTATATTGAACAGTATCTTCGTCAGTTGAATCATTTTCATCTTTGCTTTGATTCCAACCGAACAAAATGTTAACAAGATTACAATTAACTTCTGGGACACACGTTCCAAGTTCCTTTTCCTGACAAAACATCCACACAAGTTGTTGAATAAGCAAAGGTTTGAGGTCGACATGTTCGAAGTTATCCCTGATCTTGCCCATAAAACCGCGTACTGTCAAGTTGTTCCTATTTTGCAGTTTCATATAATTTGACGCTAATTCCTCAACTGATTCCTTATCAACTCCCTGTAAATTGATTTTCATGTCGTATTCTGATGACTTCAAGTTCAAAATTCCCTTTGCAGAGGGTCTGGAAAATGTTACAAATGTAGCGTTCTTCAGCCCGCTTCCATTTGGAATGCCATAGCTTACATGCTGAGGACAAGGGTTGTTTTTTGGTGGAGTCCATTCATCTAAGCCATCAATCAAAATGCAGCATTCATGCGATTCTTTCTCAAATAAAGTGCAAATAAGATCATTTGAAAGAATGTCTTTGTACATCTCTTTAATCATTTCAAGTACATCAATACTAAAACCTGACATTCTAGACAAAGGAATGAAAAACAGGAATTTAAAGAACTTCATTTCTTTGATATTTTCCTCTTCAAGTGCCATTCCTAACGGATGTTGAATGTTTTCTATGCCAGTTACGAGTTTCTCTGTTTCTCGGTATGATGTACACCAATTATGTATCATCATTTTGCTAAAAGAGCTTTTACCTGTCCCAGCATCACCAACAATGTAAATTCTTTTATATCTTGATTCATTATTATGAAAAATGTCTTTGTATCCGTTTACGACTTTACATTCTGAGGTTTTGTCTCTCGAATGTGTTGTTGCCTTTGTGTCGTTCTTTGTATTCGTCTGCCTCTCATACAATACTGACGTAGTTGTTTCAGTATGTGTAGTTATTTTTGTATTTTTTGATACCTTCTTTTCTTGCTTGATAAGGGGGTTAACATATACTTGCGATATATTGATATCATCTTCATTTGTTTTCAATGGTGATACACTAGTTCTTTGATAAAATTTCTCGTATCGATTAAAAAGCTCTCGCTGAAATACTGAAATTTAAAAAGAAATGCATAAATCTTCTTATTTAGTATTTTGCAATAAATTATAATTGTAAAGATTAAAGAAATATGTCTGCGTTAAAAATTAATAAGAAATAGCATATTCTTCTTCAATACTGAGGTAACTTGAGGACAATTTCAAACAATATGTTTCACGCAAATAATGTATTAATTTAACAAAAATGAATAAAGATACCTTGTTTCTGTTCAACGTATTTCAAGTTCGATACACATTTATCGCGTGTGGCTTTTAATGTATCTAAGGTTGTGTCTATATCTGTAAGCCGCTGAAAATAAAATCGGAGAAATACTCAATATTTTATTATCATTTAAAAACTTTCAAGCAATGATGTTATTACTTATAAATCATGAAGTTTCTGATAACTTTTAAGTTTTTAAAACGATAAGAAGCGCAGGTGTATCTTTTTCGGATAAATGCTGGCTTGTATAAGCAAAAGGAGAACATTTGTTCTCCTCTTGTACTTTGATATTATCTTTTTAAATCAGAATAATTATTATTAAGTTATTATTCTAGTGACAACCAAATATGACCATTGAATAATTTGCGTTGGTCATTATAATATGATGATACCTTGCTATTTATGGAAGAGACTTTAAATTCGTCAATGGATGCAATTTATTAAGCACATAACTAGAAATAGGGAAGCCCCCACACTCCACTGATTTGTCAGTCTACTGACGTACAACATGGCAGTATGTCATAGGGACAAACAAATAGCTCAAATATCTTTTAGTTACGCAAGACAAAAGTTGAATATTGAAAAACGTGCAAATCAAGGGCAATAACACTACAAATACTAAATAAATCCACGAGCAAACGCCTTTAGTGAGTAACTAGAAATGTTGACCATATTTATGTTAGGGTTTGTGACTTTATGGCTACATTTTTAGCTACGTGTAACACAAGTTGTCAAAAATGTTATAAGATTCATTCTACCTGAATAATTACTGCATTTTCTGATTTCAGGTGTTTAACTGTTTCCACTAACACTTCTATTGTTTGTTTCATCGTTTCGATCTGGCTATCATTTTTTTTCTCCAGTCTGTCTAAAGCATTTTCAGTTGCCTTCTTTGACTTCTCGTCAATGTTTTGTAGTGCTTCTTCAACCCCCTTTTTAATGTCATTTCTTGCTTCATCAACAGTGGATTTAATTTTTGCAGCTTCTTTCGTTATCGAATCTAACGCAGATCGGCACGCTTCAGCCTCTTCGTGAGTAGATATTACAAAATGTCGTTGCTTAAGCTTTGAATAGAAAACGTATTATCGTTTATATCTATCTTACAGTTTTAATGAACTCCCTTTGGTGTTCTTAATTGTCAAAATTTAGCATAATAATAATGATAGTTCAAGTTTCAAGTTCAAGTTTATTGTAATGTAATTCTAGGCCATCGGCCCAAATACACAATATAATAACAGAAAGATACAATTACATCTGATTGTGTCACAAGTTATGAAAAACAAAATAGTAGCATATTCCATAATTTTTAACATTGTACAACAAGGTAGAGAATATACATATTACCACAACCCTTAATGTAAAACACGCAGTATCAAGTTCCGAAAATGAAAAAAAAAATAAAAAAAAATACAAAAACTAGTCCTATTAATGCATGAAAAAAAGAAAATCAGCAACTTATCTTCGGGATAATTGATGCCAGCACTATTTAGTGCTGAAAATTGAGTACCGCTCAAGTCGGTGCTAGGGGGCGTGAGGGATGTTGCACTTAATCATTATCCCTCATGTACAGACTCATCAAACCGAGTCTGCAATTCTTATGTAATTTTGTTGTGATTTATGCTTCCGAGGGATCACTTTGTTACCAGATGTTTTTATTTAGCGTTTAACCTCATTTGACCCCCACCGGAACGCCTCAAATCTGGGTTCAACACGGAATTTATCGATTAAGTTGAATGAAACAATATTAAGAGAGACTCTGTCGAGCGAAATATTATTTATTCACCGAATTTAATAATTTAAAATTTAACTTACGAAAATATAATATTTGTTTTAATAAGGACGGTTTAAAGCAGCACGCCTCCAGATTCATGTTACTTTTCATGAATATTTTGGAAATGTTTTAAAAGTCAAATATTGTGAGATGAACAAAAATAGTAATTGACATATTGCAATCGGCACTTCCAATCCAAGAAAATAGCCAAAAACTATATGCAAAATGATATTCAAAAATATCCCTAACTGCGTTATTAACGCAGTAGAAAAATGTTATAGAATACTGCAAAATCAGTCTTAAACGGCCAGAACATGAATTTTTTTAACTTGGATCTGGAATGTTTTTACTTTCTTAAAATTTCAGTACATTTTTCTCAATATTGATTTTCTTGAAATATTTTAGCTCATCTGGAGGCTTGCAGCTTTAAAGGCCAAACGAATAATTTTCCATTGACGCGCCAAATATGTAAAATTAACATTTAGTGCGTTTTCGCACTTTGTTCATATTACGCAAATGACGTCATGTCAAAATATATGCACAGCCGTGCAGTACCATTATTATTGAGTCGCAAAATCGGTACGGGTATGTGATAAATGTAAGTTAAAAATATTTGGGTTTTTCAACATTTTCCCCATTGTGTATTTTAAACAAAACGCCCGACCCACCACAAAGGAAAATACGGTTATTGATTGTATGAAGATACATTGACCTAGTTCTCGCTTAGAATTTTACCAATGCCACTTCGTCATGATAAGGCAGGGCGACTACCTTCAGTTTACACATACGCGGACTTGAAAAATAAATAACACAACTGGCCTGTCTATCGAAAAAGGAACGACTTCATTCGTCAGCAAATGATGTTGAACACTTTAAAAGGTTACGATTTAAGTTTAATGATAAAGTTTAATCTAATATTTTATAGATGGTTACAAAAGTTTTACAAATGAAAACATGCAAATGCGAAAATAAAGGGATTAAAATCGAAATAATTATCAAAATAAAAAAAAACAACATGTTACTTTTTTACTTAAAAATATGTTGATTTTCGTACTTACTTCTAGTAAGTTGACAACAGCTTGCTTTGCTTCTGGCCTTGCTTTTAGTTCTTGATCGTCTTCAAGAATTGATATTATGTCATCAATGCACTCAATCATTTCATTTTCTTCTAGCTCCATTTCCGGTGAGTGAAATATACCGTTCCGTCGCTGTCTTGTCTAATGAAAATACAATGATAAGGTGATGACTTTAATAGTTCATTAGTGAATGCAAGCTATGTTTATCACATTGGCATTTTAACGTGTTAAATAGTTTACCGTTAACTATTATTCTGCTTCACTTACAACAATTTAACAATTGGAATATTTTCATATTTAACTCCTTACTCATTTCTAAACAGTCAAGTAAAGCTGATGGGGTTCAAAAATATTATTGTTCCTTTTTGCAACGAAATTTTAAAGTTATAGCCCAGTGATTTAAAATTTAAAACCGTGCTATAGATTAGAAAGGTTATGGTAAGTTATTTGTTTAAGTTAATTAGCTTACCTTACTTAAACAATCTGATCCTGTAATTACACATGTCATGTGGGAGTGAAAATTTGTGTTGTTGATGAATAAATGAAGTAGCCCAGAGGCATCAATGTCGGTGGCTGATGATTTGTCTGTGTAACCAGGCGCATTAATAAAACATTTCGCGATTTCCCAGGGAGAAGAACACCATTTCTGTACATCTGTGTTCTTCCAGTTTGGAGCGGGAGGAGTTGATCCGTGACTGTTCAAAATGTCTTCAAATACAGCATCACAAAAATTGTTTGGACATGGAATCTTGTTTTGCCGCAAACAGTTACAGTTATTCTGACTCCGGGGGCAAATGCTTCTCCCGCTACTAAGATCCTTTTTATGCACAGGCTTCAAATCCCTGAAATTGCATTGATTGCATGTGTTTCGATGTGCACTAAGAATCCTCTGATGCTCTGCCACAACCAAATAATCAGCAAAACCTTTTAAACCGCATTTTAGATATTTGTATGCAAGTACACCTCTGACCCAGTTTCTATATTTTGTGTTTCTGAGATCACTTTCAAGATTCATCGTAATAATTTCCCTCTGTAATAAATCCGTTTATGTAGAATCATAACAAAACTATCATGTCGTCTGTTTACCGTTTAAAGTATAAATGATATTTTCTATCGTAATATAATTTCCGTTTAAAATATTGATTCAAATTCACGATCAAAATAGTGTTTATATGAAAATAAAGGCTGGTTGTTAGGATCGAATTACCAGTTATGAAAAGCAACGTGTATAATGTCCTGTTTGTACTCCTTTGTTAGGATTCATTAGGTAATCATACATGACGTTTTAGCTTTGCAGCTATACAGGATTTTGAAAGAGTATAAATTCAATACTAAATTTATTGAACGAATAATGTAAAAGTATTTTATGCACGCATCGTTCGAGCATAATCTAGTTTAATAAAGTAAGGAATGAATTTACACGAATATAATATTCTATTTATCACATAACCAAGGAACAGTTTGCAGTGAAAAAAAAATCCCTTTCTGTTTATGACTTTTTTGCATGGCCGTGAAGTAGTCTAGCGGGCTAACAGTGTGAACTGAGCGGGCTAGCAATCTAGCGGGCTAACAGTGTGAACTGGGCGGGCAAGCAGCCTAGCGGTCTAACAGTGTGAACTGGGTGGGCTAGCAGTCTAGCGGGTAACAGTGTGAAATTAGCGGGCTAGCAGTCTAGCGGTATAGCTGTGTGAACTGGGCGGGCTGGCGGACTAAACTCTAAAACTAAACTGATTCAACATGAAAAGGTTATGATACATTACCTGGCAGTGTGAAGTGGGCGGGCTAACAGTGTAGCTGGCTAGCAGTGTGAACAGGGCGGGCTGGCGGGACAGCGGGCTAAACTTAAATTCTTAATTGAATGAATATGAAAACGTTATGATACATTTCCTAGCAGTGTGAAGTGGAGTGTGAACTGAGCGGATTGGCGGGCCACCGGGCAAAACTTTAATACTTAATTGAATCAACATGAAAACGTTATGAAACATTTCCAAGCAGTGTGAAGTGGGCGGGCTAACAGTGTAGCGGGCTAGTAGTGTGAACTCGCCGGGCTGGCGGGCCAGCGGGATAAACTTTAATACTTCATTGAATTCACATTAAAACCTCATGATACATTTCTTAGCAGTGTGAAGTGGGCGGACTGACAGTGTAGCGGGCTAGCATTGTGAACTGGACGGGCTGGCGAGCCAGCGAGATAAAAGTTAATACTTAATTGAATAAACATTAAAACCTTATGATACATTTCCTGGCAGTGTAAGCTCGGCGAGCTTACAGTGTAGCGAGCTAGCGGTACAAATTCAGCGTGCTAGTAGTATAGTGGTCTAAACTTAGTTATTTTAACACTAAAACGTTATGATGCATTTGCTAGCAGTGTGAAACCAAAACTGTTATAATTCAAGCCCAGCCAATTCCACGTAAAATCCCCATATAGTGAGGAAACTCTGATGGTACACGTGTCGGTATTGGTATGCCGTCGCTTTGTGGTTTTTCACAGTTTGACATTCGTAATAAGATTTGTGAAAATAGTGCAGGAAGTATAGAAGATGGCCCATTTCAGAAGCATACCTGGATCTTTTATGTGCCCGGTGTAAAGCACCGATACACGGGACCTCGGTTTAAAGTCCCATCCGAAAGACTGTTGGTAATGTTAGGGAGGAGCGGGGGATCGAACTCAAACCCCTGGATTATATATATGTATTAACAACCAGACCACAGATCCGCTCCTAAATAAATCGCTTGATTCCTAGATGTTCTTATATTTATGGACAAGCTCCTGTCATTGTACGAAATATACAGCTATGTATGTACCTCTGGTGCATCTTCTGCTTCACTAAATGAGGTTCTACATATGATTGCCCTACTAAAATATTAGTGTTGCAGTGTGTTTTTTTTCTGTTTCAGTTACGATTGTCGTTTTTTTTCTGTATGTAATACATCATTTGGTGTACATTTAGTGTACATATTTGTGACAATTCTCAAGGATCGTGTATACAATATGAAACAAGCATTGTTAGCCCGCGGAGTTCACACTACTAGCAAATGCATCATAACGTTTTAGTGTTAAAATAATAAAGTATGGAATTTAGATAACTAGACTGCTAGCACGCTGAATTTGTACCGCTATCCCGCTACACTGTTAGCTCGCCGAGCTTACATTGCTAGGAAATGTATCATAAGGTTTTAATGTTTATTCAATTAAGTATTAACGTTTAGATCGCTGGCCGGCCAGCCCGTCCAGTTCACAATGCTAGCCCGCTACACTGTTAGCCCGCCCACTTCACACTGCTAGAAAATGTATCATAACGTTCTCATGTTGAATCAGTTAAGTTTAACAGTTAAGCCCGCTGGCCCGCCAGCCCGTCCAGTTCACAATGCTAGCCCACTACACTGTCAGCCCGCCCACTTCACACTGCTAGGAAATGTATCATAACGTTTTCATGTTGAATCAGTTAAGTTTTACAGTTAAACCTGCTGGCCCAGCCCGCCCAGATGACACAGCTAGCCCGCTACACTGTCAGCCCGCCCATTTCACACTGCTAGGAAATGTATCAGGAGGTTTTAATATGGATTCAGTTAAGTATTAAAGTTTAGCCCGGTGGCCCGCCATCCCGCCCATTTCACACTGCTAGCCCGCTACACAGTTAGTCCGCCCACTTCACACTGCTAGGAAATGTATCATGGGGTTTTAATGTTGATTCAATTAAGTATTAAAGTTAAGCCCGCTGGCCCGCCAGCCCGCTCAGTTCACACTGCTATCCCGCTACTACACTGTTAGCCCGCCCACTTCACACCGCTAGGAAATGTATTATAACGTTTTAATGTTAATTCAATTAAGTACTGTATTCCTAGAAAAGATTTCGCGCATTTTAAGTTAGCGCTTTTCGCGGTAGGCATGATTACGCGAATCTTTATAGCCGCGAATATGTCACTTATAACAAATTCGCGAACATTTATAGCTTCAACCAAATAAAAACATAAACGTTCCAAATATTTATTATAATCTACTTACACAATAACATATAGACACAGGTGCTATAGAAATGTGTAAAAAATTATGTAAAGTTCATCTCCTTACTAAACCACCACATGTTAAGTTGTAATCCATATTTACATTTCAATTTACCTATAATGCACATTACAAAACAAACAAAAAAACATGAAAAAAATGGCAATTATTAGTAATTACTAGTATCACACTTATTCACATTCTTTGCTAGTCACAGCGTATACAAAGCATTTACAGTTTGCGTACATTAAATGACTTGGATCTGATTTGCTTGGAGAAGGTGTAATCCTTTGTTTAAAGTACAATAGCTACATTGATAAACAGCTGTTATGTTGTTATAATGAAAGCGATGTACAGACCAATACTGTTGAAGTAGCACAACATAACCGTTATATAAATCCAGACGTCTGGACCGGGGGAAAAACAAAAAACAAAACCGGGAAATTTCCTGCTACCTTTGAGTAATACACTTGTTCTAGTTTATAGATTTTAAGGTCAATCATGAATTGCTGAATTATTTATGTGACGTTCATAAATGGAAAATCAAATACATGTAGGTTAATACCGTAGCCTAAAAAAGCTGTAATTTAGGCCGTAGCGACTTAATATTCGCGGAATTCGCGGTTACTACAATTCCGCGAAAGTTTGTCTCCGCGAAAATGCCGACGTTGTGTAAAACGCGAAATATTGTATCCGCGAACATTTCTAGGAATACAGTATTAAAGTTTAGCCCGCTGGCCCGCAAGCCCGCCCATTTCACACTGCTAGCCAGCTACACTGTTAGGCCGCCCACTTCACACTGCTAGGAAATGTATCTTAACGTTTTCATGTTGATTCAATTAAGTATTAAAGTTTAGCCCGCAAGCCCGCTCAGTTCACACTGCTAACCCGCTACACTGTTAGCCCGCCCACTTTACACTGCTAGGAAATGTTTCATAACGTTTTCATGTTGATTCAATTAAGTATTAAAGATTAGCCCGCCAGCTTGCTCAGTTCACAATGCTAGCCCGCTACACTGTTAGCCCGCCAACTTCACACTGATAGGAAATGTACCATGAGGTTTTAATGTTGATTCAATTAAGTATTTAAGTTTAGCCCGCTGGCCCGCCAGTCCGCCCAGTTCAAACTGCTAGCCAGCTATACTGTTAACCCGCCCACTTCACACTGCCAGGTAATGTATCATAACGTTTTCATGTTCAATCAGTTAAGTATTAAAGTTAAGCCCGCTGACCCGCCAGCCCGCCCATTTCACACTGCTAGCCAGCTACACTGTTAGTCCGCCCACTTCACACTGATAGGAAATGTATCATAACGATTTCATGTTGATTTAATTAAGTATTAAAGTTTAATCCGCTGGCCCGCCAGTCCGCTCAGTTCACACTGCTAACCCGCTACACTGTTAGCCCGCCCACTCTGCTAGGAAATGTATCATAACGTTTTCATGTTCATTCAATTCAGTATTAAAGTTTAGCCCGCTGGCCAGCCAGCCCGCCCAGTTCACACTGCTAGTCAGGTACACTGTTAGCCCGCCCACTTCACACTGCTATGAAATATTTCATAACGTTTCCATGTTGATTTAATTTAGTATTAAAGTTTAGTCCAATGGCCCGCAAGCCCGCTCAGTTCACACTGCTAGCCAGCTACACTGTTAGCCCGCCCACTTCACACTGCTAGGAAATGTATCATGAGGATTTAATGTTGATTCAATATTAAGTATTAAAGTTTAGCCCACTTGCCCGCCAGACCGCTTAGTTCACAACTGCTAGCCAGCTACATTGTTAGCAACGCCCACTTCACACTGCTAGGAAATGTATCATGAGGTTTTAATGATGAATTCAATTAAGTATTAAAGTTTAGCCTGCTGGCCCGCAAGCCCGCTCAGTTCACACTGCTAGCCAACTACACTGTTAGCCCGCCCACTTCACACTGCTAGGATATGTATCATAAAGTTTCATGTTGAATCAGTTAAGTTTTAGTGTTTATTCCGCTTTCCCGCCACCCCGCCCAGTTCACACTGCTAGACCGCTTAACTGTTATCCCGCCCAGTTCACACTGTTAGCCCGCTAGACTGCTATCTCGCTCAGTTCACACTGTTAACCCGCTAGACTGCTAGCCCGCTCAGTTCACACTGTTAGCCCGCTACACTGCTAGCCCGTTACCCCGCGTACTTCATGGCCATCTTTTTTGCCCTATTTAATTTATTTTGTCTAATGTAGTTAACATAATGTTGTCTTTAATATCACTATTAACATTCAAATATTGTGACAATAAAAAAGCAATATCCATCTGTCTTATCTACGGTGGCACAAATGTGACATGTGTGTGATTTTATTTATCTCGTGGCCACGAGATACTATGTCGTTGCCACGAGTTACTAAGTCGTGGCCACGAGATAGCTAAGTCGTGGCCACGAGATACTATGTCGTGGCCACGAGTTACTTAGTCGTGGCCACGAGTTACTTAGTCGTGGCCACGAGATAGCTAAGTCGTGGCCACGAGAAACTATGTCGTGGCCACGAGTTAATAAGTCGTGGCAACGAGTTACTAAGTCGTGGCCACGAGTTACTAAGTCGTGGCCACGAGATACTATGTCGTGGCCATGAGTTACTAAGTCGTGGCCACGACATAGCTAAGTCGTGGCCACGAGATAAATAACCAATCAGATTACACCATTTATATGAATTTCCATAATGAACTAGACATGTGCTATAGTACAAGGATGCCCCTCTTTCACCAGCCTGTAAAAGTGACATTTATACTACTTATTTACTGGTCAATAATTTTACATTTAGCGTTACTGTGACCCTAATTTTTGACCAAATGACCTCGAAATTATTAAATATCATCTACTGATCAGGTGCAATGATATTTCTGGGTTATCTAAACCATGGCTTATCCCTTCTGCCACAAGTTACTAAGTCGTGGCCACGAGTTACTAAGTCGTGGCCACGAGATAGCTAAGTCGTGGCCCGAGATACTATGTCGTGGCCACGAGTTACTAAGTCTTGGCCACGAGATAGCTTAGTCGTGGCCACGAGATAAATAACCAATCAGATTACACCATTTATATGAATTTCCATAATTAACTAGACATGTGCTATAGTACAAAGATGCCCCTACTTCACCAGCCTGTAAAAGTGCCATTTATACTACTTATTGACTGGTCAATAATTTTACGTTTAGCGTCACTGTGACCCTCATTTTTGACCAAATGACCTCGAAATTATTAAATGTCATCTACTGATCCGGTGCAATGATATTTCTGGGTTATTTAAACCATGACTTATCCCTTTTTAATTATTCATCAGACAAGGATTTTACCTTATAGGCTATCTACTGTCCATGAGCAATGTCCCTTCCAAATAAAACAAATCAGGACTTATTCCTTTTCATGTTATCGTATAAACAAGGTAAACAGGCCATAGTACGTACAAACTAACCAATTCGATCACAAAATTGTTACAACGAAGAGCTATAGTCAAAATAAATGTCTAATATGATCCTAAAGACAATTTCAAAGTGAATATCTTCAGTATTTTCAAAGATTAATTTTGCATGTAAAAGTAAGTTGTTAAGATTAAAAAATTCATAATATATATAGTGTATTCTGATTGGGTAATTATCTCATGGCCACGACTTAGCTATCTCGTTCCCACGTGTTAGTAACTCGTGGCCACGACATAGTATCTCGTGGCCACAACTTAGCTATCTCGTGGCCACGACTTAGTAACTCGTGGCCACGAGATAAATAAAACACACACATGTCACCTTTGTGTGTACATGTGGCCACGAGATACAATGTGGTGGCCAGGAGTTACTTAGTCGTGGCCACGAGATAGCTAAGTCGTGGCCACGAGATACTATGTCGTGACCACGAGTTACTAAGTCGTGGCCACGAGATTGCTAAGTCGTGGCCCCAAGATACTATGTCGTGGCCACGAGTTACTAAGTCGAGGCCACGAGATAGCTAAGTCGTGGCCACGAGTTACTATGTCGTAGCCACGAGTTACTAAGTCGTGGCCACGAGATAGCTAAGTCGTGGCCACGAGATATTATGTTGTGGCCACGAGTTACTAAGTCGTGGCCACGAGATAGCTAAGTCATGGCCACGATATACTATGTCGTGGCCATGAGAAAGCTAAGTCAACTTAGTAACTCGTGGCCACGACAGAGTATCTCGTGGCCACGACATAGTACCTCGTGACAACGACTTACCTACCTATCCTACCACGAGATAAATAAAAACACACACATGTCACCCTTGTGCCACCGTAGATTTAAGCCTAATGTTGTGCTTTAAGATTAGAATCACTTTAGTTTTATTTCTTTTTAGTATAGTTTCATCAATACATATACATGCATATAAACATAAATACGGAACAAAAAGAAATAAAAACAACATAAATATAATATATATCCACTCTTTGCTTATTAAAGGTATAACACCACAGCACATATTTCTGAAATGTTAATGCGCTACAAGTAACCTCCCTTATGCTCTGTAGGAGCACATTTGTCTCGGAGCACATTTGTCTCACGAAGTTTGACCGATGTGTTCGTTAACATTCATATTTGCGACAAATTGGAAATGAGACAGATGTGTTCGACACACAATAGAAAGGACACTCGAAGCATATTTGTCTCACATTTTTCCATAAAATTCTTAAAAGGTAATAATTATGCCCATCTGTATACCGGCTACAAGCCATTGTTCTGTGTTTTCTGTATTTATAATACCGTTTTTGAGTGACTTCCAGTTAGTCAAAAACTTCCTTAAAAAATATCCCTGTTCTGCATGTCATGATGAAAATTTCTACAAGTGCAGCATCCAATACCTAAACACATATGCAGCAAGTCTATTCTTATCGTTATTAATTGTGATACGTTTATATTAAATGCTTAAAGTTTTATAAATGATTTATGGCACTAGAAATATTCTTAGCAAAACAAGGTAGTATCTACGGTGGCATAAAGGAGACATAGAATTTTCTTATTAATTACGTGCGCACACGATAGCTATTACGTGGCTACGCGATACTATTACGTGCGCACGCGGATATGTATTCCGCATTTGGAACCTGACCGGGATCCTCGCATGAATAGTTCGACGCCCGTGTATGTGTCAAACCTACAGCGGTTAGGGGCTTGTGTTTTTTTTGGAATCACTCGGCCACGGAGGCCCTTAAATGATCTATGGAAGAAAATAAGAAGACCATTACACACGTATTTTGTTTTCATCAGAAATATATGTAGAAAAAATAGTCATTTTCCAAGAATTGCGGCTTTCAGATCCGCCATTGAAAAAAGCACTTACAACATGCATGAGTTTCTAAAATAATCCGGGTGATGCCATAATTAAGGAATATCGGGCCACTCAGAATCGGGCGAGACGCGACTTTTCAATGAGACAAGAAGCGAGGCACGATATTGTAACACGAGATCTCGCAATGTCGAAGTATCCCGTACCACGAGATTTCAGAAATGAATATTTTTTTACTTCTTTAGATAGGGCAAGTATGAATTTATTAGTATTCAAATAATGATTTCTGAGGTAGTTAGATGCTTGTAACCCAATGAAATTCGCGATAAATGTGAAATGATGTGATATAAAAGTAGCAAATTGTAAACATAGTAATTGACTTCAATACAAAATTATAAATCTCTTCAACTGTACAAACTGCAAAAAAGCAGCAGATGAAAAAATGCTTCAGGTAATTAGCCAATGAGAACCTTTTTGGAGCTATAAATGTATACCAAAAATAAAAAAGCTTTTAAGGAATACAAATAAAAGCATTTCTCAGGCATAATGGGTCTTTAAGTGATTCTATGTAGACTATAAAGGGAATACTACTTAGCGGTATATGACCTGGGATCAATTTCTTGTCTCACGTCGACGAACGAGATGCGAAGCGAGACGCGAGATTTCGGCGAGATGCGAAACGAGTTACGATATTATATCATTCAATATCAACCGATTACGGTGTTCTGTTTGGACATAAGTAACATTTTTGTCTCCCTGGACAGCTATGCACAATGGTACAAAGGTGAAATTGAGATGGTACGATGGTACAATGGTACGATGATTAAAACACGATGGCACGATGTTGAAATCACGATGATTCGCTGTCACGATTGAGAAAAAAATATTGCGTTTTCATCATCATGCAATCGCAGTTTCATCATATCGCATCACCGTATTTTCACCATCGTAACATCGTCTTTCACCATAGTACCATCACGTTTTCATCATCGAGCCTTCGATGTTTCACAATCGTACAATCGCTTTTTCACCATCGTACCGTTGTGTTTTCACCATCGCACCATCGCGTTTTCATCAACGTACCATCGTGCCATCGCGCTGTCACCATTGTACCATCGTGAACGGGATTTAGTATGTTTCAGTGTACGCCTTTAGGTTAAGCCAATCAATTTCTTGAATTAGAGATATTATAATTAATATTTACTTTAGGTTTTCATAAAGAAAGCATAAGCAAACCTATTGATGATTACACTTGACATGAGGTAATACGGCGAACCTCGATTCTAAAAAAGAATTTCTGCCGTGGGGAAATATGTGACAAATAATTCATAAAAATGACATGAGACAAATGTGCTTTCTTATCCCTTAAAAACACATGAGACAAATGTGCTTTCTTGTCCCTTAAAAAACTTGATCGGAGCACATTTGTCACACAAATGAGTTTTTTGGGGTAGATATTTGAGGTCCCATTTGTCTCATGTGGGACAAATGCGACCGCATCGGTCTTACGTAAGACAAATGTGCTCCGAGACAAATGTGCTCCTACAATGCTCACATACTTACATGCTTATAAAACTTTATATCATAAAAATAATTTTGTATCATCTAATATAAGGTATTTGATACTAAGTGTACGAACTTCAAAGTTAACACATAATTAGTTCACATGATGTAATAATGCGTGAAGTGGAAACTAAACTGTTTTTTTATTGTCGTGGGACAAAAACAATTTGAAATTAACTCGATACACGCATGTCGTTGAGAAGATGGGGCATCGGCAGATGAACATTGAAGTTTGCCTGTAGCCCGAGGTAGCGTTTCAGGTGGCAAGAGATAATCTCGTATGGAATCAGCTTCACATGTTCATAAAGGCTAGGGGAGTGGCTCTACAAATAGACAAGTACGACGATGAAAGGCAATAGGGCGCCTGAGCCCCGAATATGTAGTGACAGCTTGAAAGGCTGGGCATTTGCTTAGTCCCAATAGCCCTTTTCAGGGTAACCTCTTTTAATACTGTAACAGATTATTGTACGTTAAGGTGTTCATTGATTTATCTTATCTCATGTTTACCTATTTTATCTATGTAGTTTTTGTGTGTTATACAATGAATTTAAAAGTTAATATATGTGTTTTCTCCAGGCCTTCATTTCTATGTGGAAGGTTTAAAAATATACAACGCGTCTGCACACGGTGCTTTTTTGAAACAACGAAATCAAAATTTCCGGAAAAAAGCATTTTGCTTACATATTATTTTTCGGACCTCGACTTGAATAGCATTGATGTTTGAAGTTTTTCATCAAATACAGTGTATGATTTAACAAGGACTTGGTATCAAGAATTAAGCTTCAAATATATCTGATTTACTATAAAACATATTTATTTATTTATCAACGTAACATCAAAACACATATACCGCGGTATATATACATATACAGTTGTATATATAAAATACACGAATAGCCATTCAAAACAGAATTACAGGAGACTGTTTACTTCTAAGGGGGACAACTGCACACACACCATATCAGAGCAGTACTGAAGATTTGTCCCCCCCCCTCCCCCTAGCTTCACATACATTTTTTATGATCATTAACATTTTCTAAAAGTTTTTATTATACATGTTCTTAAAAAAAACATAACATCAATATATTCACACGTTTACGTTTTTTAAAGTCTAGTATAGAGTAGGATACAGTGAATAAAACAATATCAAAATATTTAAAAATAATGAACATATACAGCAAAACATGACAAGGCCGAGTTCTAACAATAATAATACAAAACACATATCGATGCTAATATGAACGAACGAACGAACGAAGGATGCAATATACATGCATGTTTAAAAATTGTTGAGTGTCTGTCGAAAGTGTGTGAGTTATCTTATTCTAAATACTATTATTATACATGTTTAAGTCAATGATCTACCTATATGCATGTTCTGTTTGTTTGTTGTTTTTTTTAATTTCAGAAGGCCACATGGGAAATAAGGGACATATGATTGCTGTTGTATATTCTTAATGTGTTACCTTCTCTAAATAAAGATATAAATTGTTATCGTTAAAGCAGCACACCTCCAGATTCATATTAATTTTCTTCAAAAATTTACCAAAAGAATGAAATTTACACATTATCAATAGCACTTACAACCTAGATAAATTTACTATAAAGAGGTCAAAATATGAAAAAATAGCCCTTGCTGCGTTAGTAACGCAGTAGAAATATAGTTATACGTACTGAAAAATTCAGTCATTAATCGCATATAACATGTAAATTTTTACTCGAATTTTGAATCTTTATACCTTTCCTAATTTTTTTTTCCATTTTTCCCAGGTTTGATTTAATCGAAATATTTATGCTCATCTGGGGCCGTGCAGCTTTAAAGCTTCACAGGTGATTTATTGTTATCAAAGAGTTGCGCTTATTTATCACTGACAATTGTCCAAAAATGGGATGAGGAAATTATCAGAAAATTTGCTAACAAGTGTTTGGTCCAGACCTCTATCAAATATTACACAAATTTCATATAAATCCCGTCAGAGGAGTCCCTTTAAATGCTAGGTTAATGTTCCATCTATCAAAACTCGATTTAAAATCCTGGATGTTTTTATAATATGTTTCTCATTTAAATTGCATTTAATGAAAATATGATAAGTGTATCAGAGCCATAAGTGTATAAGAGCCATAAAACTCATTAATGTTAAACCTTCAATTACAATGAGTGAATGTGAGACATATTTATTGTTTTATTTTTTTAATGTAACTTTATACTATATATACAACTGAAAGTTGGCGGGGAAAATCTCAAAAGAATGGTATAGACTATAAAACATGTCGGCCATTTCTGATAAATGTTTGGATATCTGCAGTGAATTGAATATTTTATTTAAATTTGAGAATGTATCGTAACATTATTAGACAAAAGAAGAAATAGAGTAAAAAATGCGAGTTGTCGTAAAACAGTATTCGTTACATAGATGTTATGAAAATGACAGTAACATATTAATCAATCTAACTATACCTTATAAAGCTATGATATGTTATAAATACACCTGTATACTGTCAATAATTCCTATTCAATAAATACCGGCAGATCAATAGTTCAAACATAGTTGGGTAGTAGGTCGTATTAAAGGTATAAACCCGATATTCATCGTGGAATTTCAATATGCGTTATAGAAATCGGTTGTAAAACACTTGTTCAACTGAATACACTATCACAACGTCATCATATTGTAAATGCCTCGTGTACTTGTAACAAATTATAATCAGTGCAAACTTGAACTAAATTTAAACAATACAGTTCAGGCAATATACATTTTTTTTTAGTTCTGCTTCATAGGTCACTATCAATATTTTAAATCAACGATATAAGTACAAGTCAAAATAATCAATAAAATTAATAATTAAAAGAAAAACATTTGATTTACAATCAATTGATCAACAGATATCATAAGTTGGCCAGACTTAAATATCAAAACACACCTGGAAGATTGTTCAATAAAATGAAAGAAATGAGTAAAAGAATAAAATTTCAATACATTACCAGTGATCATTTAAATTTATGTGTTATCGAAAAAAAAAAATAAAAAAAAAAAAATAACAGCCTGTATGTGTAAACGAATTTTTTTTCCCTTTTTATATTTTTTTAAATTTAGACTTTAATTGTTCTTTTTAAAATTTGAAAAAATTTGGGTTAAATTTATTTTTTCTATCCTTTAAAATTTTTTTAAAATCATTGCTGAAAATTTCCCCCGTTCCCTAGAAAGGGGTTTTCTCGGGGGCCGTATCCGCCGTGGCCAAAGGTTAAAATTACCACAAAAGAACTTGCCCTTACCGCTGTGGGTTCAAAACCGTATGTTTGGATTTTTTTCGAAAATTTGGTTCTACTCAGGGTTTCGATGTGTCTGGATTATGCCGAGGGACACTAAGGTCACCTGTAAACATTTAAGCTGGAAGGTATAACCTTTAGGGCGGTTTTTTCTTCAGATAAAAACTGATAAATCCTAATCATACATAACGGCCCTACACCTTTTAAAAATAAAAATGTACATCGTGTAAAATGTTTGTAAATGCGTTGGAGAAAAAATAAATTTTTTTTAATTTTAAAAAACTATCGATTAAACATAAGAAAATGTTAATTGTTTTACACTTTTTGATTTTTGACAATGATTTCTAAATGTTCTTTTTTATGTATTTTCCATGTTTAAACTTTAAAAATGGTTTATACAATAGGAATTTGACAGGATACGAGACATTAAAAGGTAATTTTATTTTATTATTGAAATATTTGTCGTTCTAGGTCAATTTTTAATTTTAATAGTATATGTGGGTGGGTGTTTAAAAAAAGATTAATAATATTTCTTCTGTTAAAGACGTTAAAATCCGTAATAAATAGGAATAACTTTCATTCAATATTGATGATGCATGTTCTTTTAACCTTGATTCAAATCTGAAAAAACACACAAAAAAAAAAAAAACAATATGGAGATGTTATGAAATTGGATTATATTGTTGTAATCGTGTTTATAAACACTTAAATTTGAATATGAAATCTTTGATAGTGTGTAAGCAGTGCTTATGTTTCAAAAATTATTTATTTATATTTTGGCAATAGGCTGTACTATATACCAATGACTTGCTTCATGCAATTTTTCTTTCGTATCTACTGTGGCATTTGTTATTTTCAAAAAAAAACAACAAAAAATTTATTTTACGAGTTTGCTCGTACAATTAGCGTAACCTTTGTTAATTGTCACGATACTTCTCGCAGTTAAAATAGTTTTTTTCTTCTTTGTTAGTACATTTGTTTCTTACATTTAAGTATTTCTTTGCAACTCTGTTACATATTCTAACATTTGTTTTATGGTTCACAATATTCTGGCTATTGTAGTCGCCATTGCAAAACTTAAAGATTTTTTGAATGTGCAATGTCAAAAAAAAGAGACAATGTGTATGTATAACAGGCCAATTAAGTTTTTTCTATTACACAGCGGTTTTTAAAATTTGTGGTTAATGAAATTATCTATTTCAATTCTCGACTACACCATTAATGAACTATTTATCCTGCATTACCACTCATGAAATCGAATTCTGTATTTTACATTTTATAGAAAAAATTGAATATATGTACTAACCATGCTACATGTTTCGTTGTATAAATTCAACTCCTATCCGCTACATCGAGGATAGCTACTCAGTTGAAAATGGAAATTTTAGCAATGTTTGGGACGATAAATCGCTATACAAAAAAAAAACAAAAAACCAAGGGTTTATATTATACGCATACTCCATGCGGGATAGAGCTAAGCAACACCGGAACATTTGGAAATGAGACAAAATAATTGTGATGTATAAAATGTTATCATTTAAAACTCTAACAATAGAGTATAATTCTGCAAATCTAGCTAGTGCATATCAGGAGTTACGAAGTAACTATCAATGTTATATTTACATAATTATGTACATGCATATAATGTTCATTTTTAACCTGATGAAGCCAACTTTGCGACCAGTATAGATCCGGTTATTGTCTGGCAAAAGCTCTGACGTTTGTGTTGACACTTTTCAAATGTTATTTAAAATCCAAGAATTGTTAACGGACAGTTCAAACATTGAAGGCTAGGTTTATTAACATGCTGACTGTTCTATCTGGATGTGGACCCAACTCCCCCCACCACCCCCCAAAAAAAATAATTAAAAGAAAATACAACACAAAAACCCAAATATATACGTCATTCCATGTGTATTCAATAATCAGTCTCAAGTAAAGATATCACTATTGTAGTTTAACCTTGAAGTCTGAGTGTATTATGTTATGCTAATTCATTAAATATGAATAGTAAAGAGAAGATTGTCCGTTCCAGTCTTAGATCACCCTTGAACTTTATAGCAACAATCTTTACTTGGGCTTACAATAAGCATGTATTAGAATCCAAGTTTCTGTACTAAACGACGTAAATTTGTAAATATTTAAATTTGTAATGGGGCTTTTCTTATTTTTTTAAAATTTATTTTGGGGGTATTTCACAGTTTCTATCATATATTCAATAAAACTTTTGGCCCTTCTGAATATAAAACAGAGTGTCAAAAATAAAATGAACAATTCGTACAGGGGAAAAATCATTGATTAAAAGGGTGTTTTCTCCGAAAAACAATTCCGGGTAGGTATAAAATAAGGGGCCGATGGGCTTTCCATACCAGGAGAGTTTGGGGCACGGATTTTGTTTCCATTTTTCTACAGTAAAAATACCAAAAATATTCCCTTTAAATTTGTAAGGGAAAAAATCTTTTTCTTTTCCCCCTTTTGCAGGGCTTTAAAACAGCTGTAATGAAAAGTTCCCAAATTTTTAAAATTTGGGGAAAGGAAAAGAAAAAAGGCCAACAAATTTTGAAAGGGCTTTTTTTTCCGTCAAACCACTCAAAGGGAAGCCCTTTTAATTTAAAAACAAAAAAAATATTTTTAATACCTGTTAATTTCAATTTTTAATGTGGGTTTAAAGGCCAGCTTGCTTTTGAAAGGGAAACCCCTTTTAAACTCCGGGGGGCCGGAAACTTTAGTTGAAATAATGAAGAAAAAATCTGAAACTTTTAATATTTGAGTCGGAAACGACAAAACCAAATAAGGGGGCCCGGGCCAGTCTGACAGGTCCGGGCTTTTTTTTCCCCTTACCAACCCTATTAAAGTAGAGAAGGGATGGGGCAAAACCCCATGGATCCCGGGATCAGAGGGCGCGGATGCGCGGGGCTGGTCGGGGACCCAATGCGGGTCGCAAAAGCACTATGTTGGTTTTTTTGTGAACAGGCTCATTAAATTTTTTTAATCACATCGTTATCTGAGATTCTTTTAAACTGAAAAACTTGTATTTTTAACGTTTTTTTTCTTGTGAAGTCCAATAATTTTAAACAACGGGCGACGGGACATTTAATGCCATGACTTACATGTGCAGACGCCCCCAACCCTGTATAAATTTAAATACCCAAAAGAAAGTTTCTCCCAAATGTCATTCAGGTTAAGCGAGAATATGCTTTTTTTTTTCGCCCTTTTTAATTTTAATTCGCTCATATCTAGAAATCATTCTAAATGTATTGTTTTTCTATTCTATTTTTTGGGGGCGGCCTTCAGGGCCCTTTGAAAAAAAATGTGACGGGGCAACGTAATCCCCGCGGGAAAACCCAAAAGGGCTAAAAATCATACCCTGTTTTTGGGATTGTCTTCAAAAAAATCAAGGAAAATTTTTAAATACTTAATTATAATCGTTTAAACCCAATAAACAAAGATTTGGGTTCACATTATTTGTCATCTAAAACAAGATACCCAAAATCAAACAGTCGGGTTATTTTTCGGGGCACTTTTTTTTTAAAAAGGCCCCGAAATTTTAAATAATGGGCACAAAAATTTTTTTTTTTCAAAAAAAAAACCAAAAAAAAAAAACAAAAAAAAAAAAAAAAAAAAAATAGGGGAAGTGTTTTAAGATGTTTACGAGAAGGGGGCATTAGAATCCCTAAATAAAAAGTATTTCATTTACAGTTGAAAAAAGAAAATTTTATATGGGGGTTAAAAATATGTATTTTTTTCACCCCAAACAGCTATCAAAAGCTGGGGGCCTCCAAGTCAAAAAGAAATTTCTGTTGCTTTATGTGTGAAAACAATTGGGGGGGGCATGGTCCGGGGAGTCCTCCGATTTCTCAAGGGGCCACCCAAAATTTTCCCGGGTTACATAACTGCTCATGAAAAGTTACGGGGCAAATTAGGCGGGGTTTATGGTAGGTTTTTAAAAATTTTTTCCCAATTGAGACAGAGGTGTGGGGGTCAACTTGAAAATTTTTTCCATAAACAAAAAGTAGGGAGGTGAAAGGGGGTGGTTTTACCCACGGACAATCTCCCAAACCGGGGGAATTGGGGCAAGGTCATTTAGCAAAAGGGGTCTCGGGATAAAAAAAAGGGTTTTACTTGAAAAAATTGTATTTCATTTCTTTTCAAGTGAGTGTATTATTTGGGTTTTCGATTATTGGTTTTTTTTTTCTTCAAAAAATTTTTTGAAATCTACCGTAAATTAGTATTCCACACATTTTCGGTACGTTCTATGTTTCGTTCTTTTTTTTAAAGGGCAATAAAACTTGTTAAAATAAATTTCCAAACAAATTTTTCCAAAAATTTTATCTATTATCATTAACAGTATATCAATGTCGCTAAAATTTAAAAAATTAAATAATTTTGTATTTTATGGGATACCTGGGAAAAATCATCATTAAAAATTTTTTTTTTAGAAAAAAATTTGAAAAAAGGGAATGTCCAGGTTTTATCCAAATTTCACTTTTAATATTTTTTTTTTCAAAATTCTGCAAAAGGGGCAAATTTTAAAAAAAAAATTATTTGAAATTCCCAGATCACTAAAAAGTGGGAATTCCCCATTAATTTGGGCTCTGTTGACGCCACAAAAAACTATGGGCAGCAACCTTCAACAAAAAACCCAACATTATCAAAAACAAGCAAAAAGGGACTGTTCAAAGCACGTATAAAAGTGTCTCCAGTGGGAATTTTTATTTCCCTTTTTTAAAAACCAAATTTTTCAGACATCTCAAAAAATCCCACTTGCCAAACATCAAAACTTTTAAAAAACACCAAATTTCTTTCAGTAACATGGGGTTTTTTCCATTTTACTCCCAAGGGGCGTCAGTAACTTCAAAAAACATTTTCGTGGGCGGGTTTCTACAAAAAAACACATTTTTCGACTTCCTCGTTTTCTTTAAAATAAAACTCACTGACAGGGGGCCCGCGAAATTTGCTCCCCCAACGGGAACTGACTACAGAAACCAAGAAATACAAAAAAACAATTTAAAGCGAGTTCTGTTTGGGACGTCTCAAATTTAAAACAGATGTTTAAATAACAGGGAGATTTTGGGTCCGGGGTTGGGGGCCCCCAAAGGGAACAGTGAATATTTTCTTTTACAACGAAAGCGGACACTACCAAAAAAATGTGATACTAAACACAATTTCCCTAAAAACCCCCTAAAAGTAAGACAAAGGGATTTTTTACAACACAATCGACAATTCTTTTAATAATTTACTCATAAAAAACTGAAAGGGTAAAAAAACCCCAATTTCAATACTACCACCAAAAAAGCTATAATAATCCCAGAAAAAATTAAAAACATCAACACAAAAAACCTAATTAAAACCTGCTACTACTATTTGGAAAAGACGTAAATTTTACACATACGACCCGTTAAAAACCCGACATAAATTTGCAAATTTAACAACACGGGGGGACCCAAACAAAAACCGAATCTTTTTCAAAACGGGGCCTGATTCGTTTTTATCAAAAAACAAAACCCTTACTGACCCTTTATAAAAACCCCACAAGGGGAAAACAATTCTAAAAAATTTCTTAAATTTACGACAGCTGACCCAAAATTTTTGGTAAAACCCCGACAACTAAAAAAGTATAAATAACATAAACAAAGGGAAAAAACAACAAAAAACAGAATGGGCAAAAAACAACAGCTTACCCGAAACGGGAAAAATTCAACAACTGCCGGAGGGCTGACAACACCCAATAATACAAGGGGGTTCCCAGCAACACGACTTTCTGATCCCCTAAACGGGGGACAGACGTTTAAAAAGGGGCCCAAACAATAAGAACACAACAAGTGCAAAAAAACGACACAATAACTCCAATGTAACAAGCTAAACCGGGGAAAAAAAACAAAAGGCTTCTGGGACCCGGGCCAAAAACGGGGGGGATTATGATGAAACCCCAAAAAGATCTAAAAATAACATTGGTTTCAATGTTATCATAAAAATTCTTAGAATTTAAAATTTTGGGAAAATGTAAAAAACATTTTTAAAATAAAAAAATGGCTTAACACACTTAAAAAAAATGTCGTCAGAAAAACGGGCGGAAAAGGTTAACCCCACGTTTTTTTTCAAAAGAAAATTTCTGCCGAGGCCGGATGGGTTTCTTTTAAACTAAATTTAAATTTAAAAACCCAATGAATTTTTAAAAAAAACAACCTTTGGGGCGAAAACAAAATACCATTGTCCAAACCGGAATTTCCCTATTTCGGGAAATAAGAATTTAAAAGGGGCCCCGCGTAAAAAGGAAAAATTTTTCTTAAGAAATTTTTTGTCGGGTTTGGGAACAAACTTTGGTTTTTAAAAAAAAAAACCTAGGGAATATGTCAGTTATTATAAAATATAGAAAGGGCTAAATAAAAACCAATTTGGGTTTTTAAAATTTTTGAGAAAAAAAATACGCTTTGAAAAAAAGTGATCACTAAAATACTTCGAAGTTTTGGGGCAAAGGTTGGGTGGGGTTTTGCCTAAAACCCTTTAAAAATATATTTTTAGGCAAAGGGCCCTTTAATTTTAAAACTAAAACATTTTTTTTAAAAAACTACGTTTACGGAAGAATACTTGGGTTTGGAAAGGTATCAGTTTTTATATTAAGAACAAATTATATTGTAAACCAAAAATCGCTTTGTAAACGGGTAAATATGTTTTTTTTTTTTTACCCAAATTTTTTTAAAAAAAGGAGGGTTTTATCAAAAAATAAATTTTTTTAAAAAAAATTTGGGAAAGTTTAGGGGACCGGGTGTAAACTGGGCGGCCCAAATTTAGCTTGTCTCTTTTGAGTGAATTGTCAAATTTTAAAAAATATTTTTTATTTGGGGCAAAAGGGGAAATAAACAGAAACCCAAATTTTTTGGGGCTACTTTTTTTGTACCATAGCTTGCAAGATTTTTCTTTTTTCTTTACAAATACCCCTAAAGTAACTTTTTCTGAGTTAACGAATAAAACCTCATTTAATCAAAAATTTTTATTTATGGACTGTTCCCGGGGAATTTACCACATTTTTTTATGAGGGGTATAGGGGAGGTTTTTCAGCTTTTTTGTTGGGGAATTTTTATTCTCATTTAAGTTTTTTTTTTCTCAAAAAATAAAACGATTTTGGATACTTTCCGGGAGTTAAACAGTTCTGTTTATAATGGGTTTTAATTGCCTGGGCCAAAAAAATTTTAACTCAAATTTTTTTTACATTTTTAAAAAGTATCCCAAAGATTTAATGTTACCGGGGAAGTTCATTTAAGTTTCGAAATGTACAAAATTGTCACAATAATTAAGGGGTTTTTGTAAGTAAGGGTTTAAATTTTTGTTATTTTTTTTAAATTTAAACCTTTTTGATTTTTAAAAATATTTTTAGGGCCCGGGGTCCCGACAAAACCATCATAATGGGGTTTGGGGGACCAGCATGGATCCCAGACCAGGCCCGCGATCCGCGCAAATCTGATCAGGAATTCCCCTGCTGTTCGCTACAGTTTCTTTTACCTTTGGGTAAAAGGGGGTTTTTTAGGGGGGAAAAGGGGATGGATCCCGATTAAAACTGCGCGGGAGCGGGAGGCTGGTCTGGATTTCCAAAAGCTTTGGGGCGGAAACCCCTTAAAGTTGGTTTTGTCGTGAAAAACGGCTCATTTTTTTTGTGAAAATTTTTTTTTAAAAAAAGGTTTATGTGTTTTAAAAAAATTTTTTGGGTAATGCCCAAAGGGTGGGGGCCAAATTTTTAAATTTACAAGTTTTTTTTCCTTTTTTTTCTTTTTATAAAAAAAAAAGAAAAAACCAAAAAATTTCAACTTTGTTTTCTAAAAAACAATTAATCTATATATTAATTATTATGGGAGATTATGAAATTTGAAAATTTTTTAAAAAAATTTTTTTTCTTTATTTTCAAATTTTAATACGGGTTTCCTAAAAGCTGGGGGTTTTGCTTCTAAGGGATTTTTTTGTGTTGTTATTTTACATCATGTGTAAGAGGTTGTAAAGTTACCCCGTAAAAAGACGTTCTCCGGAATTAAAAAATAAATTTGGGGGGCCGTGGCAAAGGGCAAAACCAACGTAATTTCGTTTGCGACCAGCATGGGGGTTTTCCCGAACCAGTCTGCGGGCCTTTTCGCGCCCGGGGCCCCGAATGCGATCCCTGCTTTTTTTCCCTGTCAAAACCCTTTTCCCGTGGAAAATTTATAACGAAACAGGGCCCCTGGAAACCGCCTTTATCAGACTGGGGGGGGATGACAGATGGTCTGGGGAAACCATGCTGGGTTTGGGGGAAAAAACATTAGTTGGTTTTTTTTCAAAGACGGGGGGCTCCATTTTTGTTTTTTTTCCAAAACGAAAGAATTTATTAAACCATTGTGATGGGATGGATATGTACAGTTTAAACCCCAGAACGGTTTAAAAAATTTGTTTGGGTTCTACGGATTTGGGGGTGGGGAAAAAAATTTGCTGAGTTTCCCGGTAACATATATCGAAAAACACTATAATATCCTTTTGTTTTTAAACCCTTTTAAAAGGAAATTTCGAAAAACCCATCAAATTTGGGTAAATGTTGACTTTTTTCCGGGTAAAATCTTTTCGGGGGTGCTGGTTTTGCAAAATTTTTATTTTAAACATAATTTTTTTTTAGGTGGAAAAGGAAATATTCTCATTTTTTATGGGTTTAACAAAAATTTTTTTTTAAAAATGATGGCCCCATAAAACTGCTTTTTGCCTACGTAACCTTACAAGGTAAAAAAAATAAACGTAATTGAAAATTTAAAGTTTGTAAAAAAAGGCGTTTTTAAAGCCGCTTTAAAAAATTTTTGGAAAAAGGGACCCCCACGTTAAACGTTTAAAGTAAATTAAATAAAAATAAACAAAAGAAATTTCAGGGTTATCTTTAAAAAAGAAAGTTTCAGAATACTACATTTTTTCATTTAGGTATAACATTTTTTTTTAAAATTTTTACGGGTTAAAATGTTTTTATTAAAACTATTTTAAACTGGGCCCTCTGTTGTTCCCCAAAATTTTTTGGGAAAAAGGGGAAAATAAGGGCCAAAATTTTTTTTGGGTTTTTTCCCTTTAAAAGGGAATGACATGCACGAAAATTTTTTTTAATTGGTAAAAAAAAAAATACTTTTATAAAAAGGGGGAAAAATTTTAAATTGGTTTTCGCAATCCAAACATGTGTGGTTTTTTAAAAATAGAAAAATACTAAAGTTTCAAATGTTTCCCAAGGGAAACTAGTTTTTATTCTGGCCCATTTTTGAAACAGGGATGATTTTTTAGGGAAAAAAAAAAATTTCTCTTTTTAAAATTTTAGATCAAGAACGCTAAAAAGGAAAAAAATGATAAACCCAATGAAAAGAAAAAAAAGGCCAAACAAAAAACGGAAAACAGGGAAAAAATAATAACAAACCCCGGTTTTTTTGGGAAAAAACCCCAGGGGAAACCCCAAAAGGGGTTTTTGTTTCCAAAAACAAAGTGTTTGGGGAAAAATATCCGGGAAATACAAAAACTTTAAAAACCCAAAAAAGAACGGAAGTGAAAAATAAATTTTTAAAGGGGAAAAAACAAAGAGGACAAAACTTCTCAGAGAGCAGTTCAATAGTTTTCCCCCCAATGCGAGTCTTGTAAAACCGAAAACCCCCTAAAAACCAAAAAAATTATGAAAACCCTTCTGAAAGAAAAGGATTTCTTTTTTCTTGAGTTTTATCAAACCCTGATAGAGAGTAAACCGAATGATTCAAAAAGGTACTTTAAAAAAAAAAACGATCCAGGGGACTGGTATCGAGTTTTTAATGGGAAGGGGAAGAAACCCCCGTGATTTAAAAACGAAAAGGGAAAAAAAAGAAACAATTCTTTGGAAAAAAAAAAAAAGAAAAAATTAAATGAAAGCGAAGACAAATTTAGGAGAAAGGGACATAGAACGGAAAAAAAAATAGAGATTACAAACAAAGGGTCGAAAATGAACGTTTGGGGTTTAAAAAAAACTTCAAATTTTAAAAAAAGGTTAAGAAATAGACATTCAAGTTCTTTACGCTTTGACAATACTTGAAAATTTGATGACACAAAGCTGAAGGGGTAAAATCGTTTGTCGCAATCAAGGGCAACCTTCGAAATTTTGTAAAAAAGGTAAAACCGCGAATAAAAGTAGTTCGGTACACAATGACAAAGGCCCGTTACAAAAAAGGGCCCCAACAAGTATTTAGTGGGGCCAGTTGCAGAGCATAAAAAACGAGCCTGGGTTAAAGGGGACGGGATTTAATTTTAAAATAACAATTAAAATTTTCCAAAAGGGGAAAATGGGCCAAAGGGGTTTTTTTGATGCAAATAACAGTTAAAATAGGAAATCAAAAAGTGCAAACAAAACAGAGAAAAATTTTTATTTCCTTTTTCTTCCAGTGAAATCTTTTTTCAAACTCAATCCACAAAAGAAAAACCCCGTTACGCTCGAGTCAGACAAGAAATAAATTTTTTTGGGAAACTAAAATGGGAAAAATTGAAATTTAACTTTAAAGGGAAAAAGAAAGGCCCAAAAAATGCCCCGGGTAAAAACCAGATATTTTTTTCCGCCCTGGGAAACTGAAAGACTGGGGAAAAAAAGCTTCTAGGTTGGTGATGACTTTGAAGGGAAATTGGGTTCTTTGTGTTTGTTCCATATAAAAAAAGTCGGCATCTTTGCTAAATTGTTTTAAAACATTGTTACAAAATTTCAATTGTTTTTATTTCAACGGAAAAAAAAATTAACCATTCAAAAACCCCCCCTTTTCCCCCAAAAGCATTCTTTTTTTCTTTTTTCCCCTTATTTCTCTTAAAAACCCCCGTAAATTTTTGGGTTGGGCCAAAAAAAAAGATATAAGAATTGTTATTTTTTTTAGATTTCTATTTTTTTTTAAACTCGTTTTTTCATTT